>NC_084985.1:1190557-1526582 GCF_963691925.1 Scomber scombrus
TTTGTCTCTCAGCTTTTCAAAGATCCAAACATCGTCATCGCCAAGATGAACGCTGCCGATAACGACGTCCCGACCGGCTACGACGTCCAGGGGTGAGACAGATATCATCAATTGTTATAGTTACCCCCTTTCCACCGAGCTGGAGCCGGTGCTGGTTAGGAGCTGGTGCTAGAACCAGTGCTCAGTTGGTGCCACGCGATTACGTCACTGTATAACGTAGCTAGCGTGCGCCTTTGAAGCACTTCCATGATTCACCAGTGAGAGGCAGCAACATGCAGAAAGGCATCTAGCCTGCCTGAAGAAGAAGAAGAAGAAAAAGAAGAAGAAGAAGAAGAAGCAGAAGAAGAAGAAGAAGAAGATAGCTCTGGCAAATAATTATAAGAAATTGTGCTTTTAATCCAAAAATGTTTAACCCTCTGTAAATGACAGTTAGCCCTGCTAGCCGGCTAATAAACGTTAGCCCCGTTAGCCGGCTAATAAACGTTAGCCCTGTTAGCTGGCTAATAAACGTTAGCCCCGCTAGCCGGCTAATAAACGTTAGCCCTGCCCGCTGACGTAATCGGTTCTTGCTTTAGACCAGCAAAGAGTTGGTGCTCGCTCTGGTGCTTAGTCAGGCTCTGGCTCCGAACCAGCACCGGCTCCAGCTAGGTGGAAAAGGGGTAAGTATAGAGTCCGATCCATACAGGATATTAAGGAATAAAAAAATCTCTGTCTCTCTCTCTCTCTCTCTCTCTCTCTCTCTTCAGGTATCCGACCATCTATTTTGCTCCGAAGGGTAAAAAGGACGAGCCGATACGTTATCAGGTAAAACAGCAGCTCAGTATTAAAGAAGTCAGTAAGAATAAACTACATTACCCATGAGCCTCAGCTGCTGAATCTGTGTCAGATCAGAACAAACAGATTACAGATTGCAGCTCTCTGATTGGACGGCTCTGGTTGTTTGCAGGGCGCCCGTGAGCTCAGAGACTTCCTGCGGTTCCTGAAGCGGGAGGCGAGTCCCAGCGCGGCGGACGGCGGCTCGAAGAACGAACTCTGACGCGCCTTCAACCTCTCCACCAATCACAGCTGACCACAGGGGGGGATGCCAGCTGGTCTCCATGACGACCTGAGTCACAGACACACAGGAAGTGGGGGGGGACGGACAGCTGCGGGACGAACTCTTGATAAACTTGAGTCCAATCAGCTGTCTCCGTCTGTTATGATGTCACAGCTGCTGCCGGCGATCACGTGACCGTCATCGGAAGATTTGATTGGTTTTCTTTTGTTCTTTAAATAATGTTTTTATTTGGCTTCATTTCAAACTTTACGTCAAAACTCAACATCTGAGCAAACACACTGAGTTTAGTTTAGTTGCACAAGTAAAAATTTACCAGAATAATAACAAATAATAACATAAAATACAGATAATACCTGGTGAAGATATCATCATTATCTCTGATCACTCTCCTCCTCCTCCTCTCCTCCTCCTCTCCTCCTACTCTCCTCCTATCCTCCTCCTCTCTTCCTTTCCTCTCCTCTCCTCCTATCCTCCTCCTCTCCTCCTCCTCCTCTTCCTCGTCTCCTTTTCCTCGTCTCCTTTTCCTCTCCTTTCCTATCCTCCTCCTCTCTTCCTCTCCTCTCCTCCTCTCCTCCTCCTCTCCTCTCTTCCTTTCCTCTCCTCCTTTCCTCTTCCTTTCCTCTCCTCTCCTCCTTTCCTCTCCTCCTCTTCTCCTCTCCTCCATTTAGCCTCCCCCTCTCCTCCTCTTGCTCCTCTCCTCTTCCACCTCTCCTCTCCTCCTCCTCCTCTCCTCCACTCATCCTCCTCCTCTCTTCCACTCATCCTCCTCCTCTCCTCCACCTCTCCTTCCCTCTCCTCCTCCTCTCCTTTCTTCTCCTCTCTTCCTTTCCTCTCCTCCTTTCCTCTCTTCCTTTCCTCTCTTCCTTTCCTCTCCTCTCCTCCTTTCCTCTCCTCCTCTTCTCCTCTCCTCCATTTAGCCTCCCCCTCTCCTCCTCTTGCTCCCCTCCTCTTCCACCTCTCCTCTCCTCTCCTCCACTCATCCTCCTCCTCTCTTCCACCTCTCCTTCCCGCTCCTCCTCCTCTCCTTTCCTTTCCTCTCTTCCTTTCCTCTCCTCTCCTCCTTTCCTCTCCTCCTCTTCTCCTCTCTTCCATTTAGCCTCCCCCTCTCCTCCTCTTGCTCCTCTCCTCTTCCACCTCTCCTCTCCTCTCCTCCACTCATCCTCCTCCTCTCTTCCACCTCTCCTTCCCGCTCCTCCTCCTCTCCTTTCCTCTCCTCCTTTCTTCTCCTCTCCTCCTTTCCTCTCTTCCTTTCCTCTCCTCCTCTTCACCTTCTTCCTCCTCTTAAACCAACATAAATCTGCCTGTTAATCAGTATCTCAGTAATCAGGTTATTATGTATAATTATATATATTATTATTATTATGTATAATTATATATATTATTATTATTATTATTATTATGGTCTGTTCATCATGTGATTTATTATTGAGTCACATTTGAACAACGAGGTAATTCAAAGTGCTTTAACATAAATACATCAGGACAGATTATAAAAGCATCACAATTAAAAAGGTTCAGTGGGAATTTAAATGAAGCTAAAACAGAAAAGAGACATAAAACAAGTTATAGTTACTGATCCCAAAGTAAAATAAGAGTTATAAATTAAATCATTATGAAGTTTTTTAGTATTTTTTGTCACTTTGTTTGTGAAACTCTGCAGGGAAGAAAATATATAACGTTGTTTTATAATCTGAGGTTTAATGTTTATTTCTATTTATTTGATGCACAAAATGTGACTTATTATTTATTTATTTATTTATTTATTTATTTATTTATTCATCATCTATGTGACTTATATTTCAACCTTTGTATTTATTTATTTATTGATGTGTATCAGATCAGAGTCTTTGTACATGAAGCAGAACGATGAAGACGAGCTGCAGTGAAGGATTTATTAAAACTATCAAACATTGTTGAACTCTGTTTGTGTTCGTTCTATAAATAATAAAATCATCTTTAAAAGCAGCCGGTGGGAATCTGACCAGCAGACCTCTGATTGGATAACTAGTTGGCTTTGATGCATTTTCAATAACATTTAAATTAATTATCAGTCTTAATTAAAATATAAACTTGTTATATCTCATGTTTCCACCACACATAGAGAAGCTTTAACACTGAGTCTGATAAACAAACCAGATATTAAAGTTTAATGTGAGTTTCACAACTTTAGTCTGTACGACCAGAACTGATCTGTTCTTTATTAACACAAACGTTTGGAAGTCAGATATAATCAGATATAATCAGATATAATCAGATATAATCTTAACCAGTGTTATAAATCTATTCTTAAATCAGTTAAAGGAAATATGACACCTAACCCTTTCCATATAAATATATCTTTATAAATGTACAGCAAGTATTCATCAGAAATCCAAAATACATCAACAGTACAACTATAAATGTTACTTCTATGTTTTATTTTTTAGTTAAAGTGTTTAAAATATATATTTTCCTGTTTGATATAATTTGATGTTTTCCATTATTGATCTGACAAGTTGTTCTCTGAGCACATTGAGATTAATGCCATTATATTTAAGAGGTTTAATAGTAAGACTTTAAGATAATTACTGAACAGGAAGTCCACCCAGCTGCTTCCTGTGAGGTAAACTGCTGCCCTGCATGGACCAAACACACACATACTTCTATTATATATATTCATATTTCCATATTTATAGTTTATGGAATTTTTCAGTGAGGGAGAAGAATAAAATGTGTGTTTAAGGATGTTAACAACAGCACATTTATTTATTAGTTTATTTTTTATCTGCATGAGGGTTTGCATCTTTTTATATTGTAATTTACACTTTATTGTTCTTATAGATTGTTAATGTTTTATTTATGTTTTAAGTTGTTTTTAATTGTCTTAAATGTTCTTATGGCTCAGGGAGTGCTATCTACATTTAGTGATATTGTTGTCTGATAAATAAAGTTTAAGTATAAATCTCAGGAACTTCTGCATATTGCACTTTTATATATTGCAGATTTATTTACACAAATATCCAGTTTACTCCACTGCTGTGTCAATTTGAATTTCTCCCAAAGGAGGATCAATACAGATACATCTCATCTTATCTCATCTTATCTTATCTTATCTTATCTTATCTTAACTTATCTTATCTTATCTTATCTTATCTTATCTTCTAAGTTCTTCTTTTTTTTTAATGGTAATCCCATATCAACACAAATCATTGTTTAAATTAAAAATATTTTACATGCATCTTAAAACTTGCTTGGAGGGGATCTTTAATTATAACAATAATATAATAATAAATATATAATATATAATAATAATACATTTCTAAATAATAACATAACTAACAAGGAACACCTTATAAGGTCAGCAGGCTGCGGCTGCGCCTTCATGACTGAGCACTTTAATGCATTTCCCCTAATTGACCCTATTAGTGGAAACGTGTGTCTGTCATATCAACGCTCTCTTCCTATTGGTCAGAGTGATGTTGGGTTTCCCGCCCCTGCCATGTGACCCCTCCTTCTCCTCGTGCCACCAGAAGCTTCCAGGCTTTGCTGTCCAACGCGTGCTGCAAAAATGATGGGCCAGCAGGTTTTAGTGCTCAGTAAGTACAAAAAACATCTAAATATAAAGTTAAAGGCTCCTGCTTTAATATAGTGGCGGAATATTACCGGGACTGTCTCCGGTTTGAGCCGTTTACCGTCACGGAGCGGCTCGGGCTCGCGCTACACAAAGCGGGGACCGGCTCATGGTACCGCACGCGCTAACCGGACTAACGGCTAGCTAACAGTTAGCATCTTTAGCTCCGCTCCCGTTTACTTACAATGGGGAGAAGCTAGCTGGTGTTAGCATCTTTTAGCTCTGCTCCTATTTACTTACAATGGGGGAGAAGCTAGCCGGTGTTAGCATCTTTAGCTCATCTCCCGTTTATAAAGACGTATCTGTGATGCTAAGCTAAGCTAGCCTCGTTACTCAGCAGGATAAAGTGAAATTCTCATCATTATCAGACAGTTATTAGATCAAAATCAGCCGATCGATATAATAATAACCACATTAATCTATTAAGGCTAATCTAGGCTAGTTTCAGCTTTAATTATCATGTTTTATTGTCACATTCAAACCTGATTAAATGGTGATATTTGTGATTAATTGAGACGTCAGTGAGGGTGTGGCTGAGATGAAGATTATCATCATCATCAGTAATAACTTTAAATAATCCGACAAATGTTGTAGATAAAAACACTGACTATGTTTAAACCTGCTGTCAGATCTGTGAAATCATCAATCTGTCAATAAAAGCTGAACAATGGAGATTAAATAAAGTAGTAAAATAGTTTCTTAATGTTGGATTTTAGCTCTAATAAATGTATCTGACAGAAAAAAGACCATAAAGATTATTTTACAGTGTTTTCATCTCAGTTTAAATTGAGATTTTGGCTTTTACAGGCAGATAAAATAATCTTTTCTTACTTGCAATCTAGTAGATGTAGAATAAAAATGCTTATTATACATACATCTAAAAAGAAGAAGTCTTAATTTATCTTTCAGTCTGTGTGTGGAGCAAATATGTCATTCTTGTGTTTGAGAGACAAAAATAGCAGAAAAAATGAATCTTAATTTGTAAGTAACATAATAAATGTGACTGATTAAAGGTTATATTTAGTTTAAAGTTTATAAAAAGAAGAAAAATCAGTGTATTATAATCTTAATCTGAGCCACGCCCACTTCAGGATTTTATTACTTGAATACACAGATTATTATAATATTAGTTACATCAGTTATTATGTGTTAGTAAAACATTATAATCAGAGCTGCTACTAATCATTATTTTCATTATTAATTCATCTGTTTATTATTGTCTCAGTTAATTGATTTTACTGTTAAAGGTTTGATGAAAATAGAAATGAAAAAAACAGCAAAATATTCAGTTTATAATGATAGAAACAGAAGATCTGAGACTTCAAATATCATTTTTTTTAATGATTCATTTAACAGACAGACTGGCAGCATGATTATCAGTATTGAAGTGTTTGATAGATTCCTAAAGTCTTGATGTTTAGAGACTGAATACAGAGTGTAGAAATAATCTATAACTGATTTTATTGATTATAGATTCCCAGGTTTTGTGTTTGAGTTGTAACTTCCTGTCTGCTCGTCTCTTTTCTCCACAGATCAGAACGTGAAGAGAGAGTCAGGACGTAAAGTTCAGACTGGAAACATCAACGCTGCCAAGGTGAGAACTTTACTTCATCTGTTATTATTTACATCAGTCATGAAATCATAGAACATAAAGTGCAGCCGTCTCTTTGAAACATTCACACAGACTCCTCACTGATCCGACACTCATCCTCCATCATCAACATGTTTCCATCAGACACTGAAGTCATCGTTTTAAATTAACTCGTCCTCACATCCAGAAACAAACAGCCTCATTACAAACCTCAGTCTGAGAGGCTCATATCTCTTTAACCCTCTGTTTATTATTAGTTATTATTGCTCATGTTTTAGGATTTGTTTATAATCTTAATTTATTGTCATTTTTTCTTCTTCATCTCGTGTCTTAACATGTTGGTGGTTAGAAGTACATACAGTACTCCTCTCACCTGCCTCACTGAATACTTCTACCACTGTGTGTGTGTGTTTATGTTCAGCTGTCATCACAACTTTAAGCTCTAGACACGTTTCCTTCAGGACATTAAAGTGAATCTTTGTGTTTCAGACCATCGCAGATGTGATCAGGACCTGCCTCGGCCCTCGGGCCATGATGAAGGTGAGACCGCTCCCACGTCCAATCACAGCAGAGAAACACCACAGCCTTAATAATGACAGAATAATAACATTGTGTGTGTGTGTGTGTGTGTGTGTGTGTGTGTGTGTGTGTGTGTGTGTGTGTGTGTGTGTGTGTGTAGATGCTGCTCGACCCAATGGGAGGCATCGTGATGACCAACGATGGGAACGCCATCCTCAGAGAGGTCAGAGCTTCACTCAAGAGTTTTAATATTTCACCTACGTGCGTGTGTCGCTGTACTAACATCCTCCCCGTCTCCATCGTAACAGATCCAGGTCCAGCATCCGGCTGCCAAGTCCATGATCGAGATCAGCCGCACGCAGGATGAAGAGGTCGGAGACGGGACGACGTCCGTCATCATCCTCGGTGAGAGAAGTGTGAACGGACGAGAGAAAAGAGACGATTCAGAGGAAATGAAACATGTTGACTGACTCTGTGTGTGTGTGTGTGTGTGTTTGTTAATGTGTGTGTGTGTGTGTGTGTGTGTGTGTGTGTGTGTGTGTGTGTGTGTGTGTGTGTGTGTGTGTGTGTGTGTGTGTGTGTGTGTGTGTGTTAGCTGGGGAGATGCTGTCTGTAGCCGAGCAGTTTTTGGAGCAGCAGATGCATCCCACCGTCGTCATCAGCGCCTACAGACAGGCTCTGGAGGACATGCTGGAAACACTGAAGGAGATCAGGTACACACACAGTAACACACACTCACACACACACACACAGTAACACGCACACACACACACACAGTCCTGCTTTAATGTGTTAAAATAGTAACTTAATATTCTTTCGGTTTTCTTTTATGATGTGATCAAATTGTGTGTTTATATCTGCAGCTCCCAATGCAGGTGGATCCAGGTCTACCTGCATTGGGAGCTGCAGCTTTTACAGATTTAGTTATTTGGTCCGGCTCTGGATACCACTCACTTTTCCCTTTTTATATGATGTGAACATTTTAAAGCTTTATATCAAAATGAGGCATTTTATAGAGAACAGATTGATTTGGTTGAGCTCAGAAATAAAAATGTCAAATTATATTTTAGAAGCTTTTTGTGATTTGATATTAATGGTTTATGTTGTAAAACGTTTTAATTTCTGTAAATAACCGAAGACAGATTAACGTTTTAGACACTGAAACTAAAATATTCAACAGCAGCTTTAAAGTATTTGAAAAAAAAACCAAACCTAAACTTTCTTCTTCTTCCTCCTCCTCTTATTCCTCCTCTTCCTCTTCTTCCTCCTCCTCTTCTTCCTCCTCCTCTTCTCCCTCCTCCTCTTATTCATCCTCCTCTTCTTCCTCGTCCTCCTCTTCTTCCTCCTCTTCTTCTTCCTCCTCTTCTTCTTCCTCCTCCTCTTCTTCCTCCTCCTCTCCCTCCTCCTCCTCTTCTTCCTCCTTCCTCCTATTCCTCTTCTTCTTCCTCCTCCTCTCCCCCCTCCTCCTCTTCTTCCTCCTTCCTCCTCCTCCTCCTCTTATTCCTCCTCCTTCTCCCTCCTCCTCCTCTTCTTCCTCCTTCCTCCTCCTCTTCCTCCTTCCTCCTCTTATTCCTCCTCTTCTTCCTCCTTCCTCCTATTCCTCTTCTTCTTCCTCCTCCTTCTCCCTCCTCCTTCTCCTCTTCCTCCTCCTCGTCCTCCTCCTCCTCAGCACCCCCGTGGACACAGAGGACCGCTCCATGATGTTGAAGATCTTGCACTCGGCCATTAACACGAAGGCTCTGAGCCGCTGGTCTGAGATGGCGTGCAACATCGCTCTGGACGCCGTCCGCACCGTCGAGCTGGAGGACTCCGGCCGCAAAGAGATCGACATCAAGAAGTACGCCAAGGTGGAGAAGGTACGGACCCGACCCCCTCCTCCTCCTCTGTGACATCACACACACACACACTGCTGCGTTCTGACTACATGTCCCATCATGCATCTGTGCTGCGTTCAGGTTCCAGGCGGGATCATCGAGGACTCGTGCGTGCTGAAAGGCGTCATGGTGAACAAAGACGTGACGCACGCGAGGATGAGACGCATGATCAAAGAGCCGAGGATCGTCCTGCTGGACTGTTCACTGGAGTACAAGAAGGGCGAGAGCCAGGTAACACACACATATACACACTATAACACACACACAGAGCCAGGTAACACACACATATACACACACACACACACACACACACACACACACACACACAGAGCCAGGTAACACACACATATACACACTATAACACACACACAGAGCCAGGTAACACACACATATACACACTGTAACACACACACACAGAGCCAGGTAATACACACATATACACACTATAACACACACACACAGAGCCAGGTAACACACACATATACACACACACACACACACACAGAGAGCCAGGTAATACACACATATACACACTGTAACACACACACAGCCAGGTAACACACACATATACACACACACACACAGAGCCAGGTAATACACACATATACACACTGTAACACACACACAGCCAGGTAACACACACATATACACACAGACACACAGAGAGCCAGGTAATACACACACTATAACACACTATATCATACACACACACACATACACACACACACACACACACACACACAGAGAGCCAGGTAATACACACATATACACACAAATACACACACATATACACACAAATACACACTTATACACACACATATACACACTGTAATACACACACACACACTATCATACAGGTACACACATATACACACTATAACACACACAGAGCCAGGTAATACACACATATACACACTGTAACACACACACACACAGAGAGCCAGGTAATACACACACTATAACACACTATATCATACACACACACACACACACACACACACACACACACACACACACACACAGAGAGCCAGGTAATACACACATATACACACAAATACACACACATATACACACTGTAATACACACACACTATATCATACAGGTACACACATATACACACTATAACACACACAGAGCCAGGTAATACACACTTATACACACTATAACACACACACTATATCATACAGGTACACACATATACACACTATAACATACACACACATATACACACTATAACATACACACACATATACACACTATAACATACACACACATATACACACTATAACATACACACACTATAACACACACACTATATCATACAGGTACACACATATACACACTATAACATACACACACATATACACACTATATCATACAGGTACACACATATACACACTATAACATACACACACATATAAACACTATAACACACACAGCCAGGGACACACACACTCTGCTGTATGTCCTTCTAGTGTGTTAATGTATTAATGTGTGTGTGTATTAACTGTGTGTGTGTGTGTGTGTGTGTGTGTGTGTGTGTGTGTGTGTGTGTGTGTGTGTGTGTGTGTGTGTGTGTGTGTGTGTGTGTGTGTGTGTGTGTCAGACTGACATAGAGATCAGTAAGGAGGAGGACTTTGCCAGGATCCTGCAGATGGAGGAAGAATACATCCAGCAGATCTGTGAGGACATCATCCGCCTGAAGCCAGACCTGGTGTTCACTGAGAAGGGCATCTCAGGTACACACACTTATACACACTACACACACACAGAGAGCCAGGTAATACACACATATACACACTACACACACACACAATTATATATTAATTATATTATTATAATGATATTATATTTATTAATATTTATAATAAAAGAAAGTAGAAAACAAAGTAAATAAAGGTCTATCTGGTTCAGCATGTTTAGAGTCGTCTTTACCTCTCTCTCTCTCTCTCTCTCTCTCTCTCTCCCTCCCCCCCCCCCTCTCTCTCTCTCTCCCTCCCCCCCTCTCTCTCTCTCTCTCTCAGACTTGGCTCAGCACTACCTGGTGAAGGCGAACATCACGGCCATCCGCCGAGTGAGGAAGACCGACAACAACCGCATCGCCAGGTAAGCTCAACTCACGCATTCACCCACCAGCCAATCAGCAGGCGGCAGGTTGTGATGTCACCGCTCTGTGTGTGTGTGTGTGCAGGGCGTGCGGCGCTCGGATCGCCAGCCGAACCGACGAGCTGCGTGAGGAAGACGTGGGAACAGGATGCGGCCTGTTCGAGGTGAAGAAGATCGGAGACGAGTACTTCACCTTCGTCACCGAGTGCAAAGATCCCAAAGCCTGCACCATCCTGCTGAGAGGAGCCAGCAAGGAGATCCTGGCTGTGAGCTCCTTCATTACTGATTATTGATTATTGATTACCGATAGATTTAAATCTGTTTGGCGTTCAGGGCCCGTCTGTGCTGTGTGTAACTCTGAGCTCTGTGTCCAGGAGGTGGAGAGGAACCTGCAGGACGCCATGCAGGTGTGCCGTAACGTGCTGCTGGAGCCCTTCCTGTTGCCGGGCGGCGGCGCCACGGAGATGGCCGTGTCGAAGCGTCTGACGGAGCGTTCCCGTTCTATCACCGGCGTGGAACAGTGGCCGTACCGCTCCGTGGCCCAGTCCCTGGAGGTCATCCCCAGAACCCTGATCCAGAACTGTGGAGCCTCCACCATCAGAGTGCTGACATCACTCAGGGTAAAGTTCATTCATAACCGTCAGAGTTACAGAGCTTTGTTTATAATGTGTGTTGATCGGTCCGTATATGATCAGTTATTGATTGATTGATCTGTCTGCAGGCCAAACACATCCAGGAGGACAGTGTGAACTGGGGAGTCGACGGTGAGACCGGCTTACTGTCAGACATGATCTCTCTGGGTATCTGGGAGCCGCTGGCAGTCAAAGCTCAGACCTACAAGACAGCTGTGGAGGTGAGAACCGTTCTCTGATGTTCTAATAGATACTCTGACGTTCTGATACTCTGACGTTCTGATAGATACTCTGACGTTCTGATAGATGCTCTGACGTTCTGTTAGATGCTCTGACGTTCTGATAGATGCTCTGACGTTCTGATACTCTGACGTTCTGATAGATGCTCTGACGTTCTGATAGATGCTCTGACGTTCTGATACTCTGACGTTCTGATAGATGCTCTGACGTTCTGATACTCTGACGTTCTGATACTCTGACGTTCTGATAGATGCTCTGACGTTCTGATAGATACTCTGACGTTCTGATGCTCTGACGTTCTGATAGATGCTCTGATGTTCTGATACTCTGACGTTCTGATAGATGCTCTGACGTTCTGATAGATGCTCTGACGTTCTGATACTCTGACGTTCTGATAGATACTCTGACGTTCTGATACTCTGACGTTCTGATAGATACTCTGACGTTCTGATAGATACTCTGACGTTCTGATGCTCTGACGTTCTGATACTCTGACGTTCTGATACTCTGACGTTCTGATAGATACTCTGACGTTCTGATACTCTGACGTTCTGATAGATACTCTGACGTTCTGATAGATACTCTGACGTTCTGATGCTCTGACGTTCTGATAGATGCTCTGATGTTCTGATACTCTGACGTTCTAATAGATACTCTGACGTTCTGATAGATACTCTGACGTTCTGATGCTCTGACGTTCTGATAGATGCTCTGATGTTCTGATACTCTGACGTTCTGATAGATGCTCTGACGTTCTGATAGATGCTCTGACGTTCTGATACTCTGACGTTCTGATAGATACTCTGACGTTCTGATAGATACTCTGACGTTCTGATACTCTGACGTTCTGATAGATACTCTGACGTTCTGATAGATACTCTGACGTTCTGATACTCTGACGTTCTGATAGATACTCTGACGTTCTGATAGATGCTCTGACGTTCTGATAGATACTCTGACGTTCTGATAGATACTCTGACGTTCTGATAGATGCTCTGACGTTCTGATACTCTGACGTTCTGATAGATACTCTGATGTTCTGATAGATGCTCTGACGTTGTGATAGTTACTCTGATGTTCTGATAGATGCTCTGACGTTGTGATAGTTACTCTGACGTTCTGATACTCTGACGTTCTGATAGTTACTCTGATGTTCTGATAGATACTCTGACGTTCTGATACTCTGACGTTCTGATAGATACTCTGACGTTCTGATAGATACTCTGATGTTCTGATAGATACTCTGACGTTCTGATAGATGCTCTGACGTTCTGATAGATACTCTGACGTTCTGATAGATACTCTGATGTTCTGATAGATACTCTGACGTTCTGATAGATACTCTGACGTTCTGATACTCTGACGTTCTGATAGATACTCTGACGTTCTGATACTCTGACGTTCTGATAGATACTCTGACGTTCTGATAGATACTCTGACGTTATGTTACTCTGACGTTCTGATAGATACTCTGACGTTCTGATAGATGCTCTGACGTTCTGATACTATGACGTTCTGATAGATGCTCTGACGTTCTGTTACTCTGATGTTCTGATAGATACTATGACGTTCTGATAGATGCTCTGACGTTCTGTTACTCTGATGTTCTGATAGATACTCTGACGTTCTGATAGATGCTCTGACGTTCTGATACTCTGACGTTCTGATACTCTGACGTTCTGATAGATGCTCTGACGTTCTGTTACTCTCACGTTCTGATACTCTGACGTTCTGATAGATGCTCTGACGTTCTGATAGATGCTCTGACGTTCTGATAGATGCTCTGACGTTCTGATAGATACTATGACGTTCTGATAGATGTTCTGACGTTCTGTTACTCTCACGTTCTGATACTCTGACGTTCTGATAGATACTCTGACATTCTGATAGATACACTGACGTTCTGATAGATGCTCTGACGTTCTGATACTCTGACGTTCTGATAGATGCTCTGACGTTCTGATAGATACTCTGACGTTCTGATACTCTGACGTTCTGATAGATGCTCTGACGTTCTGATACTCTGACGTTCTGATAGATGCTCTGACGTTCTGATAGATACTCTGACGTTCTGATAGATGCTCTGACGTTCTGATACTCTGACGTTCTGATAGATACTCTGACGTTCTGATAGATGTTCTGACGTTCTGTTACTCTCACGTTCTGATACTCTGACGTTCTGATAGATGCTCTGACGTTCTGATAGATACTCTGACGTTCTGATAGATACTCTGACGTTCTGATAGATGCTCTGATGTTCTGATAGATACTCTGACGTTCTGTCACTCTGACGTTCTGATACTCTGACGTTCTGATACTCTGACGTTCTGATAGATACTCTGACGTTCTGATACTCTGACGTTCTGATAGTTACTCTGATGTTCTGATAGATGCTCTGATGTTCTGATAGATACTCTGACGTTCTGTCACTCTGACGTTCTGATAGATGCTCTGACGTTCTGATAGATGCTCTGACGTTCTGATACTCTGACGTTCTGATAGATACTCTGACGTTCTGATAGATACTCTGACGTTCTGATGCTCTGACGTTCTGATACTCTGACGTTCTGATACTCTGACGTTCTGATAGATACTCTGACGTTCTGATACTCTGACGTTCTGATAGATACTCTGACGTTCTGATAGATACTCTGACGTTCTGATGCTCTGACGTTCTGATAGATGCTCTGATGTTCTGATACTCTGACGTTCTAATAGATACTCTGACGTTCTGATAGATACTCTGACGTTCTGATGCTCTGACGTTCTGATAGATGCTCTGATGTTCTGATACTCTGACGTTCTGATAGATGCTCTGACGTTCTGATAGATGCTCTGACGTTCTGATACTCTGACGTTCTGATAGATACTCTGACGTTCTGATAGATACTCTGACGTTCTGATACTCTGACGTTCTGATAGATACTCTGACGTTCTGATAGATACTCTGACGTTCTGATACTCTGACGTTCTGATAGATACTCTGACGTTCTGATAGATGCTCTGACGTTCTGATAGATACTCTGACGTTCTGATAGATACTCTGACGTTCTGATAGATGCTCTGACGTTCTGATACTCTGACGTTCTGATAGATACTCTGATGTTCTGATAGATGCTCTGACGTTGTGATAGTTACTCTGATGTTCTGATAGATGCTCTGACGTTGTGATAGTTACTCTGACGTTCTGATACTCTGACGTTCTGATAGTTACTCTGATGTTCTGATAGATACTCTGACGTTCTGATACTCTGACGTTCTGATAGATACTCTGACGTTCTGATAGATACTCTGATGTTCTGATAGATACTCTGACGTTCTGATAGATGCTCTGACGTTCTGATAGATACTCTGACGTTCTGATAGATACTCTGATGTTCTGATAGATACTCTGACGTTCTGATAGATACTCTGACGTTCTGATACTCTGACGTTCTGATAGATACTCTGACGTTCTGATACTCTGACGTTCTGATAGATACTCTGACGTTCTGATAGATACTCTGACGTTATGTTACTCTGACGTTCTGATAGATACTCTGACGTTCTGATAGATGCTCTGACGTTCTGATACTATGACGTTCTGATAGATGCTCTGACGTTCTGTTACTCTGATGTTCTGATAGATACTATGACGTTCTGATAGATGCTCTGACGTTCTGTTACTCTGATGTTCTGATAGATACTCTGACGTTCTGATACTCTGACGTTCTGATACTCTGACGTTCTGATAGATGCTCTGACGTTCTGTTACTCTCACGTTCTGATACTCTGACGTTCTGATAGATGCTCTGACGTTCTGATAGATGCTCTGACGTTCTGATAGATGCTCTGACGTTCTGATAGATACTATGACGTTCTGATAGATGTTCTGACGTTCTGTTACTCTCACGTTCTGATACTCTGACGTTCTGATAGATACTCTGACATTCTGATAGATACACTGACGTTCTGATAGATGCTCTGACGTTCTGATACTCTGACGTTCTGATAGATGCTCTGACGTTCTGATAGATACTCTGACGTTCTGATACTCTGACGTTCTGATAGATGCTCTGACGTTCTGATACTCTGACGTTCTGATAGATGCTCTGACGTTCTGATAGATACTCTGACGTTCTGATAGATGCTCTGACGTTCTGATACTCTGACGTTCTGATAGATACTCTGACGTTCTGATAGATGTTCTGACGTTCTGTTACTCTCACGTTCTGATACTCTGACGTTCTGATAGATGCTCTGACGTTCTGATAGATACTCTGACGTTCTGATAGATACTCTGACGTTCTGATAGATGCTCTGATGTTCTGATAGATACTCTGACGTTCTGTCACTCTGACGTTCTGATACTCTGACGTTCTGATACTCTGACGTTCTGATAGATACTCTGACGTTCTGATACTCTGACGTTCTGATAGTTACTCTGATGTTCTGATAGATGCTCTGATGTTCTGATAGATACTCTGACGTTCTGTCACTCTGACGTTCTGATAGATGCTCTGACGTTCTGATAGATGCTCTGACGTTCTGATACTCTGACGTTCTGATAGATGCTCTGACGTTCTGATAGATACTCTGACGTTCTGATAGATGCTCTGACGTTCTGATAGATGCTCTGACGTTCTGATAGATACTCTGACGTTCTGATAGATGCTCTGACGTTCTGATAGATACTCTGACGTTCTGATAGATGCTCTGACGTTCTGATACTCTGACGTTCTGATAGATACTCTGACGTTCTGATAGATACTCTGACGTTCTGATACTCTGACGTTCTGTTACTCTGACGTTCTGATAGATACTCTGACGTTCTGATAGATACTCTGACGTTCTGATAGATGCTCTGACGTTCTGTTACTCTGACGTTCTGATAGATACTCTGACGTTCTGATAGATACTCTGACGTTCTGTTACTCTGACGTTCTCATACTCTGACGTTCTGTTTGTCGGTTCTCACTGTCTCACTCTCCGGTTCCCCAGACGGCCATCTTGTTGCTGCGTATCGATGACATCGTCTCTGGTCACAAGAAGAAAGACAAAGACGAGCAGATGGGAGGACACGGAGCCGAGTAGAACCACAAGAAACCCAAGAAACCCACGTCAGAGTCACTCCGTCACTGTCTGCGTGTGTGTGTATGTGCATGTATGTGTATGTAAGTGTGTGTATGTGCATGTATGTGTATGTAAGTGTGTGTATGTGTGTGTTTGTGGGGACCAGACGATTCACTGAAACTTTAAAAAAACGGTCAATAAACATAAAGTTAGAAACCAGTTTGTGTCTCATTTCATTCTTTCTTCCACATGTTGAAACATCAAGTTACCTTCAGCTGAATCCTGACTGAGAGAGTTTCAGCTGTAGATGGATGGATAGATAGATTGGTTAGTAGTAAGTAGGTTTGTGGACTGCTGCTCGGAAGCCAATAGTTTCGGAAAACATGGATTCTACTTATATGGGCATCAGGAGGAGCATGAGGCGCCCTCCTGAACCTGTGAACCAATCAACCTGTCAATCACCACGTAGCCACGCCCTAATGCATACCCTGCTTTATCGTCACATATAAAATCAGGGAGGCCAAAATGTCCCAAATGAACATCATACTGCATTGAAGAAGGCTTTAAACTAGCGATTGAGACCATAAACACATTTTGAAAACGTTTACTGAGGTTAGAAATCAAGTGAGAAGTTGGTGAATTCTCCATTGACTTGTATAGAGACGGAAGTCCTTTTGACACCAAAACGGTCGCCCCCTGGTGGCCTTTTGATAGAATGCAGTTTTAAGTTACTTCCATGTTGGCCTCATTTCAGAGGACAGGAACTCCCCACCTGGAAATAAACTAAAGGAAAAGATTTAACTGATAAACATCTGGATTTAAATGTGCTGTAAAGTTTGATTAAACTAAAACCAGTAATTACCACATTAAATAATATGATTTCTTCTTAAGGTAAAAAATAAACCTTGTTAATGAAACTAAATTAATTATCAATCTTTCTAATTTATCTCAATTTATTCAATAATTGTTGATAAAAATGTCAAATATGTAAAAATGTACCATCACTAAAACCAAATCTATTAAATTTATAAAAGACAAAGAAAATAAATAAACAAACTTTGGTTTGAAGTGTTTTTCTTGGCTCTGATTGGCTGATTACTGATGTTTAAAGTTATTTTACTGAATTTCATCATGTTTTCATCTAGTTTTATAATTTTATTGTCTTATTTTTGTACTTTTTGTCAGTGTTAATAAAGATTAGCTATTTAAAAAAGCACAAACCCCTCTGTAAGGGGGCGGGGCTTCTGTGCGGTCATGTGATATATGGAGGCGCGGTCATGTGACATAGAGCGGAGCGTCATGTGACCGGCGCTCAGGCACAACAACAATGATGGCGGCGGTGAAGACGAACAGCTGCAGAGTTTCTTCTCTTTTCTTTCTGTTTTCTGTCTTTAGTTTGAGTCAAAGTTTGTTTAACGGAGGAGAAACTTTCAGGAGGAAGGTAAGAAAAGATAAATAGTTTATATTTATTAAGATCGAGCTGAAAACAACCGACTGAAAGAGGAAGTGAAAGTGTTGATTAAACAGTTTTTAGTTTAATGTTCTACTTTTTAACACATTGTAGTATGCAGTATTACAGTAAAAGTACTGCAGTATTATGAGTGATGTAGTATGCAGTATTACAGTAAAAGTACTGCAGTATTATGAGCGATGTAGTATGCAGTATTACAGTAAAAGTACTGCAGTATTATGAGCGATGTAGTATGCAGTATTACAGTAAAAGTACTGCAGTATTATGAGTGATGTAGTATGCAGTATTACAGTAAAAGTACTGCAGTATTATAGTGATGTAGTATGCAGTATTACAGTAAAAGTACTGCAGTATTATGAGTGATGTAGTATGCAGTATTACAGTAAAAGTACTGCAGTATTATGAGTGATGTAGTATGCAGTATTACAGTAAAGTACTGCAGTATTATGAGTGATGTAGTATGCAGTATTACAGTAAAAGTACTGCAGTATTATGAGTGATGTAGTATGCAGTATTACAGTAAAAGTACTGCAGTATTATGAGTGATGTAGTATGCAGTATTACAGTAAAGTACTGCAGTATTATGAGTGATGTAGTATGCAGTATTACAGTAAAGTACTGCAGTATTATAGTGATGTAGTATGCAGTATTACAGTAAAGTACTGCAGTATTATAGTGATGTAGTATGCAGTATTACAGTAACAGTACTGCAGTATTATGAGTGATGTAGTATGCAGTATTACAGTAAAGTACTGCAGTATTATAGTGATGTAGTATGCAGTATTACAGTAAAGTACTGCAGTATTATGAGTGATGTAGTATGCAGTATTACAGTAAAGGTACTGCAGTATTATAGTGATGTAGTATGCAGTATTACAGTAAAGTACTGCAGTATTATGAGTGATGTAGTATGCAGTATTACAGTAAAGGTACTGCAGTATTATAGTGATGTAGTATGCAGTATTACAGTAAAAGTACTGCAGTATTATAGTGATGTAGTATGCAGTATTACAGTAAAAGTACTGCAGTATTATGAGTGATGTAGTATGCGATATTACAGTAAAAGTACTGCAGTATTATAGTGATGTAGTATGCAGTATTACAGTAAAGTACTGCAGTATTATGAGTGATGTAGTATGCGATATTACAGTAAAAGTACTGCAGTATTATAGTGATGTAGTATGCAGTATTACAGTAAAAGTACTGCAGTATTATAGTGATGTAGTATGCAGTATTACAGTAAAAGTACTGCAGTATTATAGTGATGTAGTATGCAGTATTACAGTAAAGTACTGCAGTATTATAGTGATGTAGTATGTAGTATTACAGTAAAAGTACTGCAGTATTATAGTGATGTAGTATGCAGTATTACAGTAAAGTACTGCAGTATTATGAGTGATGTAGTATGCAGTATTACAGTAAAAGTACTGCAGTATTATAGTGATGTAGTATGCAGTATTACAGTAAAAGTACTGCAGTATTATAGTGATGTAGTATGCAGTATTACAGTAAAAGTACTGCAGTATTATAGTGATGTAGTATGCAGTATTACAGTAAAAGTACTGCAGTATTATAGTGATGTAGTATGCAGTATTACAGTAAAAGTACTGCAGTATTATAGTGATGTAGTATGCAGTATTACAGTAAAGTACTGCAGTATTATAGTGATGTAGTATGCAGTATTACAGTAAAAGTACTGCAGTATTATAGTGATGTAGTATGCAGTATTACAGTAAAAGTACTGCAGTATTATAGTGATGTAGTATGCAGTATTACAGTAAAGTACTGCAGTATTATAGTGATGTAGTATGCAGTATTACAGTAAAGTAGTGGTTTGGTCCTCTGACTGATATATTATTATTATGACATCATTAGATTATTAATAGTGAAGCATCAGTGTTAGAGCAGCATGTTACTGTTGTAGCTGCTGGAGGTGGAGCTAGTTTACACTACTTTATATACAGTTAGCTAGTTTAGTCCAGTGGTTCCCAACCTAGGGGTGGGGCCCCTCCAAAGGGTCAGCAGATAAATGTGAGGGGTGGTGAGATGATTAATGGGAAAGAAGAAACAACTAAGTTCATAGACATCTGAAATGTGATTGATCACAGATGATTGATTAATCATTTGTTTACCCATCGTCTCTTCTTCTCCTCTCAGTTGGAAGTAGTTTTGAACCCCGGCAGGTTGTCGCCCCCTGGTGGTGACCTGCTGCATGTGAGAGCCGTGGGAGACAACGACACGCTGCACTACCTGTTCTGCAGCCAGGGGGCGCCGACGCTGCTGCTGGTCCACACCAACACCACCAATTCTACTCTCAAGGTGTGTGTGTGTGTGTGTGTGTGTGTGTGTGTGTGTGTGTGTTTGTGTGTCTGTGTGTGTTAGTTTTTTTTGAGCAGCTGAAAGTTGTTTAATGTGGAAAAATGACCTAAAAAAAAAAAAATAACTGAGGAAAAATAAAAAATATATAAAGTAATCACACACAGATGAATCCAGGATATTAATGATATAATTCAGTCCTTCTGGTTGATGTAAAACTAAAGATATAAATGTTATGAAGTGTGTTTTTATTTCTCCTGCTGGACTCCGCTCATGTTTGATGTGTTTTAGTTTCAGTGTCTCTGCAGGTTTGAACTCTTTGAACTCGCAGCGTCTGTTCTCGGTTCTCGTTCCCATTCTGACGTTCTCCGTGTTCTCTTCCTCTCAGGTGGACTGGGATAAGTTCCTGGAGCGTAATGTCAGCGGCAGCCTGAAGGTGGAGCCGGAGAGCAGCATCGTGTACAGCAAGGCCGTGGTCGTCAGCAGGGTCAGTCCACCTTAAATCTAACTGTGTCAGTTCACCTTATATCAATCTCTATAAGTCCACCTTAAATCAAAATGTGTCAGTCCACCTTAAATCAAACTGTGTCAGTCCACCTTAAATCAAACTCTATAAGTCCACCTTAAATCAAACTGTGTCAGTCCACCTTAAATCAGATAAACATCTTTGATCCACTTTAATGGAAAGTTGTGGTTTATATTTCCTGTAAATGTTTTTGACTGAAGCTCATATTGATCTGCTGGTGTGTGTGTGTGTGTGTGTGTCTCTCTGTTTGTGTCTGTGTATGTGTGTCTGTGTGTGCGTGTGTAGTTGTTTGAGTACGATGACGTGAACGACACGGCCGAGGCGACCTCTGACCTCTTCCCTCCGTACGACCTCCAGAACGTCAGCTGGTCTCGTATGAACCTATCAGGATCCAGCGCTCTGCTCTGTAGCTCCGCCCTCAACAACGGCTCACTGTGCCTGCAGGTTGGTCTCCATGGCGACCGCTGACATCATCACCTGTCAGTAATCAATAAAGGGTTATTGATCTTTTTTTTCCCCCGCAGCTGTCGGTGTTTGCGGAGGAGGGGCGGGACCAGCCGTGGCCCCGCCTCCTGCACACAGGAAACTCCTCCCAGCTCGCCGTGTGGTTGGACGGCGTGTTGCCGCGGGCGACCAGATCCAGGTTCCTATTGGAGCTGCAGGCGGTGGGCGGGGCTAATCCTCTGAACAGCGTGGAAGTCAAAAGGTCGATCGATGACGAATACTCGCCGTCGGTATTCCAGGTGATCGATCAGATTAACGATCAATAATCAGTTAAATTAATCTTAATTATTAAACATTAACGTTGGTGTGTCAGAATGTTGACCTCTGACCTCTGATCCTCAGGTGTCTCAGTGGATGTCTAACAGTTCGGAGGTCGGCGGGTTCGTTCAGTGGAGGCCGGTGGCGTACCGCCGCTCGTCTCCGGCTCTTGAGGAGGTGACGCCGTGCCGTCACTCGTCGCCGCGGAGACCGAGCGACGAGGCGGCGGTGTCGGCGGCGTCCGGTCTGATCAAAGCGTTCTACGATGAACCGGAAACATTCGCACTGAACGTCAGCTTCGGACTGTCTGGAGAACCGTTCTACAACAGCACCCGGTTCCTCCGATGGTGGGTTAAACTACAGCTCCCATAATTCCCTAATTTTAGAGAACTACACCTCCCACGATTCCCTTAATCTAAAGAACTACACCTCCCACTCAGTTCTGATATTTGATCAATATGATTGTTGATTATTTGGTTTTAAATAAAGTTTTGTCCTCCTGTTCAGGACGGTGCTGGTGGGCGTCGGCGCCCCCCCCATGGACACCTTCTCGCCGCTCGTCCTCGCCATCATGGCGGTCGGTTTGGGAACTCCCATGATCCTCCTGCTGCTGGGCGGAGTCTATGTGTGCATCAGGAAGAGGGCGGCGCCCTCGGCGGCAGGCTACGATCCAATCAACTGACAGCTGAGTTTTGATCGGCCAATCAGAAGACAGAGATATTGTTTTTAAAGACTTGCTAGTTGATGGACAGGTGACGTCCCGCCTCCGACACTCCTGTCAGCCAATCAGAACCCACCAAACTTTTTACCGTTGTTTTTTTAAGGCCAGGAAGCTGCTGATTGGAAAAATTCCAACTTTTAAAAATGCAGACGCAAAGATGAAACTAAAAATGCTGTTTTTAGAAAAACTGAGTTGTTCGTTATTAATAATAACCGGTGGCGGTTTCACACTTAAACATATAAAAGCTGAGATGTTTGAGGCATTCAGGGACTCGATATACTGTTGGAAATATTAGTTATTGTTCTTAAACATCAGAGGAAGCTTTTTGTTTTATTCTGAAACTCAATGAAAGTTGTTTTATTTTAACGTTTATAATGTTTGTGATTAAACTGTAAACTGATTTTTACTTAAATTAAAACTCTGAGCTTTTGTTTCATCGGACTCATTATATCGGACACATGACGGCTAGCTGTCCTTCGTTTCCCATGATTCCTTTCACTGTAAAGAACTACAAACATGTCACCTGATGGGAGTCAGTTTATTCTTTAAGCTCAGAGATAAAATCAAGTAAAGTTCAAACATCATCTTAAAGTTTCAGTTTTTAACAAATTTTATTTCGGCTCAGTTTTTATTTTTAATCTGAAACAGAAAAAAAAAAAAAAACAACCAAAAAAAACATATTTACAGAATCCAACCTGGTGCTGCGTTCACTGACACTCAGACATTTAACGATCAGCTGCTGAACTGATGATGATGATGAAGATGATGATGTAATACTCATTTGATTTCAGAGAAAAATAAATCTGATCAAATCTGAGATTGACCAATCAGAGCACAGCAGGAGGTTAGGCCGTCCAATCAGGTGAAGGCAGAGTTCATCCAGTTCACCTCTGAGCTGTTTCAGATTTTAAGTTTTCCTTCAAAAATCACATTTCAACAAGTTAAAATCTAAACTTTTAAAATGTGTTAAAAAAAAAATTCTTTAAACTTTAAATTAAAGATCCAAAAAAAACCTTCAGTTCAGTTTTTAGTCATTAAATTAATTTTCAAACATGACGTCACCTTCAGGTTTAAAATCTCTTCTGATCAATCAGCTGATCATATTATTGATTATTGACAGAGAAATTAAATTCTGGATGAAGGAAAATAAAAAAAGTGAAATCAGCTCAGCCTCTCTTTTTAAATAAAACTCATAATGAAAAGAAACAAACAGTCGAGTCCTCTGCAGGGTTCTTCAGTCCTGTTTCCTGCTGGAGCTCAGAGTCCACATCATCACATTTAAACTGTGTGATGTTTAAATACTGCTCTATAAACCGGTCCTGGTCCTGGTCCCGGTCCTCCTAGATGGACTCGATCTGGCGCCGGACCTTCTCGGAGGCGAGCCGGTCGAGCCAGCGCTGCCGGATCACCACGATCACCGCGAAGAACGCCGTCAGAGCCAACATGGCCGCCTCGAACTTCCAGAAGAGATGTTCCTCCATCACTGTGGAGCGGCAGCTGCAGGAAGTAAGAAAATAAAACACCAACGTTATTGTGAAAATCCTTTATCTGATCACATTGACTGTAAAAACATATTAAAACTTATTAAAAGTTAAGTCATAAGGAGTCTGATTTACTGACGATGCGTTCAGGACCGTCAGTAAATCAGACGCTCCTCATAACTTGAGCTCTTGGTCAGTTCTGATGTTCAGTTCTTCACCTCTTGTATTCTTCTTTGCTGGTTTTGGTGCAGTTTACTTTCTCCACGTATCCCGTCTGTACGCAAGCCAGCCACGACTTCTGAAACACACACACACACAATTATCACTGTGACCATCAACACACACACACACACACACACACGTATCATTTCAACACACACACACACAATTATCACTTCAACACACACACCGTCTGGAAGGAGCTGCACTGAGAACACTCCACCGTCACCACGAACTCCTCCAGAAGCCAGCAGGGGGCGGCTACAGCTGAAACAAACAACAGGTCAAAGGTCAGACTGATTGTTTCCGATGGAGAACCTGATGTTCTAACAGAGTCCGGTAGAGTCTCAGTACCTGAAGTCTTCTCTTCACTCAGCAGAGCCGCTCCGAACACTCTGAAACACAAACAGGAACACATCAGAACAGGTTCTCTTTTAGCTCCAGTTTGGTTCTCCACCAACAACCAGAGAACATTTTCTTTGGTTCTGTAGCTGCTAGATGTTCTTCACTTAGTCTGTCTGCTGTGTGATTGACTAATAACAGGATGACTAGAACCAAGGGACGATTAGAACTACATACAGGACTACTAGAATAGTCCAAATGGTCACTAGAACAACCCAAACGAAGACTAGCAACACCTGAAGGACTATTAGAAAGTCCTGAATGACTAAATAAACCCTCTGAAGGACGACTAGAACCAAGGGACCATTGGAATTACATAAACGACTACAAGAACTATGTAAAGGACTACTAGAACCCTCTACAGGACTACTAGAACCCTCTACAGGACTACTAGAACCCTCTAAAGGACTACTAGAACAGTCCACAGGATCACTAGAAATACCTCGAAGACGACTGATAGTCTCATAAGAACCACTTGAATCATCTCACGTACCACAAGAACCTCCCCACTGATTACTACAACCTCCTACCTGAGAACCTGAGGAACCTAAAGCCACTTCACTGACCTGAGGGACACGAGGCCCCAGAAGAGAGCGTGCAGGGCGAGGATTCGAGGCCGACAGCAGGCAACGGGGATCCGACAGTCGCTCTCCATCAGCCTGCTCCTCCACCAGGACGCCACGGCAGCCACCCTGACCGTCCGTCTGTCTCTCTACGAGTCTTTCTGTCGGTCCGTCTCTCTGACCGACCGTCTCTCTCTGTCCGTCTCTGACACTGTACGCGTCTCTCTTTCCGTCTTTGTCTCAGTCTGCGTCTCTCTTTCAGTCCGTCTGTCTCTTCTTTACATGATCTAACTCAACTGTGTGTTCAGTGTCGGTTTAAAGTCTCAAAGCTGCCGAAACCTGAAAGATAAAACAACAAAATCAATCAATCAGACTCTAATCAATAACAGCTTGACTCACTGTGTGTTAAAGTTTATCAGAGGTTTAATCAAGGTTCTTTTTTTTGGGCTTTGATTTGATTGTTAGAGTTTTAAACATCCTTTACGAACATTGAGCGGTTTTTACTGACTCTGAACTTAACTTAACCAACACAATTTTTCTAATTCTCAATCATTTGTACAATCTTTTTGTTTTAGAAAAAACAAACATTTATTAAACGTTACATGTTCTGATAAACACCAATTTCAAGTACTTTGTATCATATTTTACTTCAAAAGCATAATAATATATGATTTTCTGTCTTAACTTTCTAAGTTATCATATACAAAAACAGGGTCAAATTCAACCCATTTTCACATCGTAGATCCGTAAAAACACTTTATTACACTTTTTATTTTTAGCCAGACTTTTTCTAATGTGACTCCAAATATTGTAGGATGATTATTGGTATTTAAACAATGAGATTCTTGATAAATAATCATCAGTAATGAGGATATAATGACAAAGTGGGTAAAAGGTAAATAACAGAACAGCTAAAACAGTTTGTTAAGTTCAGAAAATGACATCATTTTACTGTAATGCAGGATTTAAAACCAGGAAAAGACACTTCTGCTTTATTACGATATTACAATATAATCTCCATATATCACCAGGCTTTATATGAGAGTTAAATAATAAAGTTACACTATTATTGGAAGCATGTGGGTATCTGTTTTAACTCTGTATATATTTGACTGTTTCCATAGTAACAGAGTGTTAAACAGTAAAAGCATCGTGTTAACTTCCTGTTGCTCAGAGTTTATCTCTAATGTTTAACTCAGTGAAACTTTCAAAACAAAGACATCAGTTAGCAGAGCAGCTAACGAGGCTAACCGCTAACAGCTGTTATTACTCCACCAAAGCAGCACGAGACACAGTGAGTAGTTAGTGTTTACGGTCAGCGAGGAGTTCATGTTTAATATTATATAACTTTATATCTAACAATGTTTGTGTTGCACAGCTGTCTGCGTGCTAATGCTAACAGCTAGCCTGCTATCGCTGTTTATACCCGCAGCTACATGCTAACCGTAGCTTAGCTTAGCATCACCGGGTCTGAACACTTACCGGAACCCGCTGGAACAACCGTCATCTTCACACCAAACCGGGAACCGGAGAAGAGAAACACACTGTCCCTAAAAACACAACCGTTAAAGCCGTTAACCGGAGGCTGTGATGTAATCTACCGGATTTTACCGGATGTTGCCGGATGTTAACGGAACAACCCGAAGACCGACGAGATGGTGTCAAATTACACAGGTAACACTTCCGGCAAGGAACCTTCACAGTAAAGGTCTAATCTCCATGGAGTTAATAATAAATAAAGAAAAAGATACCACACTTTATAGTTGCAGAGTTGGAAAGGTGACTGTGGAAATGTAATAGATTACAGATTACTAGTTACTCTATTTAAAATGTAATAAGCAATGTAACTATTTCAATGACTTCATCAAAGTAATGTAATTTATTACATTTGATGACTTTTCTAATGTTCTAACCAATGTTTTCATTTGTTAGGCTAAATGTTCCCTCCATCTGTCCTTCCTTCCTTCTGTCCTTCCATCCTTCCTCCCTTCCTTCCTTCCTTCCTTCCTTCTTAAGATCTAAGTTCAGCTGTTTTTCATGGATACTGACATGATTTATAAGGGAGATCATTTCTATATATAAAGCAACATTTATCTCTCATTTGAAAATGTATTCATTAGTTCATGTAGATTTTGGAATATAAAATAAAGATATTGTCTATTAAATATACCTATAAGAAAAAAACCCTCAAAAGCCTTAATTGGTACTGTGACACCATTTAATTCACCACGTCATGATTTATTTACAAAATATGACAAATTTCAAATAATTAAAAACAGCAATAAATGTATTCAGTAACATGTTTAATAAGGAAAAACCCTCCTGAGCAAAATCTTAAAGGTCTGACTTCAGATGTAACCTCCTTTCAATTTTCATAAGTTACTTTAATTACAGTTACATTTATTTTCTTGACAATCTGTGTAATTGTGAAAGGTTGTAACTTTAGTTTCCACCATTGAACCAGTTTCTGTACATTTTGCTCTAATAACTTTAATTTTGAAGGTTTACAGATGCCTCACTTCCTGTCACCGCGTGGGCCTCTCTCTGCTGTGTTGGAAACGTAAACGTTGGATGTGACGTCACCAGTGTGCTTTACAGACTTAATATTCATCATAATAATAATAATAATAATAATCAATGGTTAAAGAACATACATTAAACAATAAGTATTCATTTTTATTCATTTATACTTTATAGAGATAAAAAGACAACTTTTCATTTCACAACTGAAAGCTCCAGAACAGTTACTAAATGGACTTTGTGCTGAGATTTTTAATTTTTTAAATTTTTTTCTTTGTTTACTTATTCTTGTATGCATTTTATGTTTTCTTTTGTTATCAGACATAATCGATATTTTACATACATGTTTAAAGACCTTTTTAATATATTAACACAATAAACCATAAATAATAAAACAAATAAAATCCATGATAAACAGCTAAAAACTTTCATACAAAAATTAAACTATATTCATATTCAGTGTTGAACGTTTGTGTGTGAATGTTTTAAAGCCACAAAACGAATCTGAAGTTTAGGAAGACAGATTAATTTGTTGTCCAATGAAGAAAAGTCCATTAAAGAAAATAAAAACAAATGAAGGTTTATGATGAGTCCCAGCAAACAAACATCATCATCTTCTCAGACTGTGGAGGAAGAAGTGTGAACACTTTGAGCCCCGAGGACATCGACACACCTGACCAGACTGACCTCGCCTCCAACCCCGACCCCACCAGCAGTACTTCTCCTGGTTACACTGAAAGACAGACGAGATACAGTTAAAGTGATGTAGTATGCAGTATTACAGTAAAAGTACTGCAGTATTATGAGCGATGTAGTATGCAGTATTACAGTTAAAGTACTGCAGTATTATGAGCGATGTAGTATGCAGTATTACAGTAAAAGTACTGCAGTATTATAGTGATGTAGTATGCAGTATTACAGTTAAAGTACTGCAGTATTATGAGCGATGTAGTATGCAGTATTACAGTAAAAGTACTGCAGTATTATAGTGATGTAGTATGCAGTATTACAGTTAAAGAACTGCAGTATTATGAGTGATGTAGTATGCAGTATTACAGTAAAAGTACTGCAGTATTATGAGCGATGTAGTATGCAGTATTACAGTTAAAGTACTGCAGTATTATGAGCGATGTAGTATGCAGTATTACAGTAAAAGTACTGCAGTATTATAGTGATGTAGTATGCAGTATTACAGTTAAAGAACTGCAGTATTATGAGCGATGTAGTATGCAGTATTACAGTAAAAGTACTGCAGTATTATAGTGATGTAGTATGCAGTATTACAGTAAAAGTACTGCAGTATTATGAGCGATGTAGTATGCAGTATTACAGTAAAAGTACTGCAGTATTATGAGTGATGTAGTATGCAGTATTACAGTAAAAGTACTGCAGTATTATAGTGATGTAGTATGCAGTATTACAGTAAAAGTACTGCAGTATTATGAGTGATGTAGTATGCAGTATTACAGTAAAAGTACTGCAGTATTATAGTGATGTAGTATGCAGTATTACAGTAAAAGTACTGCAGTATTATGAGCGATGTGGTATGCAGTATTACAGTAAAAGTACTGCAGTATTATGAGCGATGTGGTATGCAGTATTACAGTAAAAGTACTGCAGTATTATGAGTGATGTAGTATGCAGTATTACAGTAAAAGTACTGCAGTATTATAGTGATGTAGTATGCAGTATTACAGTTAAAGTACTGCAGTATTATGAGCGATGTAGTATGCAGTATTACAGTAAAAGTACTGCAGTATTATGAGCGATGTAGTATGCAGTATTACAGTAAAAGTACTGCAGTATTATGAGCGATGTAGTATGCAGTATTACAGTAAAAGTACTGCAGTATTATGAGTGATGTAGTATGCAGTATTACAGTAAAAGTACTGCAGTATTATGAGCGATGTAGTATGCAGTATTACAGTAAAGTACTGCAGTATTATAGTGATGTAGTATGCAGTATTACAGTAAAAGTACTGCAGTATTATGAGTGATGTAGTATGCAGTATTACAGTAAAAGTACTGCAGTATTATAGTGATGTAGTATGCAGTATTACAGTAAAAGTACTGCAGTATTATAGTGATGTAGTATGCAGTATTACAGTAAAAGTACTGCAGTATTATGAGTGATGTAGTATGCAGTATTACAGTAAAAGTACTGCAGTATTATAGTGATGTAGTATGCAGTATTACAGTAAAAGTACTGCAGTATTATGAGTGATGTAGTATGCAGTATTACAGTAAAAGTACTGCAGTATTATGAGTGATGTAGTATGCAGTATTACAGTAAAAGTACTGCAGTATTATAGTGATGTAGTATGCAGTATTACAGTAAAAGTACTGCAGTATTATGAGTGATGTAGTATGCAGTATTACAGTAAAAGTACTGCAGTATTATAGTGATGTAGTATGCAGTATTACAGTAAAGTACTGCAGTATTATAGTGATGTAGTATGCAGTATTACAGTAAAGTACTGCAGTATTATAGTGATGTAGTATGCAGTATTACAGTAAAAGTACTGCAGTATTATAGTGATGTAGTATGCAGTATTACAGTAAAAGTACTGCAGTATTATGAGCGATGTAGTATGCAGTATTACAGTAAAAGTACTGCAGTATTATAGTGATGTAGTATGCAGTATTACAGTAAAGTACTGCAGTATTATAGTGATGTAGTATGCAGTATTACAGTAAAAGTACTGCAGTATTATGAGTGATGTAGTATGCAGTATTACAGTAAAAGTACTGCAGTATTATGAGTGATGTAGTATGCAGTATTACAGTAAAAGTACTGCAGTATTATGAGTGATGTAGTATGCAGTATTACAGTAAAGTACTGCAGTATTATAGTGATGTAGTATGCAGTATTACAGTAAAGTACTGCAGTATTATAGTGATGTAGTATGCAGTATTACAGTAAAAGTACTGCAGTATTATAGTGATGTAGTATGCAGTATTACAGTAAAAGTACTGCAGTATTATGAGCGATGTAGTATGCAGTATTACAGTAAAAGTACTGCAGTATTATAGTGATGTAGTATGCAGTATTACAGTAAAGTACTGCAGTATTATAGTGATGTAGTATGCAGTATTACAGTAAAAGTACTGCAGTATTATAGTGATGTAGTATGCAGTATTACAGTAAAAGTACTGCAGTATTATAGTGATGTAGTATGCAGTATTACAGTAAAGTAGTGGTTTGGTCCTCTGACTGATATATTATTATTATGACATCATTAGATTATTAATAGTGAAGCATCAGTGTTAGAGCAGCATGTTAGTGTTGTAGCTGCTGGAGGTGGAGCTAGTTTACACTACTTTATATACAGTTAGCTAGTTTAGTCCAGTGGTTCCCAACCTAGGGGTGGGGCCCCTCCAAAGGGTCAGCAGATAAATGTGAGGGGTGGTGAGATGATTAATGGGAGAGGAAAGAAGAACAAACTAAGTTCTAATACACAAATGTGTTTTTCATTTTTTGGACTTTTTCTCTAATCTTTGATTTTTGCTGAAATATTGGATCATTTGAACATTTATTGAAATGAAAGCATGTGAGAAGTTTAGAGGGAAAAATCACTATTTGGTGGAGCTGTTAACAGTACTCATTTCTGATGAAAACTAGTTGACAAAACATCAGATTTTTATGGGGTTACTAACTCAGTCTTGTCACAGACTGAATCATTACTGCACAAACCACTCAACATTTAAAGGTATCATCATATAATTCGTGCTTTGAGGTTTGCAGATGCTTGTTTTTACCAGGACGGTGACTCTGCGTCTCTTCAGACGTCGACAGATTCCAGGAAGTCGTCGGAAGCCATCGTTCTTCTGAGAGGAGACGACATTCATCTCTGATTTCACTGCAGCTTCAACCTGACGACACATCAACATGTCAATAAAAAAGTAATGCATACCCTGCTTTATCGTCACATATAAAATCAGGGAGGCCAAAATGTCCCAAATGAACATCATACTGCATTGAAGAAGGCTTTAAACTAGCGATTGAGACCATAAACACATTTTGAAAACGTTTACTGAGGTTAGAAATCAAGTGAGAAGTTGGTGAATTCTCCATTGACTTGTATAGAGACGGAAGTCCTTTTGACACCAAAACGGTCGCCCCCTGGTGGCCTTTTGATAGAATGCAGTTTAAGTTACTTCCGCGTTGGCCTCATTTCAGAGGACCGGAACTCCCTGCCTGGTATGAACAGGAGGAATAATTACAGAGAGGAAAACCTCTTTACTGTTCATATGGACACCTGACTGCTGGAAACACTGGGAAGCTGTCCTCTCTATCTCTATCTAACACCTGGATGATTTATCACAAGTTTGAAGCCAATCATGATCCAGAATAACACGTCATGAAAACCATATCAGGGACAAATTATTATTCCAAGCAAAGTGTTTTTATATATCTTAAACATATCTTTCCATGTGCAGCTGTCCTACCTGCAGTGGAGGTGTTGGCAGACTGCAGTCGACTGTTTGCAGACAGACGCAGAAGATCAGCAGCAGAAAGACTGAACACAGCTTCATCTGTCAATCAACTATCAATCAACTGACAATGAAAAGGACTCTGTTCATCCACCACGCTCTCTCTCTTCTTCTTCTTCTTCTTCTTCTTCTTCTGTGGGAATAAAAGCAGTCGGCAGCTGAGGGACAAAACATGATAATCCTCTTAGTCTGGTTTAGGAGTCACATGACATAGTGATGACATGATAAAACACAGACGCACTCTATCTATCTATCTATCTATCTATCTATCTATCTATCTATCTATCTATCTATCTATCTATCTATCTATCTATCTATCTATCTATCTATCTATCTATCTATCTATCTATCTATCTATCTATCTATCTATCTATCCATCTATCTATCCATCTATCTATCCATCTATCTATCCATCTATCTATCTATCTATCTATCTATCTATCTATCTATCTATCTATCATTTTTGGATCCAAACCAGCAATGTACTGATCTGAATGGGATGAAAGACAGTAAAGGTTTCCAGTCTTAATTGACAATGAAAGCACAGATGTGACTGATGAGGAGAAAGCAGAGAAGCTTTAAAGTTCATAACTCTAATAATATCAGAGAATGAAGGAAGCTACAATAACTGAGAATAAGGGACTGTAATAAATATACCATTCACAGAGGCAGGATTGAATTGTCCTCTCAGGGAAACCAAGCTGTCATCACTAGGAAAACATTGCTAAGACTATGTTACATCATGAAAAATCCTCTTAGTGAATCATCCGAGGACATTTTTACTGGAATTACATAATAAGGTTCGGGAGAAGGGAAAAATGACCACAAGTCTGAGAAGACGCTGCTGTAGCTCCGATATGCAAGCTAGGAGCAGAGTTATAGGCCTATTGCTTTAAAATATGCAAAATAACGGAGAGACTGATAACTGAAAGATAAACACATTATAGGTCTGAGACAAGATACGGAAGGAAGGATTATTAAGAGGGAACAGTATTAAAAAACCTTTTACATAGGATTAATAATCTGTATTAAAATATGTAGCATTTTAATCTTCAGAAAATATATCTTTCTTCCTCATTCCTTCCTTCCTTCTTTCCTCCCTTCCTTCCTTCCTTCCTTCCTCCCTTCCTTCCTTCCTTCCTTCCTTCCTTCCTTCCTTCCTTCCTTCCTTCCTTCCTTCCTTCCTTCCTTCCTTCCTCCTGTCCTTCCTTGACCTGAGGGAGGAAGAAGGAAGGAAGGGAGGAAGAAGGAAGGAAAGGAGGGAGGGAGGAAGGAAGGAAGGAAGGACGGAGGAAAGAAGGAAGGAAGGAAGGTAGGAGGGAGGGAGGAAGAGGGAAGAAGGGAGGGAGGAAGGAAAGAAGGAAGGAAGGGAGGTAGGTAGGGGGAGGAAAGAAAGAGAGAAGGAGGGAGGGAGGAAGGGAGGAAGGAAAGAAGGAGGGAGGGAGGGAGAAAGGAAAAGAGGAAGGGAGGATGGAAGGACAGAAGGAAGGACAGAAGGAAGGAAAGAAGGAAAAGTCAAAACAGACGGGGTCAATTTGACCCGGGAGGACGACACGAAGGTTAATAGTACATGAATGTTAATGGATAGATGGAGAGTCGGCGGCTAGCTCGGCGGCTAGCTCGGCGGCTAGCTCGGCGGATAGCTCGGCGGCTAGCTCGGCGGCTAGCTCGGCGGCTAGCTCGGCTAACTGGCTAACTGTAGACTGTAGTAGTAGTGGGTGCTGAATGTATTTATACCTACAGCAGCATGGCGGGTTTATGCTAAGCCTAGCTCCACAATTCAAATCTAAATGGTTGAAATGCTTTTTAACCTTTTTTAGAAATACATTTATGACCTATTTAATGTGTTTAGAAGAAAATGTCTGAATTCACTATACACGGTCTTTAAAAGAACTGGGGCTGATGGCAAGAGTGTGAAAGCTGGGATGTGGTAGGAGAAGATTAATACCACCAGATGGCGGTAGTGCGACATAGTGGACCGAAGAAGAAGAAGAAGAAGAAGAAGAAGGAAGAAGAAGAAGAAGAAGAAGTCATGAACCCAGGAAGAAGAATCCGCACGGAAGAATTTTCATTGTTTAACAATTTCTTAATAGCTTTTAAAGCCTTGGAAGTTAACCCAGCCTGCTAGGTTTAGGGTTAGCTTCGTGTTAAAAATGTCTAAAGTCCAAATGCTGAGAGCGTCGGTGAATCAGAGACTAACTGCGGCTGCTGAAGAGATATTTGTGCTGTTTGAAAGAACGATAGCAGAGTACGAGGAGGAACTTTCTCGATCTAAAGAGGAGAACGAGCGACAACGCAAACTACTGGACGCTGTTTTCAAGCCTCAACTTCATCTACACAGAGCAGGTTTGTTCTCTTTACATCTTATTACATCTTATCTTCATCTACACAGAGCAGGTTTGTTCATGACACATTTATTACAATATTATAATCAGTTTGAGGTCATTTATCAATCAATAAACACAGCAGCAAATACCTTACTGCAGTAAAATCATCGTGTTTCATATAGAATATATATAGCTGACTGTGTGACGTAGTGTCTATTTCCCGCCAGATGTCGCTGCAGCCGTTAGATCAGATTCATTCAAATGTAAACAAATACTTCACTGCAGTATTATAGTGATGTAGTATGCAGTATTACAGTAAAAGTACTGCAGTATTATGAGTGATGTAGTATGCAGTATTACAGTAAAAGTACTGCAGTATTATAGTGATGTAGTATGCAGTATTACAGTAAAAGTACTGCAGTATTATGAGTGATGTAGTATGCAGTATTACAGTAAAAGTACTGCAGTATTATAGTGATGTAGTATGCAGTATTACAGTAAAAGTACTGCAGTATTATAGTGATGTAGTATGCAGTATTACAGTAAAAGTACTGCAGTATTATAGTGATGTAGTATGCAGTATTACAGTAAAAGTACTGCAGTATTATGAGTGATGTAGTATGCAGTATTACAGTAAAAGTACTGCAGTATTATAGTGATGTAGTATGCAGTATTACAGTAAAAGTACTGCAGTATTATAGTGATGTAGTATGCAGTATTACAGTAAAAGTACTGCAGTATTATAGTGATGTAGTATGCAGTATTACAGTAAAAGTACTGCAGTATTATAGTGATGTAGTATGCAGTATTACAGTAAAAGTACTGCAGTATTATAGTGATGTAGTATGCAGTATTACAGTAAAAGTACTGCAGTATTATGAGTGATGTAGTATGCAGTATTACAGTAAAAGTACTGCAGTATTATGAGCGATGTAGTATGCAGTATTACAGTAAAAGTACTGCAGTATTATGAGCGATGTAGTATGCAGTATTACAGTAAAAGTACTGCAGTATTATGAGCGATGTAGTATGCAGTATTACAGTAAAAGTACTGCAGTATTATGAGCGATGTAGTATGCAGTATTTCAGTAAAAGTACTGCAGTATTATGAGCGATGTAGTATGCAGTATTACAGTAAAAGTACTGCAGTATTATGAGAGATGTAGTATGCAGTATTACAGTAAAAGTACTGCAGTATTATAGTGATGTAGTATGCAGTATTACAGTAAAAGTACTGCAGTATTATGAGTGATGTAGTATGCAGTATTACAGTAAAAGTACTGCAGTATTATAGTGATGTAGTATGCAGTATTACAGTAAAAGTACTGCAGTATTATAGTGATGTAGTATGCAGTATTACAGTAAAAGTACTGCAGTATTATAGTGATGTAGTATGCAGTATTACAGTAAAAGTACTGCAGTATTATGAGTGATGTAGTATGCAGTATTACAGTAAAAGTACTGCAGTATTATAGTGATGTAGTATGCAGTATTACAGTAAAAGTACTGCAGTATTATGAGTGATGTAGTATGCAGTATTACAGTAAAAGTACTGCAGTATTATGAGTGATGTAGTATGCAGTATTACAGTAAAAGTACTGCAGTATTATAGTGATGTAGTATGCAGTATTACAGTAAAAGTACTGCAGTATTATAGTGATGTAGTATGCAGTATTACAGTAAAAGTACTGCAGTATTATAGTGATGTAGTATGCAGTATTACAGTAAAAGTACTGCAGTATTATAGTGATGTAGTATGCAGTATTACAGTAAAAGTACTGCAGTATTATAGTGATGTAGTATGCAGTATTACAGTAAAAGTACTGCAGTATTATAGTGATGTAGTATGCAGTATTACAGTAAAAGTACTGCAGTATTATGAGTGATGTAGTATGCAGTATTACAGTAAAAGTACTGCAGTATTATAGTGATGTAGTATGCAGTATTACAGTAAAAGTACTGCAGTATTATAGTGATGTAGTATGCAGTATTACAGTAAAAGTACTGCAGTATTATAGTGATGTAGTATGCAGTATTACAGTAAAAGTACTGCAGTATTATAGTGATGTAGTATGCAGTATTACAGTAAAAGTACTGCAGTATTATGAGTGATGTAGTATGCAGTATTACAGTAAAGTACTGCAGTATTATAGTGATGTAGTATGCAGTATTACAGTAAAAGTACTGCAGTATTATGAGTGATGTAGTATGCAGTATTACAGTAAAAGTACTGCAGTATTATAGTGATGTAGTATGCAGTATTACAGTAAAAGTACTGCAGTATTATAGTGATGTAGTATGCAGTATTACAGTAAAAGTACTGCAGTATTATGAGTGATGTAGTATGCAGTATTACAGTAAAAGTACTGCAGTATTATAGTGATGTAGTATGCAGTATTACAGTAAAAGTACTGCAGTATTATAGTGATGTAGTATGCAGTATTACAGTAAAAGTACTGCAGTATTATAGTGATGTAGTATGCAGTATTACAGTAAAAGTACTGCAGTATTATAGTGATGTAGTATGCAGTATTACAGTAAAAGTACTGCAGTATTATGAGTGATGTAGTATGCAGTATTACAGTAAAAGTACTGCAGTATTATAGTGATGTAGTATGCAGTATTACAGTAAAAGTACTGCAGTATTATAGTGATGTAGTATGCAGTATTACAGTAAAAGTACTGCAGTATTATAGTGATGTAGTATGCAGTATTACAGTAAAAGTACTGCAGTATTATAGTGATGTAGTATGCAGTATTACAGTAAAAGTACTGCAGTATTATAGTGATGTAGTATGCAGTATTACAGTAAAAGTACTGCAGTATTATGAGTGATGTAGTATGCAGTATTACAGTAAAAGTACTGCAGTATTATGAGCGATGTAGTATGCAGTATTACAGTAAAAGTACTGCAGTATTATGAGCGATGTAGTATGCAGTATTACAGTAAAAGTACTGCAGTATTATGAGCGATGTAGTATGCAGTATTACAGTAAAAGTACTGCAGTATTATGAGCGATGTAGTATGCAGTATTTCAGTAAAAGTACTGCAGTATTATGAGCGATGTAGTATGCAGTATTACAGTAAAAGTACTGCAGTATTATGAGAGATGTAGTATGCAGTATTACAGTAAAAGTACTGCAGTATTATGAGCGATGTAGTATGCAGTATTACAGTAAAAGTACTGCAGTATTATGAGAGATGTAGTATGCAGTATTACAGTAAAAGTACTGCAGTATTATGAGAGATGTAGTATGCAGTATTACAGTAAAAGTAACATTTTTTAGGCGGTTATTTATTCCAAACATCTGGATTTGATCCTTAAACAATCTCTACTTTTGTTATTCATCAGTCTGACTGAATCTTAATTTAATCTCATTGGTTTTAGAGTTAGTTCTCAAATTAATGAAGACTTTTAAAAGTTCTGCAGCTTTGTTTTGTCCCTCAGGATTTATTTTACTGGCTTCATTGCCACTGGAAATCTATGGACCGTTTCAGTTTGATCTACTGTGTAGGACTAGATATTATCGTTTAGTGGGACACTTGAGGCTGCCAGAACTCTCTGTGATGGTCAACTGAGTGATGGCGTCCTCTGGGTTGTTAACCCTCCTTCTTCAATGTTTCAGAGACGAAGAGTCAAGCTACTGTAAATTCACCTGAATAAACTTCTTTGTGTTTCTGTATTAATATCTGATTTGTGTCTTGTTTCCTGCAGATGTTCAGCAGCCGTTTGAGAATAAAGAAGAGGTTCCAGGCTCCAGTGTGGACCAGGAGGACCCAGATCCTTCACACATTAAAAAGGAACAGAAGGAGCTCTGGACCAGTCAGGAGGGAGAGCAGCTTCCAGGGCTGGAGGAGGTTGATATCACCAAGTTTACATCCACTCCTGTTCCTGTGAAGAGTGAAGATGACAAACAGAAACCTCAGTCCTCACAGCTTCATCAAACACTAACTGAGGAGATGGAAACAGAAGCTGATGGAGAGGACTGTGGAGGATCAGAACCAGACAGGAACTCACATCCAGATACACATTTACTACCTGATACTGATGACAGTGATGGTGATTGGACAGAGACCGGAGAACTTCAATCAGATTTAAACTCTCTGAAAAATACCGAAGTCCTTGTAAGTGACATGAAGTGTAATACTGGTTCTGTCATCTGCTCTCAGTGTGATGCTAAATTTGCAAGCAAAGAAACTTTGCAGAGACATTTGACATTGGATCATTGTTCAGGAACCAACCTCTTTAGTTGCCAGTTATGTGATAAAACATTTTCACATAGGACTTATCTGAAAAGCCACATGAGCCTCCACAAAGGGGTGAAACGATTCATTTGCCGTGTTTGTAAAGAAGGATTCGCCTGGCGTTCACAACTCAAGACGCACAAGTGTGTTGATAAAACCTCACAGCCGAATGGTGAAGAATCAGAAGCAGCCAGGAACTCAGTCTGTGTAAAGGAGGTGAGATGTGGAGAGGCCAAAGTTTCAGTTAGTTCCTTTTCCTGCTCTGAATGTAAAGAATCATTCGAAGACATTTATTCTCTGGAGAAACACCTGAGAGATCATAAAAGGAAGAAACCATTTAGTTGCCCATTTTGTGTTAAATCATTTGAAAACATGTCAAATCAGAAATCACACATAGCAATGCACACAGGGGAGAAACCATTGAGTTGTCAACATTGTGACAAAAGGTTCACCTGGTCTTCAGAGCTCAAAGTACACAGATGTGTTCATCCAAGGTCCTCACAGCTCCATCAAAGCCAAACTGAGGAGGACAGAGAGGCGGAGCTTCAGGAGCCGAAGGAGGCTGATAGCAGCAGGTTCATGTTCATTTCTGATGCTGTGAAGAGTGAAAATGATGAAAGTAAACCTCAGTCCTCACAGCTTCATCAAAGTCAAACTGAACAGATGGAAACAGAAGCTGGTGGAGAGGACTGTGGAGGATCAGAACCTGATCCAGACAGATATTTACAGCCAATTTCTGATGATGAGGCTTCTGAGTTTGAAAGGAGTGGTGATGATGAGACGGAGGACTCCAGTCTAAGTCTCCATATGCAGTCTCATTCTGTAAAGGAACCTCTTCAGTGCCCTCTGTGCCCCAGGATGTTTCAGGACCAGCGAGGTATAACAAATCACTTGATCATTCATGCAGGAGGGAAAAGACCTTTCCCCTGTCAGTTCTGTGAAACACTTTTGGCATCAAAGAAGTCCTGGCTTAAACATGTGAAAAGTCACTTTTGGCCTTAACTAGGTGGAAAGAATCACAATGAGTGGAAAACATCAGGGCCACTTCAGGAAATGCATAAAAAGTCTTGAATATGAATGATGACGCTTCATGGACTCCACTGTTAATCATTGTGTGTATCTGACATGTTCGTCCGTACATGAAACTCTGTCTTTGACAAGTTATTAACGTTTTATGTTGTTTTATTGTTTTTAAGGACTCTAAAAGGGTTAGGTTAAACGTTAAATCCCATGAGTAGATAAGACACTGATTTTGTTTATTGAAGCAAAGTTTGAATGATGTGTTAATGCTTCGTGCTGTGACACCTCAGCAGTTAGAAACTCTAACTCCTTCATTTGGAGAGTTATTTTTGTATTATTTGTCTAACTATAACTTCAGGTTGGACATTTATTTCTGATGTTTGGAGATTTTTTTCCCAAGATAAGCTGAATGCTTGGTTTCTCTATTCTTGTAAACGTTACAGCAACAGTTGCTGATGTTTGTTGTTGTTGAGTTGATTAAAAATGACTTGATTTTACTTGTTTGTCTTGATCTACTTTTGGAGTCGGTTGGAAAGTGAAGAAAAGCTTCACGAGGCAGTTTTATCCAGTCAGATCACCTTTCCTGTCAGTTGTTGATGATGATGATGATGATGATGATGATGATGAGGCTCATTCAAAAAGACGTCAGCACAACGTTTCTCTCAATAAATGAAAACGACACAAATAATATAATCAACCGACTTTCAGAAGACTTTCATTAATGTTTGTTTCCAGCACTGACACCACTGAGGACGTGAACACATCTCAGATTTATTCTACAGTGTTTCTAACTTATGTGACATCACTTCCTTTTTGGAGCTGAACAATGAAATTTAAATGAACAGAAATGTAATGTGATGTACCTTGGCTTTTAGTGTGTTCCCAATGACACCAGATATTAACGCATGGTTGGGTGCGTTTACATGATTGGAAAGTGTCTTAAACCAGCAGTCAGGTGTCCATTTAAACAGTAAAGAGGTTTTTCTTGCTGTAATCTTTCCTCCTGTTCATACTGACTATTAAAAGACAGGTGTGTCTGAGGCAGGTATCTGATGAAGTTTGGGCAGACCGATTTAATTTGATTTAAATTTGATATTCATGTTATTCAAGCCATTGCATAATAACCTCTATGTCCTATATGTATATACCTATATGTCTATTTACTGTGATACATTAGTGCAATTTCAACTTTATGTTTAGCATCTTTCATATAATGCTTCCCTGATATCGATAGGTAGTTTGTTAAATAGTTTTTGGGGCGTTAATAACAAAGGTTGCATCCATGATTTTCTTTCTGCTGTTGCTGAAATCCTCCAATAAACCAGCAACAGATTGTGTTTATACTGTGTGTGTATAAGAAGAATGAAAATAGTAGAGAATGTATAAAAAAAAAAGAATGGGATGAGACTAAAAATATAAAACGGTTAATAAATAAATAAGTTAAAAAAAGACAAAAAAAAGAAAAAGAAAGAAAGAAGAAAAATAAATAAATAAAACAATAAAATAAATAAGTTAATAAATAAATACGTTTGAACACATAAAATAATAAATAAAGAAAAAAAAAGAAAGATGAAGAAAAAAATAAAAACAATAATAATAATAAAATAAATAAGTTAATAAATAAAAACGTTTAAACACATAAAATTGTAAATAATTAAATAAAGAATAATAAAGAAAAGAAGAAAAATAAATACAATAATAAAATAAAATAAATAAAGAAATGATAATACAAAAAATGTATCGGTTTTATTTTGAAACACGTTCCCGGAAGTGACCGTTGCCATGGTATACTATTGACGGTTGTCGCCGTTAACGGAGTAAAAAGCTTCAGCTGGATCAAATAACGGCAGAAACACCGTCTGAGTTGATCTCAGTAAACCGAGCAGAGATGGACCGACACCGTAAAGCTCCAGCTGTGTCTTTAAAGCCAGAAATAAAGCTGAGAGGAGCAGGTTGGTTTCCTGTTTACTGCTGTGGGCTAATGTTGCTAAGCTAACGCTGGCTGGCTGCGCTCTGCTGGACTTTAAACACATTTATTATTTATTTATTATTATTTATTTTACTTTCTATCGTCTTTATTAAGATCTCTGAAGCTTCAACACGTCCGCTGTCACATTGAGGGAGTCACGTGTGCTCTATATTTAGATGTAAACAGACTTAAACAACTCTTAAAAACTGTAAATAATAATAAAATAATAAAATAAAATAAAAATACATCAGCTGACTGTCACATCAGAGCTGCGGCCTGGTTAGCAGTCAGCAGCCTGACTCTGTTGTCATCATGCAGCTGACTCACCTTTAAACCCCCCCACCCCCCCCCCCCCCCATCTGTGCGTGTCACTATGGTAACAGAGGCGTGTCACCATGGTAACAGAGGCGTGTCACCATGGTAACCCGGTGCAGCAGCTTCTTCAGTGATCCAGATAAGAGATAAGAGAAGATCAGATGTGCAGTATAACAGCAGCAAAGTGGACATTAAATAATAGAAGAGCATCAATGAGGAAGTAATAAAGAACAATAAATAAGTACGTAAAACAATAACAATAATAGTAGAAATATATAATAATAATAATAATAATAATAATAATAATAATAATTGTGACATTATTTACATAGAGCTTCTTGTTTGTTTGCACGTTTTTAAGACCAGTGAACATAAAAAACACCAAACAGAAAGAGAACATAAAAGCAGCAACCAGCCAGGTTAATTAAAAGTCAAAGGTTCTACTAAAAAGAAATGTTTTAAGCCCTTTAAAAACAAACAAATGCATTCTTCATCACTTTCTTAAAGCGTCCAGCTGACTGGCAAACTACTAAAATCAAGAGCATTTATTTCTTTTAATATCTCCAAGACCTGAAAGATGGGCCAGAAACATACTGCAGTATTTTATATCTAAAAAGCAGTTACAATATTCTTTCCAAAGATGTCTCTCTGTCTTTATATATATATATAAATATAAATATTGAAATTATACATTATAAAATAAACTTGAGCTGCGTTTCATGGAGTGAACTTTTAGTTTGGCTGATTTTATTTGTAGAGTTTGGCACAGAAATTATTTATTTCGGTCGATTTCTTAAAGGTATCGAGTACCGATACCTAGTTGCTAAGGTGATTTGTGGAGTTTAAAACAGCTTGAAAGTTTGGAATAAGATATTGTGTAAGATCTATGGATGAAGCTTATTGGGTCTGCTGGTCCTTTAGAGGGTTCTTATGTTCCTTAATATGGTGCCTAAAGTAACTGAGATCTTCTCACTCTAGTATTTCTGTTGGAAGTTCAGTCGTTGGTTCCTGAAGTCTGATGAGTTTCCTGTTTCCTGCAGACGTCCATCAGCTGTTGGAGGGTAAAGAAGAGGGTCCTCCTGAGCAGCAGGAGTGGAGCCAGGAGGACCCACACATTAAAAAGGAACATGAGGAACTCTGGACCAGTCAGGAGGGAGAGCAGCTTCAAGGGCTGGAGGACGCTGATATCAACAAGTTCACATTCACTCCTGTTCCTGTGAAGAATGAAGATGATGAAGATTCAGGTAGGAACAGTATGAGTGTTTCATATTTTTGGAGAAGTAAGAAGTTTGAAGAAGTTTCCCCCTGCAAAGACAAAATTGCATTTCAAATTGGTGGTGGGGTCTTGGTGTTAATTAAAGAGACTCTTAGGATCTTTAAGTAGGTTCTAGTGGATCATTAAGGAGGTTTTCAGGTTCTTGTAGGTGATTCTAGTTCTCTTGTAGGAGATTTTGGTGTAATGTGAGAGACCGCCATCAAAACCAAATGAATATGGATGTCTCCATTTCCTACTGCCATGCAAAAATGAAGCCAAATTTATCTGTTACTTGTATGACATCATTAGCAACCAGAGTCTGTGCAGTCTATTTTTTTTGTTTGGCCCATCCTCTAACATGAAGGGTGTGGGATTAGTGACCTTTACTGCAATCAGCCACCAGGGGGAGCTGTCATGTCGTCCATCTACAGTCTACCATCAAAAAAGACCGTCACATACTGATCACTTGTGCTTCTTTCTGTGTGTTTCTTGAAGATGTTCAGCAGCTGTTGGAGAATAAAGAAAAGGTTTCCCCTGAGCAGCAGGAGTGGAGCTCCAGTCTGGACCAGGAGGACCCAGAGCCTCCACACATTAAAGAAGAACAGGAGGAACTCTGGACCAGTCCGTCACAGTCAGTCTGGAACGTAACTCCAAATAGACATTTACAGCCAGATACTGACAATCAGGTTTCAGACTCTTCTGACTTTAAGACTGAAGTCAGCAATGATGATTGGACAGAGATAAGTGAACCTCAGTCAGTTTTAAACTCGCTGAAAATTATTGAAGTCCCTGTTCGGGATAGGAGATGTAATACTGGGAAGAAAACATACAGCTGCACTGTGTGTGGGAAAATATTTGGCCGCAGCCCACATCTGAAGATACACCTTAGGACTCACACAGGAGAGAAACCATTTAGTTGCTCGTTTTGTGGTAAAAGTTTTACACAAAAGGTAAATCTGACATACCACATGTCGGTCCACACGGGGGAGAAACGGTTCAGCTGCCGTTTTTGTCATGAAAGATTCACATGGTATACTCAGCTCAAAAGCCACCAGTGTGTTTGTGAGCCGTCACAGCTTCATCAGAGTCAGACTGAGACTGACAACAAAGACGCAGAGACCGGCGAGAAATCATTCAGCTGCTCTGAGTGTGGGAAAAAATTTGGTCGCAAGGATAACCTGAACATTCACATGAGGATCCACACAGGAGAGAGACCCTTCAGTTGCACCGTTTGTGGAAAAAGTTTTAAACATGGAGGACATCTGACACAACACATGTCAGTCCACACAAAGGAGAACCGATTCAGCTGCAACGTTTGTGACAAGAGATTCACCTGGCTTTATCAGCTCAAAAGACACAACTGCAGTGGTGAGTCCTCAGAGCCTCGTGAGGTGTGGACCAGTCAGGAGGAAGAGCAGCTTCAAGGCCTGGAGGAGGAGGCGGATATCCCCAAGTCCCCATTCACTCCTGAACTTGTGAAGAGTGAAGATGATGAAGAGAAACCTCAGTCCGCACAGCTTCATCAAAGACTAACTGAGGAGAACAGATACTTTGTGGAAGGACAGGACCATGGAGGATCAGAACCAGTCAGGTACTCGCATCCAGATAGACATTTACATCCACAAAATGATGTCAAGGCTTCAGACTTTCTGGCGATGGAAGCTGGTGATGGGGATTGGAATGAGACCAGAGATCCTCAGTCAGGTTCTATGAAAGTCACTAAAGCTGATAGAGGATTTAATACTGGCAAGAAATCATTTAACTGCTCTGAGTGTGGTAAAATATTTGGCCGCAAGGAACATTTGCAGACTCATGTCAGAATTCATACAGGAGAGAGACCCTTCAGCTGTTCTGACTGCGGTAAAACATTCGGCTGCAAGAGGTCACTGCTGGGCCACATGGCGAGTCATACGGGAGAGAAACCATTTAGCTGCTCTCAGTGTGGGAAAAGATTTGGTCGCATGGTAAATCTAAAGACGCATGAAAGACTTCACACAGGAGAGCGACCGTTCAGCTGTCCATTTTGTGGTAAAGGTTTTACACAGAAGGTACACATGACACAACACATGGCCGTCCACACAGGAGAGAAACAGTTCAGTTGCAGCATTTGTGACAAAAAGTTCACTTGGCTCTCGGGGTTCAGGAGACACAAGTGTGGCGGTGAGCAGTCGGAGCTCGATGAATCTGAGGACCATTCGGAGTTGGAACCAGGAGAGAAACCATTTCGCTGCCGTGAGTGTGGTAACAGATTTAATCACAAGCACAATCTGAAGGCTCACATGAGAATCCACACAGGAGAGAAACCCTTCAGTTGCTCGGTTTGTGGTAAAGGTTTTATTACGAGTGGAGCTCTGAAGAAACACCTGAGAACTCATTCGGGAGAGAAACCGTTCAGCTGCCCAGTTTGTGGTATAAGATTTACACAAGGAGGGAACTTGAAGCGACACATGGCACAGCACACGGGAGAAACACGAGAGAAACCGTTCAGCTGCTCAGTTTGTGGTAAAAGCTTTACACAAGTGTCAAATATGAAGCGACACATGACACAACACACTGAGGCTGAAAGGAGTCTGCTGCAGGAAGAAGAAAGTGAAGCTGTGATGAGTTCGGACATGACAGAGTATCAGCAGGAAGACCCCAATAGTCTGCTGATGACTGAAGGACTTCAACTTCACACAATTTCTGACTTCAAACCACTTGACATCTAAATATTGTATATTGTATCAGCTTTACTGCATTTTAATTTCTTTCATATATTTCAGTCCCGAAAGTGGACAAATGTACTACATGGTTCTTCTGATGTGAACAGCCTCGAGGCCTTAAAGCTGAAAATGACTTTTGATCGATCATCAGCATGTCCAACACTTTAGGTCATGACTAGAGCTGGATATCGTTTAAAAACTGACGATACCAGTGTCAATCCAAGTAAGTGATACTGATACCAACTGAGTACTTCATCAGATTCCCATTAACACATTTAGGTCTCTGTCTTTTATCCGGTGTAACAGGCGTGTAGTGGAGACACACTTTAGAGCGTTTAGTTGGCATCTTAGCTGATGAACTGCTAAACATGCTAAACTCAAATTCCCCATGACTTCACCACCACAGACGGGTTGTAGCTGCTGTGGCAGTGGACCAATCACATGATGCATTAAACCGAAGAACGCTTGCGTTGACTGGCTGTGCTTAAGTCCATATAGAGTCATATTTTCTAGCTGTGGGTGCAAGAAGGATTGATTGCTGGTATCGTTTCATGGTAGACGTTTCGATACTACTTGGTATGGTTTTATTTCGGTCAATACCATAAAAGTGTTGAGTGCTGATACCCAGCCGTAGTCATGACAGGATTCAAACTAACAAATCCCATCGACTGTTCGCATTTCTGCACATCTGACCAATCACAGCATTTAGATTGTCTGTTTAATTTAAGTTTTTTTCTACTCTGCTACGAGACATTAAAGACCTGTAAGAACCTGTAAGGTCTTGGTTGCAGGTTCTGCCTGGTTTTCCACAACAGAATGTTTTGAATATATGTCATTAAAAGACAACACTACTTGGAAAATAAGGAAACATATCATCAAGCATCTGACACTAAATATTATATATTAAGACTTTATTTAAGTTTTATTGTATTCAAGATGATGAAGGAACATGTCACACAGTTCAGTGGTGTGGCTCATTGATGTATTTTTAATAGTTTTTTGACAACAACAGAGGTCTACAGCACATTATACGTATAACTTATTATTGGATCATTCACTGTAGGTTTGACTCGACTCATGAAAAAGAGAAATGAATAATGTCAGCAGAGTTATACTTACCATGAATGTCCCTTTGTCCAAATATTAATTTATGTACACCAAAACTGAAGAACTGTGAATTCAGTATTTAAATATTTATTTCAGATGTTAAGCTTTGTTAAGTTTGAAAAGTCTGTCTGAAAAGTCTCACTTGTGGATTATTTTCTGACATTTTTGGTCTTAATAAAGTTTCCAGTGTTTTAATTGTGCAGCTGCATCCTGCACAGTTAAACATGCTGTCAAAAAAACAAGAACTTTGACTTTCAAAGTTAATTGTTTTTAAATTTAAATGAAATGTTAACTTTATCTTTTAAAGAGAAAAAGGCTGTATTTTGTTATTTATAATCTGAATGTCAAGTGGTTCAATCTACATCTATCTATATTTGTGTAATGAAACAGAACCACGTGAACATGAATGAACATCCTGATGGTGGAGGACCAATGAAATACAGTTTTATGCATTAAAATTGGTTGTGAAACCATTTTTTCTGGATGTTTTGGGGGGAAACCAGCTGAATAAACCAGTTTGGATTCAGCTACAGTCGAAGAAGTTATTGTTTCATATGTTCGTGTTTTTCATTATTGTTTTAATTGAAAGCTTTTTGGTCATTGAAGCTACATCGTGAACTTTATCGACTTACTCCAGTTGTCAGTAATATATTACGATAAATGATGATGATATATCCTGTTTGTGTGAACCCAGATAACCGCATCCAGTCTTTGTGCTAATACATCCTGGATACTGAAACTGTTATCATCTCTAATATCTGACTCTGGAGAATTTACCTAAAATATCAGAGTATGATGCCTTCTAAAATGTGTTTGCATTCTTCTCAAATATTTAAAATATTTAAAATAATCAATCCTCAAATGATTAAAAAGTACATAAGTATTATGAGCTTGATGTGGTTCACAGTAATGTCTTATAAGAGCACTTGTAATACATCCATAAGTAGAACAAAAAGACAACTGACAGAGATCTGCTGCCACCTGCTGGTTTAGTTTTATTCTGACCCAAAAATCAGTATTTGGTGGAGCTGTTAACAACTCATAGACATCTGAAATGTGAGCCGACTACACACTGCTGTCTGGTTTCATCTTTAACAATGTGTTGTATTTATAGAGCTTGTTATATTATCCATTGTGTCAAATCTGCATCTGAAAAGTAACTAAAGCTGTTAAATAAATGTAGTGGAGTAGAAAGTACAATATTTCCCTCTGAGATGTAGAAAGTAGCATCACATGGAAATACTACAGTATAGTACCTCAAACTGTACTACAGTAAAGTACCAGTACCTAAAACTGTACTACAGTAAAGTACAAGTACCTCAAACTGTACTACAGTATAGTACAAGTACCTCAAACTGTACTACAGTAAAGTACAAGTACCTCAAACTGTACTACAGTAAAGTACAAGTACCTCAAACTGTACTACAGTATAGTACAAGTACCTCAAACTGTACTACAGTAAAGTACCAGTACCTAAAACTGTACTACAGTAAAGTACAAGTACCTCAAACTGTACTACAGTATAGTACAAGTACCTCAAACTGTACTACAGTAAAGTACAAGTACCTCAAACTGTACTACAGTAAAGTACAAGTACCTCAAACTGTACTACAGTATAGTACAAGTACCTCAAACTGTACTACAGTAAAGTACAAATACCTCAAACTGTACTACAATAAAGTACAAATACCTCAAACTGTACTATAGTAAAGTACAAGTACTTCAAAATTATACTCAAGTATTTGAATAAATGCTCTTAATTATTTTCAGTGGGCATGAAGGTTGGTGTGGAGGCAGACAGAGTTTGGTTTCCCAAATCTATCAGTGTGGTGGTGGAGATCATGTAAGACTATGTGGGATCACCAGGTAAGTGAGACAGGACGTATAAACACATAAATGTTGTTGTTTTGAACTTTGTTTCTTGTTTTTTAACGGACTTATTTTGGGCTTTTTAGGCCTTTAATTATACAGTAACTGGCAGAGAGACCGACAGGAAACAGGGAGAGAGAGAGAGGGGAATGACCTGCAGCATCCCGGACCGGATTCAAACCAGGGACACTGATTATTTGGCTTTGTCATGAATGAAATATGTGAAAACCTCATGTAAGTTTCTGGATATTTTGGTAAAGAGTTTAGATTCAGCCACAGTGAACAGATTGGCATGTTCACATCTGTGAGCACTTTAAAGCACACAGTCTCATTCTGTGTTGACTCTAGATTGGACCGTTTACGTCTCTGGCCTTCGTCAGATTGGATGACACTGGTCTTCGGTGTTTCACTTCCTTCTCTGAGCTCAGTAACCATGGCAACAGACAGGCATCACTGATGAACCATGGCAACAGACAGGTTTCAGTACTAAAGATAAAAAGTTTCAAGCCGAAAACTCCTACTCAGTGTTATGCATTATGATCTTATTTGATTGAAAAAAGCTCAATCCCAAACTAATACAAACACAACAAAACAGTGCTATCTGACTAGAAACACCCTGCATATATAATCTATCAGATAGAGTAGAAAAATAACCAACACACACAGTTCTTCCAACTTATCGTTTACAGCACTTGAAAATGTGATGATTCTGTTAATTCATCAGAGTAATCCAAGTCCCTGTTGGAGTCAGTCAGAGCATTTCCATAGAGAGCCACTTTGCATCAGCAGCACCATGCTCCAGTGCTCTGGGAGAGTTTATAGTCCTGAGAGTTGAACACTGGATGACTGACAGCTGTCCTTCATGACAACAGAAGCCACAGAAATCCTCCTCATCAAAAACATGACTTTGATCTCCGTCCTCATCTGGACTCTCCTCTGCTGCTGCTTCACAGGTAAAGTCCACAGAATCAAACTCCTCTCCTCTATGAACATCCGTCCCTCTGAAATGAAGCCCACAAAACCATGATGCTGCTTTATGTTTTTGTCTCTGTATCCTCAGAGTCCAGAGGCCAAGTCACAGTGACTCAGCCTGCAGCAGTGAGATCTGAACTGGGACGATCTGCAACCATCAGCTGTAAGACCAGTCAGGATGATGATGGAGACTGTGGCAGTTCGGGTTCCAGTCCTTGTTTAGCCTGGTACCAACAGAGAGATGGAGAAGCTCCTAAACTTCTCATTTATTATGCTGCCACTCGAGAATCAGGGATTCCAGATCATTTTTCAGGCAGCGGATCAAACTCTGACTTCACTCTGACCATCAGCGGAGTTCAGGCTGAAGATGCAGCAGTTTATTACTGTCAGAGTCGTCATTATATCAACAGTCAGGATGTGTTCACACAGTGAAAAAGCGTCGTACAAAAACCTCCCCCAGTCAGACTGAACAGAAACTGAACTGACTGCTGCAGCTGGAAGCTACTGCAGAGACTGATACAGTTCACTGAACACACACACACACACACACACACACACACACACACACACACACACACACACACACACACACACACACACACACACACACACACACACACACACACACACACACACACACACACACACACACTGACGATTCATGATGTTCATAGTGTCTCTATCAGTTTTCCTCCCACCTCAACAACCTTTTGCACAATGTTTAATGTATGAAAGCTTTAAATTTGACCACAGTAAGTATTCATTGTTTTCTGTTCAGGGAGGAAAAACCTCTGAAGCAGCATTTTACATGAAGTAGGCTCCTCACAGTTTAACTTGCTCCTCTCAGCCTTCACAAGTGCATCAATATTAGGAGTCAAATCCTGAGCAGCTGCCAGTTTCAGAAAGTCATTCAAGTGTTTGTTTTATTGATGCTCATCACAGAAAAAGCTTGTTCACAGAGATAAGTCGTCCCAAACATGCACCAAATGTTTGTAGCTAGGTGTGTCAATTCAGGGCTTCCCTGGTTAGAGATACTGATGAAATGTGTCCAAGCTCACAAAGGTAAATTTGTTCTTCAAATCTGAATCAGTTATCTGATGTTGGACGTTCACAGGCAGATCAGAAACCTTGACTGTGAAAGTCTTTCTTTTCTTTTTTTAAATATGTTTATTGATTTTCAATATAGAGAAAAAAAAATTAAATAAAGAAAAAAGTGAGAGAGAAAATAAGTAGAGTAAAAAAAAAAGAAAAAAATGTAAAGAACACAGCACATCAGGCACTACAACGATATTGTATGGTCATAAAATGAGCATCTACTATAGACAGAATATATAAGCAGAAAAATAATTATAATAATAATTATAATAGTAAAATAAATAAGTTGGTAGACATATACAAGATCATACTCTCACTGTGTGGTTTTGTACATTTTTAAGGTAATTCAATACTGGGTCCCATGTTTTATCAAACTTATCTCCTCTATATTCATTGTAGAATCTCAGTCTCTTCAGATGATTCTTTTCCAACCACAAGTTATAGGTAGGCACAGAGTCTGTTTTCCTTTTTAGCAATCACCATCCCAAATTGAACTGCTCTTCTTTCAAATTTATTAACAGAAGAAAGAAAACTTGTGGCCCCTAGAATGGCAACCAGTTGACTGTGAAAGTTGAGTGAAAATAAACCTGTACAGTTGTGTGTTTTATTGATAAATTGGAATTATTCCTCTGCAATTTTCATACTTTGCAAAGTTATTTGGACTCCCTGTTTGACCCTCCTGCTCTTAAGAGTCTGTCTTTATGTTCCTTAGTAACTATTGTCCACCAGATGCCTTCAGACTTTATTTGTGAAGACTGGACCTGTGAGGGAGAAGGCTTATTTTCTTTTGTCGAAAGACTGAATTATTACTTTGGTTGCCTTTTATTAGTTGGTCTGTTCTCTTTCTTCATGCTGTTTTATTCTTATTCTTTAGTCTTTGTGTTGTATGTGTGTCCGACTCTGTTCAGCTTTTCCCTCCACACTTTCCCTTCACACCTGCCCTGCATCATGTTCGTCAGCCCTGCTCTGCTCCCAGTGTCTTTCCCAGCCAATCACTCCCAGCCTGCACCTGTGTCTGGTCACCTGTTCCCCATTCCCCCATTATTTCAGTCAGTATTTAAGTCTTTGTTGGATCATTTGTTCTGGTTCTGCTCTGTGTATTCAGACTTGTTCAGCTAGTTTTGTTTCAGTTTCAGTGGTTCTTGTGTTTTTTCTGTCAGTTTGCAGCAGCAGGACGGTGTGCAGTGTTCCTCTGTTGCCCTCCAGATGCTGAAACAAGAAGAAGGAAAAATCCACCTTAAAATTGAAAAATACTTTCAAGTGTTCAACAGTGAAGAAAAATATTTAAAGTTTTCAAGATTAATAAACTGTTGTTTCTTTGATGAATTTGATCATTTTCACTGCTGCAAACCTCAAGTTTAATAAATAATCAGCAAAAACACACAAAACATTTTGATCATACATTTAAATACTTACAACCCAACTGACAGAGCTCACAGAAGTTAAATTGATAATTATTAATCAGATATGACTTTAATGAATCCTGACTTTTATATGACTATATTATTTAATGTAAAAGCAGTTAACATGTCCTTCTGTTTGAAATTGTTAGGGAGAGACTGAAAATGGTTTTGGCTTAAAAGTAAAAAAAAAGCTTTTTTTAAAGTATTTGAGCACACACATCTCTGTTATGTAGATAAACTCTGTCTAGACTTCTCAATGCCTCTTTAGCACTAACACTCCCGTCCTTTGATGCTTCTCTTTGGGCATTAGCGATCAACAATCCCATCTCCCTTTCTGCCTTCGACATGTAAGAGATTATGTACACAACACACGCATAAGTATCAAAAACAAATTGAAAGTAGACATTTGCCTTCCAACATTTTAATAATGTTTTGCTGTACTGATTTACCCAAACTTCATAGACCTGAGATATTGGCTATCAGATAGTATAGAAAAAATGACTCAACACACAACACACACCTTTTAGAGCTGTGGAAAAATCCCAGTTTGGTTCCGCCGATAAACATAGAAGACCAAACACAAGAGTTGGAGGAAATTGTTTGCAATCCAAATGTTTCAGGTCATTAAAGCAGTCAATAAGATAACTCAGAGATCCAGGTTCAGTGGGTTTCACAGGTAGGTACAACTGTGTATCATCAGCACAACAATGAAAAGAAACACCATGCTTCTCAATGATCTGTCCAAGAGGGAGCATGTATAATGAGAATAAGTAAATCTTATTATTAAGAGAGTAGATTTTACTATACTTTTTTATTTTAAATTATTTACTTGTATATGAAATTATATTACTCATTATAATTATGTACATTATGTTCATCTTCTATTGATAAATGTTGAATCTTTTTATACACCACAAATCATACAACTACAATACAATAAAACTATTTATTTTGTCCACAGTAAACATGAATTAATCACTCCATTCAAATTAATTAGCTCAGTTAACTGGCAAAACAGACAGACAGGAATTAACCAATCACAAAAAAGTAGCTCAGTTTCTGCCCAGCGACAGGTTGCTATGGGCAGCTAAGGCTCTACGGTTGCTATGGCGATGTAAGAATCTGCTTGGAAAAAATTCTCAAAATGCCCCAGAATTTGGCTTCTGACAAGGTCCCGAACAATTGCAAACTGTGAGAAAACCGTAACTCCTGTCCAAAAACTGAAAACACTGTGAGAGACACAGAAGCCGGCAGATTCTGACAGTGTTAATTTTATTCAGATATTCTTTAAAATGAGCGAGTAAGCTCAGTGCGAAGACAGAGTGAGATTATTTTGGAAAAAAAAGACTATTACATTAGGGTCAATGGGGAGCGAGACAGGTAATGCTGCCGGTCCCTGCCCCCCGTTTAAATTTTGTACAGACCCCACTTGTCAACGTCACATTTTATGAATCCCAACACCTATGTCTACATTTTGACAAAACATTATTTGTCTCCTTTTTTCGGTTTGGCCGTGAGCTCGAGTTAAATATAAAAATTAAGGTTATTTTTTACTGCTTTTCACACTCAAGCTAACTGACGCTTCCATTCTAACTTTGAAGAAAAAGTGATTTCCACTCCTCGTTTGACTGCTTATAGTTTGAAAAGTTTACAAGTTATGTAAAGGCAGTTTGGTGTTGTGGAGAGAGCAGAAGTTTTCCTTCGTTTTAAAGTTTGAATCACATTTCTACTTGCAGGTATGAGAGAGCTAGGTGACTTTGAAAAAAAGGTGAAATTTAATGTATGTTAAACATTTGAGCCCCCTCTAAAAACAGTATGCTGATGTGTCAATATTTCACAGGTCACAACCAAAGATCACATTCATTTTATGTGATTGTATGCTGATGATATTATGCTTTTTATTTCTAAAGCTACAACAAGTTCAGATATATTCAGAAGGTTTTACTTTTCTCAGAATGTCAAAACAACAAATTAAATAAAAACATGTTAAAACTGATTTAGAATTTGAATATTTAGAAGAAGCAGATCACCCTCATGTCACTTTAGAAATCTGTAATATGAACTGAAACACGCTCAAGTCTAACAGATGTGTTTTATTGTTTAATTTTCAGCATACTGGTATATAGACAAACAGCAGACAGATGTGAAGGACACCATGTGTTACCTGACTGCCTGGTATGTCCATTTATATTGAGGAGAGATCAGTTTTTGTACATTTAATGGAAACACTGCCATCATTAAGAGAGATTAATATGATCATTATAATAATAATAAAGCTGCAAATATCATTGATTTGATGAACATGTCTTTATTTTGTTTGAAATATTAAAATCAAAAAGCAAGAAACATCATTACTGCAACATTTAAAGAGACAGAGGGAGAAAAAACAGAGTTGCAGAGATCAGATTGAGAGCAGTAGCAGAGTAAAACCAGTAGCAAAGTCCCAGTGAGTCAGGTCAGGACTGGGAACACTGGTCTCTCCTCAGTGTCTCTGAGAGTGGAGACTGGGAGCCCTGGGTGGCCTCACAGGTCACAGAGCCCACCTTCCTCCACTGGTCTGCAGTGAGCCTCAGGGTGCTGCTCCAGCTGTAGTGGCCGTCCTGCTGCAGCACCCCGGGGCTCCTGCTCTGCTCCCAGCTGCTGCTGCCGTCCACCTTCCAGGCCAGACTCCAGTCTGAGGGGAAGCCCTTGTTGGCCAGACACGTGAGCGTGGCCTTCCCCTGCTGCAGCTCCTGGCTGGAGGGGGGCAGCACCGTCAGGGTGGGGGTGACTCGACCCACTGGAGGAGGAGACAGAGAGACAACATGAAGAAAGTTCATACAAAGAGAAAATAAACTCCACCCTGTTGGTTGCAGCAGAGGAGGCTGCTGGTTCTGTTGCTCTTTCTCAGATTGGATCAAACTGGTCTTCAGTGTTTCACTTCCCTCACTGAGCTCAGTAACCATGGCAACAGACAGGCATCACTGATGAACCATGGCAACAAACAGGTTTCAGTACTAAAGATAAAACGTTTCAAACTGAAAACTCCTACTTTAGTTTCAGTAACACACTTAAACATCAGTGTTAAACCATTTAATGTTATGTATTACAGAAAGAATTAAACACTTTTACTTGAGCATGTGTGAGTTTTAAATGAGTTTTTTCTCCTCATTTACACATTTATCAATACTGAACCATCAACACAGACAGACTGCACTACTGACACATATTTTAAGTGCTGGAAAATGAATCCTCCTAAATAAGCATGTGTTTAAATGACCTCAAGAGATATTATGGTATTCATTGTCTATAGTGAGAATAATAATTATCATTAAATTCATGAATCTGAGAGGAAGACTGAGTAAAACACATGAAATGTTTCCAGATAATAAGGACACAATTATGAGTCAAGTTATTGTCTTCAATAAGCAGCTGTACTTTTAAAGAACAATATAAATAATAAGAATGTAGAAACTGTCTAAAATTATAATTTCTGTGTAACTAAAGAGTTTTTTCATCTGATGTATTTTTATCTGTATCACAGTGAAGCCTGTAGTGATCACTGCAAAAATATTACATTTATAAAACTACAATCCAAAATATTGAAGTAAAGTCTGAATTTATTGACTGAAAACATAATAAATGATGAATCTGAGATTATTTAGAAGTTAAATGTACTTACAGTTAACTTCCAGTCTGGTTCCTCCACCGAACGTGTACCACAGTGATACAAACTCATTGAGCCGTCGTACAAAAACCTCTCACTGTAGAGAGACACGGCTCTCTGACTTTGACACAAACAAACTCTACAAAAACAGTTCCTGCTTTAAAAAAGAATATTTATTTTATATGATATCCAATTAAAAATGCCACAATTTAAGCAGTTAATCACATGTTTACATATATATTGTTAAATTTGTCTGAAAGCAAAATTGATCCTTTATATATTAAATTAAATCAGACAGAAGATGTACTGAAAGTAAATTTGTCTGCAGTCGTCAAAGCAAATCTACATAAAATGATCACTGACACATTATGAATCAATACTCTGATAAGTTGATTGATCCATTGATTAAACAGCATCATCAGAGTAATCCAAGTCCCTGTTGGAGTCAGTCAGAGCATTTCCATAGAGAGCCACTTTGCATCAGCAGCACCATGCTCCAGTGCTCTGGGAGAGTTTATAGTCCTGAGAGTTGAACACTGGATGACTGACAGCTGTCCTTCATGACAACAGAAGCCACAGAAATCCTCCTCATCAAAAACATGACTTTGATCTCCGTCCTCATCTGGACTCTCCTCTGCTGCTGCTTCACAGGTAAAGTCCAGAGAATCAAACTCCTCTCCTCTATGAACATCCGTCCCTCTGAAATGAAGCCCACAAAACCATGATGCTGCTTTATGTTTTTGTCTCTGTATCCTCAGAGTCCAGAGGCCAGATCACAGTGACTCAGTCTGCAGCAGTGAGATCTGAACTGGGACGATCTGCAACCATCAGCTGTAAGACCAGTCAGGATGTTTATAATGGGTGGTTTTTAGCCTGGTACCAACAGAGAGATGGAGAAACTCCTAAACTGCTCATTTACGCTGCTGATGATAGAGAATCAGGGATTCCAGATCGTTTTTCAGGCAGTGGAAGAAACTCTGACTTCACTCTGACCATCAGTGGACTTCAGGCTGAAGATGCAGCAGTTTATTACTGTCAGAGTTATCACAGTGGAGGTGTGTTCACACAGTGAAAAAGCGTCGTACAAAAACCTCCCTCAGTCAGACTGAACCGAAACTGAACTGACTGCTGCAGCTGGAAGCTACTGCAGAGACTGATACAGTTCACTGAACACACACACACACACACACACAAACACACACACACACACACACACACACACACACACACACACATTAGAAGTCTCAACCATAAAGGGACGTTCACCTTTAATTTCAAGCCTGTAAGTAAATACATCAGTAAAGTTTATTTAATAAAGCAGCTTTCACACAGCAAGGTGACAAAGTTCTTCACAACAGTAAAACCATGAAAATAGTACAATATCAGATATAATGAAATAAACAACAGTAAAACATAAGCAACAACATTCCTTAAAAACACACAAAATACAAACAGTAGGCAGCACAAGGTGAGACAAAGGCCAGTTTGAATAAATGAGTCTTCAGCTGCTTTTTAAAGGCATCAACAGAGACCACAGATGGTTTGTCTATAGGAAGAGCATTTCACCACTTCAAAGACACCATCACCTTTGTTTTCAGTTGAGCGTGAGGGTCAACCAGTAAAGCCCTGCTCAGAAGACCTAAGTGACCTACTGCTGATATAAGGATGGAGCAGCTCACTGAATCAAATGAATCCTACACTTGATGGGAAGCCAATGTAAAGATGATAAGATGGGTGTGATGTGAGTCGTAGAGAGGTACAACCAACAAATCCTGATCCTAACACCTCACTGCCCCCCCAGTGATAAAGGTCTGTATAAGCTCAGTGATAAAGGAGGGTGTCTGACCACATAGAGCTATAAAAGTGTTCACATGTGTGTTTAACTGGTTATGAAATTAATTGGGGGTTTGTTAAAGAAACCAAGACAGGTGGGACATGAGAACTTTTGATAGATCTGCTCAAAGGCCAGACAATGACACTGTGGACCACTTGTTAGTGATCCAGGGATGTGAAACACTAATGAAAATGAACTTATAACAGTTTAAATGGATGAAATAAATGTGTGAATGATCGTTTTCATCTTAGCTTGAGGTACATGGGTCTAAGTTTAATAAGTCTCAAATGGAAAGAAACAGAAGTGAATCAAACACTTGACATGTTGGTAAAGAGTAATGTCTGTTCAGAAGGGACGATTCAATAGAAACATCTGAAAACTTTAATAAGAAGGAAGAAAATGCATCAGCACCTCAGACATCTGCTCAGACTGACACCTCCATAGAATTAGCTCCATGATGTCTCAGACTCAGACTCATTTTATTGTCATTTCTTCACCAAGGAACATGGAAAAAAATTAAACGCAGTGCTCATGTCCCGGTGCCAAATTAAAAATATTTAAATAAATATGTTTATTAAAAAAAACAAGATATAAATATAAACATGTATATAAATATAAAAGAATCAGTAAAAGCTAAACATCCAAACTAAGACTAAGAGTTTCAATTCATAGCCCCTAGCAGAACCTCATAAAGTGCCATAAAGAGAATGGACAGTAAACCATTCAGCAATCAAGGGCGTACATCCTGATGTATTTACTGGTATGAACTCCTTTATCCCTCTCTCTATCTCAACAGGAATTCAATTTAAAAACCTTAATTCAATATAGATTTCCCAGAAGTGTTGCTGACATGCTCATTTTGGGACATTTTTAAGATGATATTTCATTCATACTCTATTGTGTCTCCAATTATTTAAACAGTCAAAGCTTTTGGGAGGAAACAGCATGATATGTTGAGGACAGCTACAGTTGACTGACTCTGTATGTTTGCATATCTGTCCTGCCTCTCTGCTCCCAGCCGTTAAGAGGCCAGTGTTGATCAGTGGCTGTCCAGACCTTTCGAAGCCACTGACACGCCGCCAGCACAATGATGATGTCACTGACTCTACTGCTGGGCACCCTGGGGCCAGATCACAGTGACTCAGTCTGCAGCAGTGAGATCTGAACTGGGACGATCTGCAACCATCAACTGTAAGACCAGTCAGAGAGTTTATAATGGGGACTTCTTAGCCTGGTACCAACAGAGAGATGGAGAAGCTCCTAAACTTCTCATTTACTGGGCTACCAGTCGACAATCAGGGATTCCAGATCAGCAACATATCTCTGCAGTCTGTGTAGACGTTTATTGTAGTTAACAGCATCAATGGCAGCACTTTAATATAAAGGTATAACACTGATAGTGTCTTATAATGCATGTTAATATTGACTTAGAACACTATATACATGTGATAACAAATATGAATCTATTATCAGAATAAATCAATTGTATTACAGATAATAATCACAATATTTATGTCTCACAGTGGAACAAACACAGTCACAACTTTGTTCTGATGACCTGAAAGAAACTGAAGGAAACTGTTTAGTTGCATTGAAGTAAATTTAAAAAGACTGACCTGAGTGAGCCATGAGTTGTATTTCTGTGGAACCCGACAAAAAAACCCCAAAACAAACAAAACAAAACACAACCAGATTGCTCATATGGAAAATACAGCCATGATTGACTCCCTGTTTGACCCTCCTGCTCTTAAGAGTCTGTCTTTATGTTCCTTTGTAACTATTGTCCATCAGATGCCTTCAGACTTTATTTGTGAAGACTGGACCTGTGAGGGACAAGGCTTATTTTCTTTTACGAAAGACTGAATTATTACTTTGGTTGCCTTTTATTAGTTGGTCTGTTCTCTTTCTTCATGCTGTTTTATTCTTATTCTTTAGTCTTTGTGTTGTATGTGTGTCCGACTCTGTTCAGCTTTTCCCTCCACACCTTCCCTGCACACCTGCCCTGCATCATGTTCGTCAGCCCTGCTCTGCTCCCAGTGTCTTTCCCAGCCAATCACTCCCAGCCTGCACCTGTGTCTGGTCACCTGTTCCCCATTCCCCCATTATTTCAGTCAGTATTTAAGTCTTTGTTGGATCATTTGTTCTGGTTCTGCTCTGTGTATTCAGACTTGTTCAGCTAGTTTTGTTTCAGTTTCAGTGATTCTTGTGTTTTTTCTGTCAGTTTGCAGCAGCAGGACGGTGTGCAGTGTTCCTCTGTTGCCCTCCAGATGCTGAAACAAGAAGAAGGAAAAATCCACCTTATAATTGAAAAATACTTCTAAGTGTTCAACAGTGAAGAAAAGTATTTAAAGTTTTCAGGAGAAATAAACTGTTGTTTCTTTGATGGATTTGATCATTTTCACTGCTGCAAACCTCAAGTTTAATAAATAATCATCAAAAACACACAAAACATTTTGATCATACATTTAAATACTTAAAACTCAATTGACAGAGCTCACAGAAGTTAAATTGATAATTATTAATCAGATATCACTTTGATGAATCCTGACTTTTACATGATTGCATTTTTAATGTAAAAGCAGTTAACATGTCCTTCTGTTTGAAATTGTTAGGGAGAGACTGAAAATGGTTTTGGCTTAAAAGTGAAACATGTATTTGAGCTCACACATCTCTGTTATGTAGATAAACTCTGTGTAGACTTCTCAATGCCTCTTTAGCACTAACACTCCCGTCCTTTGATGCTTCTCTTTGGGCATTAGCGAGCAACAATCCCATCTCCCTTTCTGCCTTCAACAATATAAGAGATTATATACACAACACACACATAAGCATCAAGAACAAATTGAACGTACACATTTGCATTCCAACATTTTAATAATGTTTTGCTGTACTGATTTACCCAAACCTCATTGACCTGAGATATTAGCTGTCAGATAGTATAGAAACATGACTCAACACACAACACACACCTTTTAGAGTTGTGGAACAATCCCAGTTTGGTTCCGCCGATAAACATGGAAGACCAAACACAAGAGTGAGTGTAATGAGAATTCACATTCAGGCTTTATGTTAATTTACATGAGGATGATGTAAATGTTGAGTTGTCCCAGCAGCGAGGAGGAAACAGCATGATATGTTGAGGACAGCTACAGTTGACTGACTCTGTGTGTTTGCATATCTGTCCTGCCTCTCTGCTCCCAGCCGTTAAGAGGCCAGTGTTGATCAGTGGCTGTCCAGACCTTTCAGAGCCACTGACACGCCGCCAGCACAATGATGATGTCACTGACTCTACTGCTGGGCACCCTGGGGCTCCTTGTTCAGGGTGAGACTCTCTGCTGAAAACTTGGCTTCAGGATGCAACCAGGTTCACCACAATGATGTTCTGCTGTGATGGAGAAACACTGAAACAAGCAGCTTTTACCTTCTTCCATCTATTCTCCATGTTAAAGAAATGATACTCTTCTGTTTTCATGTTGATCATCTTTCTCCAAGCTGGATTTGTCTCAATAAGCCTTCTCCTCTTTTTCATGTTTTCCAGGTTCATTAGGACAGACCATCCTGACTCAGTCTCCTGGATCTCACTCTGCTATTCCAGGACAGACTGTCTCCATCAGATGTAAAACCAGTTCAACTGTTTATGGCTACCTCCACTGGTACCTTCAGAAATCTGGAGAAGCTCCTAAACTCCTGATTTATAATGCTCAATCCCGTCAGTCTGGAGTTTCACATCGTTTTAGTGGAAGTGGATCAGGCACTGACTACACTCTGACCATCAGCGGAGTTCAAGCTGAAGATTCAGGAGTTTACTACTGTCAGCAGGGTTACAGCTGGCCACTCACACAGTGATACAACGTCGTACAAAAACCTCCCTCAGCTGGAGAGGAACTGATCTGATCAACAGCTGCACTCAGACCAAAACAACAGAGGTTTGACATAAAAGACATCACTTAATACAGCAATGTCTCTATAATTATACTTTTAGTTATTTAAAGTAAGTATAATTTTGAAGATTATTTAGTTGATACAGTGTCAGAACAGGATCACTGTGTTAGAGTCTCACTCAGAGTCAGAGACAAATATCAGTAGACAAAGGTTAAGGCTGGCCCTGGTCAAAACAGACACTCTTACTACACTTCTCCTGCTCTCTGTCAGGTTTCACATCCAGGCCCACCACACCTCAGCTTTCTGTACATTAGGGATGGAAAGATTAACCGATTCGTATCGATACACAGACACGCACGGGCACAATTCGAGTGCATCGGTACAGCAGCCGTGAATAAATGCAATTTTGGGATGACATCGAGATGCATCGGTTTTTACATCCGTGCATCGATAAAATCCGATCCATTTAATTATTAGATGTTCTATGCCTTTATTTAGAAATACGACCCACGCAATCATTTAATATTTTGGACTATTCCGACTACGTTACCTTACGTTACAGAGCAGATGCTGAGCAGTATAGGTGAGGGCTGCGTCACAACATACTCCTGCATGCGTTGAGGATGGCGGAGGCGGAACAAACACACACACACCAGCCAACTATAAATCTAAAGTTTGGAAACACTACTGGTTTTACAAGAGAGACGGACAATTTAACTAATCAAATGCAATTATGCAAAATGTGCTGTGCTACTGTAAAGTGAACAGGCCTACTAACTTTATTACACACCTGAGACAGAGACATGGTGTGAACGAGGAGGCGTCTGCCAGTGCTCCACCTGCCGCCTCGTATTCAGATTAATCTCGAGTGAATAGCTCCAAGAGTGGTGAGCAAAGTCTTGAAACTAACAGTTCCACTCGTTCAAAGACGATAACAGACGCTGGTCAGTTATAATAACAGTGAGACTCGTGTGTGTTTACAGCAGCATGGAAGCAGTTATGAAAGACCCATTTGTGGAAGTTTAATTTAGTTTTTATTGTTCATCATATAGAAACTGCATTTTGTGGAGCCTATACCTGCTGCTGAAAGAGCACATCTGCTGCCTGGTAGTAGTTTTTCATATTGCACTATAACTCATTGTTGTTAATCTTGAGCATCCTTAATTGTGAGGCAGATGTTATAAAAGTGTACCGTACTGTCAATTTGAAAAAGACAGAGAACACTTGTACAGTTCTTAGAAAAAAGACCCGTTTGTGAAAGGTAATGCAAATGAGGACGTCCAATGTTTTATTGATACTTATGTGTGTGTTGTGTACATAGTAATTTTCAGCATACTGGTATATAGACAAACAACAGACAGATGTGAAGGACACCATGTGTTACCCGACTGCCTGGTATGTCCATTTATATTGAGGAGAGATCAGTTTTTGTACATTTAATGGAAACACTGCTATCATTAAGAGAGCTTAATATGATCATTATAATAATAATAAAGCTGCAAATGTCATTGATTTGATAAACACGTCTTTATTTTGTTTGAAATATTAAAATCAAAAAGCAAGAAACATCATTACTGCAACATTTAAAGATACAGAGGGAGAAAAAAACAGAGTTGCAGAGATCAGAGTGAGAGCAGTAGCAGAGTAAAACCAGTAACAGAGTCCCAGTGAGTCAGGTCAGGACTGGGAACACTGGTCTTTCCTCAGTGTCTCTGAGAGTGGAGCCTGGGAGCCCTGGGTGGCCTCACAGGTCACAGAGCCCACCTTCCTCCACTGGTCTGCAGTGAGCCTCAGGGTGCTGCTCCAGCTGTAGTGGCCGTCCTGCTGCAGCACCCCGGGGCCCATGCTCTGCTCCCAGCTGCTGCTGCTGCTGCCGTCCACCTTCCAGGCCAGACTCCAGTCTGAGGGGAAGCCCTTGTTGGCCAGACATGTGAGCGTGGCCTTCCCCTGCTGCAGCTCCTGGCTGGAGGGGGGCAGCACCGTCAGGGTGGGGGCGACTCGACCCACTGGAGGAGGAGACAGAGAGACAACATGAATAAAGTTCATACAAAGACAAAATAAACTCCACCCTGTTGGTTGCAGCAGAGGAGGCTGCTGGTTCTGTTGCTATTTCTCAGATTAGATGAAACTGGTCTTCGGTGTTTCACTTCCCTCTCTGAGCTCAGTAACCATGGCAACAGACAGGCATCACTGACGAACCATGGCAACAGACAGGTTTCAGTACTAAAGATAAAAAGTTTCAAACTGAAAACTCCTACTTTAGTTTCAGTAACACACTTAAACATCAGAGTTAAACCATTTAATGTTATGTATTACAGAAAGAATTAAACACTTTTACTTGAGCATGTGTGAGTTTTAAATGAGTTTTTTCTCCTCATTTACACATTTATCAATACTGAACCATCAACACAGACAGACTGCACTACTGACACATATTTTAAGTGCTGGAAAATGAATCCTTCTGAATAAGCATGTGTTTAAATGACCTCAAGAGATATTATGGTATTCATTGTCTATAGTGAAAATAATAATTATCATTAAATTCATGAATCTGAGAGGAAGACTGAGTAAAACACATGAAATGTTTCCAGATAATAAGGACACAATGATGAGTCAAGTTATTGTCTTCAATAAGCAGCTGTACTTTAAAAGAACAATATAAATGATAAGAATGTAGAAACTGTCTAAATTATAATTTCTGTGTAACTAAAGAGTTTTTTCATCTGATGTATTTTTATCTGTATCACAGTGAAGCCTGTAGTGATCACTGCAGAAATATTACATTTATAAAACTACAATCCAAAATATTGAAGTAAAGCCTGAATTTATTGACTGAAAACATAATAAATGATGAATCTGAGATTATTTAGAAGTTAAATGTACTTACAGTTAACTTCCAGTCTGGTTCCTCCACCGAACGTGTACCACAGTGATACAAACTCATTGAGCCGTCGTACAAAAACCTCTCACTGTAGAGAGACACGGCTCTCTGACTTTGACACAAACAAACTCACTAAAATTAGACTAAAAAATAAACTCTATAAAAACTGTTCCTGCTTTTAAAAAATCATTTATTTTATATGATATCAGATTAAAAAGTGCCGCAATTTAAGCAGTTAATCACATCTTTACATATTTATTGTTAAATTTGTCTAAAAGTAAAATTGATCCTTTAAATATTAAATTAAATGAGACAGAAGATGTACTGAAAGAAAATTTGTCTGCAGTAGTCAAACAAAATCTACATAAAATGATCACTGACACATTATGAATCAATACTCTGATAAGTTGATTGATCCATTGATTAAACAGCATCATCAGAGTAATCCAAGTCCCTGTTGGAGTCAGTCAGAGCATTTCCATAGAGAGCCACTTTGCATCAGCAGCACCATGCTCCAGTGCTCTGGGAGAGTTTATAGTCCTGAGAGTTGAACACTGGATGACTGACAGCTGTCCTTCATGACAACAGAAGCCACAGAAATCCTCCTCATCAAAAACATGACTTTGATCTCCGTCCTCATCTGGACTCTCCTCTGCTGCTGCTTCACAGGTAAAGTCCAGAGAATCAAACTCCTCTCCTCTATGAACATCCGTCCCTCTGAAATGAAGCCCACAAAACCATGATGCTGCTTTATGTTTTTGTCTCTGTATCCTCAGAGTCCAGAGGCCAGGTCACAGTGACTCAGTCTGCAGCAGTGAGATCTGAACTGGGAGGATCTGCAACCATCAACTGTATGACCAGTCAGGATGTTTATACTGGGTGGTTTTTAGCCTGGTACCAACAGAGAGATGGAGAAACTCCTAAACTGCTCATTTACGCTGCTGATGATCGAGCATCAGGGATTCCAGGTCGTTTTTCAGGCAGTGGATCAAACTCTGACTTCACTCTGACCATCAGTGGAGTTCAGGCTGAAGATGCAGCAGTTTATTACTGTCAGAGTTTTCATGTTATCAACAGTCAGTGGGTGTTCACACAGTGAAAAAGCGTCGTACAAAAACCTCCCTCAGTCAGATTGAACAGAAACTGAACTGACTGCTGCAGCTGGAAGCTACTGCAGAGACTGATACAGTTCACTGAACACACACACACACACACACACACACACACACACACACACACACACACACACACACACACACACACACACACACACACACACACACACACACACACACACATTAGAAGTCTCAACCATAAAGGGACGTTCACCTTTAATTTCAAGCCTGTAAGTAAATACATCAGTAAAGTTTATTTAATAAAGCAGCTTTCACACAGCAAGGTGACAAAGTGCTTCACAGGATTAAAACAGTTAAGGAAATAAGACCATGAAAATAGTACAATATCAGATATAATGAAATAAACAACAGTAAAACATAAGCAACAACATTCCTTAAAAACACACAAAATACAAACAGTAGGCAGCACAAGGTGAGACAAAGGCCAGTTTGAATAAATGAGTCTTCAGCTGCTTTTTAAAGGCATCAACAGAGACCACAGATGGTTTGTCTATAGGAAGAGCATTTCACTACTTCAAAGACACCATCACCTTTGTTTTCAGACAAATTGCCAGAATAATGAGAAAGAATTTTTTAGACCATTTTTTATTACTTTCTTCAAAGTCAGAAGTTTACATACACTAAGATTACTTTGCCTTTAAACAATTTGGGAAAGCCCAGATGATGATGTCATGGCTTTGGAAGCTTCTGATTCTGGTTAATTGACAACATTTGAGTTAATTAGAGGCACACCTGTGGATGTATTTTAAGGAACACCTCAAACACACTGCTTCCTGTCCGTGTGACATCATGGAGAAATGAAACGAAATCAGCCAAGATATCAGGAAGAGAATTGTGAACTTCCACAAGTCTGGTTCATCCTTAGGCACAATTTCCAGATGCCTGAAGGTGCCACGTTAATCTGTTCAAACAATTATACTCAAATATAAACACCATGGGAATGTCCAGCCATCATACCGCTCAGGAAGGAGACGGGTTCTGTGTCCCAGAGATGAACGTGCTTTGGTGCGAAATGTGTGTATCAATCAATCAATCAATCAATCAATCAATCAATCAATCAATCTTTATTTGTATAGCACAACAAAGTCATCTCAAGGCACTTTACACATAGAGCAGGTCTAAACTGAACTCTTCAGGTTTTAATTTTAAAGAGACCCAACATTCCCACATGAGCAGCACTTGGTGACAGTGGAGAGAAAAAACTCCCTTTTGACAGGAAGAAACCTCAGAACCAGACTCACAGTGGGAGAACATCTGCCTCAACCAGTTGGAGTAAAGAGGAGAGAGAGGAGAGAGAGGAAGGAGAGAGGAATGAGAGGAGAGAGAGAGGAAGGAGAGAGAGAGAGAGAAGCACATTGAAAATAAACATTGAAGCTAGAAGGTCCGGGACTGGAATCTGTCATCCGGACGTCTACAGGTCCAGATTACCTGTGAGACAAGAAAGCACAGACAACTCCGGGGAAGAAGTTTAGCTTATTGATGCATTAATAGTACATGAATGTTAATGGATATAGATGGATGGATAGAGAGAGAGAGAGGAGGAGAGAGGAGCTAAGTGCATCATGGGAGTCCCCCGGCAGTCTAAGCCTATAGCAGCATAAACTAGGAGCTGGAACCCTAACTATAAGCTTCAACCCCAGAACAAAAGCAAAAGACCTTGTGAAGATGCTGGCTGAAGCTGGTGAGAGAGTGTCATTATCCACAGTGAAATGAGTCCTGGACCGACACTCAGCGAGGAAGAAGCCATTACTCCAAAAGCAACATAAAAAAAGCCAGATCACAGTAACAAATGCACACAGGGACAAAGACCTTAATTTTTGGAGACATGTCCTTAGTGTATGTAAACTTCTGACGTTTAAGAAAGTAATACAAAATTGTCTCTCTCATTATTCTGGCATTTAGCAAATATACATTTTTTTTTAATCCTAACTGATCTAAACAGGAAGTGTTTCGTCTGATATAAAGTCAAACAGTGAGAAAAAAAGGTTATGTCTTTTTATACAGTTTATGTAAACTTCTGGTTTCAAACTGTATATGAATCAGCTTTTATTATCCAGCAGCACATCAATACAGCATTGCACCAGTCAATCCCACAATGTGTCTACAAGCTTCCTGTCTCTGCTCCTCCATCCTACTGCTATAATACAGAACAATATACAGAACAATATGGTACAGAGAGGAAAGAGAGGACACATGTGAAGGGCATCATGTAGGAATGACTCATTATTTTACTTGAAATTGTCTCCTTTCATCCTCTCACACCATCTCCTGCCTGCTTTAGGAAACCACAGCTAAACACAGTTAATGTCAGACTGCAGTGATAGAACTATAAGATGTGTCCTGCATTATATAATCCCATCATTTCTTTGTTAAATCTTTAAAACGATGAACTCTGATTAATTCTGTGACCGAGAGACAAACTCAGTCTCTGTAGATTTAATTGATCTTCTGTAAATAATAAAAAAGGGACTTATGATGTAAGTTATTATTGTAATAAGATGCATTGAGACAAATGATTTGATTAATATGTCTTTATTGTTTTAACATACAGAGAATATCAGAATTACTGCAAGCAAAAAAATAACACACTTGAGAAATGTGATGATTGTGAAGAGAGAAATAGACAGAAAGAGACAGAGAGAGTTAAAGACATCAGAGTGAGAGCAGTAGCGGAGTGAAACCAGTAACAGAGTCCCAGTGAGTCAGGTCAGGACTGGGAACACTGGTCTCTCCTCAGTGTCTCTGAGAGTGGAGACTGGGAGCCCTGGGTGGCCTCACAGGTCACAGAGCCCACCTTCCTCCACTGGTCTGCAGTGAGCCTCAGGGTGCTGCTCCAGCTGTAGTGGCCGTCCTGCTGCAGCACCCCGGGGCTCCTGCTCTGCTCCCAGCTGCTGCTGCTGCTGCTGCTGCTGCTGCCGTCCACCTTCCAGGCCAGACTCCAGTCTGAGGGGAAGCCCTTGTTGGCCAGACACGTGAGCGTGGCCTTCCCCTGCTGCAGCTCCTGGCTGGAGGGGGGCAGCACCGTCAGGGTGGGGGCGACTCGACCCACTGGAGGAGGAGACAGAAAGACAACATGAAGAAAGTTCATACAAAGAGAAAATAAACTCCACCCTGTTGGTTGCAGCAGAGGAGGCTGCTGGTTCTGTTGCTCTTTCTGAGATTGGATCAAACTGGTCTTCAGTGTTTCACTTCCCTCTCTGAGCTCAGTAACCATGGCAACAGACAGGCATCACTGATGAACCATGGCAACAGACAGGTTTCAGTACTAAAGATAAAAAGTTTCAAACTGAAAACTCCTACTTTAGTTTCAGTAACACACTTAAACATCAGTGTTAAACCATTTAATGTTATGTATTACAGAAAGAATTAAACACTTTTACTTGAGCATGTGTGAGTTTTAAATGAGTTGTTTCTCATCATTTACACATTTATCAATACTGAACCATCAACACAGACAGACTGCACTACTGACACATATTTTATGTGCTGGAAAATGAATCCTTCTAAATAAGCATGTGTTTAAATGACCTCAAGAGATATTATGGTATTCATTGTCTATAGTGAGAATAATAATTATCATTAAATTCATGAATCTGAGAGGAAGACTGAGTAAAACACATGAAATGTTTCCAGATAATAAGGACACAATTATGAGTCAAATTATTGTCTTCAATAAGCAGCTGTACTTTAAAAGAACAATATAAATGATAAGAATGTAGAAACTGTCTAAATTATAATTTCTGTGTAACTAAAGAGTTTTTTCATCTGATGTATTTTTATCTGTATCACAGTGAAGCCTGTAGTGATCACTGCAGGAATATTACATTTATAAAACTACAATCCAAAATATTGAAGTAAAGCCTGAATTTATTGACTGAAAACATAATAAATGATGAATCTGAGATTATTTAGAAGTTAAATGTACTTACAGTTAACTTCCAGTCTGGTTCCTCCACCGAACGTGAACCACAGTGATACAAACTCATTGAGCCGTCGTACAAAAACCTCTCACTGTAGAGAGACACGGCTCTCTGACTTTGACACAAACAAACTCTACAAAAACAGTTCCTGCTTTCAAAAAATATATATTTATTTCTCATGATATCCAATTAAAAAGTGCCACAATTTAAGCAGTTAATCACATCTTTACATATTTATTGTTAAATTTGTCTAAAAGTAAAATTGATCCTTTAAATATTAAATTAAATCAGACAGAAGATGTACTGAAAGAAATTTGTCTGACATCATCAAACCAAATCTACATAAAATGATCACTGACACATTATGAATCAATACTGTGATAAGTTGATTGATCCATTGATTAAACAGCATCATCATAGTAATCCAAGTCCCTGTTGGAGTCAGTCAGAGCATTTCCATAGAGAGCCACTTTGCATCAGCAGCACCATGCTCCAGTGCTCTGGGAGAGTTTATAGTCCTGAGAGTTGAACACTGGATGACTGACAGCTGTCCTTCATGACAACAGAAGCCACAGAAATCCTCCTCATCAAAAACATGACTTTGATCTCCGTCCTCATCTGGACTCTCCTCTGCTTCATTCAGGGTGAGGAAAATCGTTTTTCTGTCATTTGGAGTGTAGCTGAGTTTCACCTCACCATCTCATGTCCAGTGTTTCTTCTCTCTCTTCAGGGTCTGTTGGACAAAATGTTGTTGTGACTCAGCCAGCAGCCAAATCAGTGCAGCTCGGTCAAACTGCCTCTATTGACTGTAAAGCTAATAGACAAGTTACTCAGTACTCTGGTTCACAATACTTTCTGGCCTGGTACCAACAGAAAACTGGAGAAGCTCCTAAACTTCTGATCTACCTAACATCAGCCAGATTTTCAGGAATCTCCTCCAAATTCACTGGAAGTGGAGCAGGGAATGGAGTTGACTTCACTCTGACCATCAGTGGAGTTCAGGCTGAAGATGCAGCAGATTATTACTGTCAGAGTCATCACAGTGGACCGGTGTTCACACAGTGAAAAAGCGTCGTACAAAAACCTCCCTCAGTCAGACTGAACCGAAACTGAACTGACTGCTGCAGCTGGAAGCTACTGCAGAGACTGATACAGTTCACTGAACACACACACACACACACACACACACACACACACACACACACACACACACACACACACACACACACACACACACACACACACACACACTTATAAGACTGACTTAAAACACTATATACATGTGATAACAAATATGAATCTATTATCAGAATATATAAATCAATTGTATTACAGATAATAATCAAGATATTTTTGGTCTCACAGTGGAATAAACACAGTCACAACTTTGTTCTGATGACCTGAAAGAAACGAAAGGAAACTATTTAGTTGCATTGAAGTAAATTTAAAAAGACTGACCTGAGTGAGCCATGAGTTGTATTTATGTGGAACCCGACAAAAAAACCCAAAACAAACAAAAACGAACAAAACCAGATTGCCCATATGGAAAATCCAGCCATGATTGTGTCTCTTACAGATTATTTTGCACAATGTTTAATGTATGAAAGGTTTAAATATAACAACAGTATGTATTCATTGTTTTCTGTTCAGGGTGGAAAACCTCTGAAGCAGCATTTTACATGAAGTAGGCTCCTCACAGTTTAACTTGCTCCTCTCAGCCTTCACAAGTGCATCAATATTAGGAGTCAAATCCTGAGCAGCTGGTAGTTTCAGAAAGTCATTCAAGTGTTTGTTTTATATGAATCACAAGTCAGTTATCTGATGTTGGACGTTCACAGGCGGATCAGAAACCTCGACTGTGAAAGTTGAGCGAAAATAAACCTGTTCAGTTGTGTTTTATTGAAAAATTGGAATTATCCTCTGCAATTTTCATGGATTGCAAAGTTATCCAGTGGGCTGATTTGGACTCCCTGTTTGACCCTCCTGCTCTTAAGAGTCTGTCTTTATGTTCCTTAGTAACTATTGTCCACCAGATGCCTTCAGACTTTATTTGTGAAGACTGGACCTGTGAGGGAGAAGGCTTATTTTCTTTTTTGAAAGACTTTATTATTACTTTGGTTGCCTTTTATTAGTTGGTCTGTTCTCTTTCTTCATGCTGTTTTATTCTTATTCTTTAGTCTTTGAGTTGTATGTGTGTCCGACTCTGTTCAGCTTTTCCCTCCACACTTTCCCTGCACACCTGCCCTGCATCTTGTTCATCAGCCCTGCTCTGCTCCCAGTGTCTTTCCCAGCCAATCACTCCCAGCCTGCACCTGTGTCTAGTCACCTGTTCCCCATTCCCCCATTATTTCAGTCAGTATTTAAGTCTTTGTTGGATTATTTGTTCTGGTTCTGCTCTGTGTATTCAGACTTGTTCAGCTAGTTTTGTTTCAGTTGCAGTGATTCTTGTGTTTTTCTGTCAGTTTGCAGCAGCAGGAAGGTGTGCAGTGTTCCTCTGTTGCCCTCCAGATGCTGAAACAAGAAGAAGGAAAAATCCACCTTAAAATTGAAAAATACTTTCAAGTGTTCAACGGTGAAGAAAAATATTTAAAGTTTTCAAGATTAATAAACTGTTGTTTCTTTGATGAATTTGATCATTTTCACTGCTGCAAACCTCAAGTTTAATAAATAATCAGCAAAAAAAAAACACAAAACATTTTGATCATGAATTTAAATACTTACAACCCAACTGACAGAGCTCACAGAAGTTAAACTGATAATTATTAATCAGATACCACTTTGATGAATCCTCACTTTTATATGACTGTATTTTTAATGTGAAAGCAGTTAACATGTCCTTCTGTTTGAAATTGTTAGGGAGAGACTGAAAATGGTTTTGGCTTAAAAGTGAAAAAAGTTTTTAAAACAAGTATTTGTGCACACACATCTCTGTTATGTAGATAAACTCTGTCTACACTTCTCAATGCCTCTTTAGCACTAACACTTCCGTCCTTTGATGCTTCTCTTTGGGCATTAGTGAGCAACAATCCCATCTCCCTTTCTGCCTTCGACATGTAAGAGATTATGTACACAACACACGCATAAGTATCAAAAACAAATTGAAAGTAGACATTTGCCTTCCAACATTTTAATAATGTTTTGCTGTACTGATTTACCCAAACTTCATAGACCTGAGATATTAGCTGTCAGGTAGTATAGAAAAATTACTCAACACACAACACACACCTTTTAGAGCTGTGGAAAAATCCCAGTTTGGTTATGCCGATAAACATAGAAGACCAAACACAAGAGTTGGAGGAAATTGTTTGACATCCAAATGTTTCAGGTCATTAAAGCAGTCAATAAGATAACTCAGAGATCCAGGTTCAGTGGGTTTCACAGGTAGGTACAACAGCTGCTAGTTTCAGAAAGTCATTCAAGTGTTTGTTTTATATGAATCACAAGTCAGTTATCTGATGTTGGACGTTCACAGGCAGATCAGAAACCTCGACTGTGAAAGTTGAGCGAAAATAAACCTGTACATTTGTTTTTTATTGAAAAATTGGAATTATTTTCTGCAATTTTCATGGTTTACAAAGTTATCCAGTGGGCTGATTTGGACTCCCTGTTAGACCCTCCTGCTCTTAAGAGTCTGTCTTTATGTTCCTTAGTAACTATTGTCCACCAGATGCCTTCAGACTTTATTTGTGAAGACTGGACCTGTGAGGGAGAAGGCTTATTTTCTTTTGTCAAAAGACTGAATTATTACTTTGGTTGCCTTTTATTAGTTGGTCTGTTCTCTTTCTTCATGATGTTTTATTCTTATTCTTTAGTCTTTGTGTTGTATGTGTGTCCGACTCTGTTCAGCTTTTCCCTCCACACTTTCCCTGCACACCTGCCCTGCATCATGTTCGTCAGCCCTGCTCTGCTCCCAGTGTCTTTCCCAGCCAATCACTCCCATCCTGCACCTGTGTCTAGTCACCTGTTCCCCATTCCTCCATTATTTCAGTCAGTATTTAAGTCTTTGTTGGAACATTTGTTCTGGTTCTGATCTGTGTATTCAGACTTGTTCAGCTAGTTTTGTTTCTTACCTGCAATTTCAAAATTAAAGACCTTTTAGTTTAGTTCTGCTTTTGCCTTTGGTCTCTGCAATGGGTCCACCTGCTCAAAGATTCCTTAGTTTCAGAGAAAGATTGACTTAAACACATTCATTCAGCCTGCAGCAGTGGCATCTGCTCTGGGAGGATCTGTCTCCATCAGCTGTAGGACCAGTCAGAGAGTTTATGTTTGGAGTAAATCACTATTTAGCCTGTTATGAACACAAAGATGGTGAAACTCTTAAACTACTCATTAACTATCTTATCACTTGAGCATTAGGGAGTCCAGACCATTTTACAGTCAGTGTAGCAAACAACCTATATAAATATAATTTAACTCTACTAAAGGATAAAGACTGAATCAGTTTAACACTGTGACAGACAGCAACATATCTCTGCCGTCTGTGTAGACGTTTATTGTAGTTAACAGCATCAATGGAAGCACTTTAATATAAAGGTATAACACTGATAGTCTTATAATGCATGTTCAATCTCAGGTCATTTACAACTTTACAAAGTCAAACCACTGGAATGTAACTTTATGTTGAAAGCTGTTATTGTTTAAAAACTGCTTTTTCAATTTTAAACTATGCATGTGAATATTTCCTATATGTTATACTATATTATTCTATTTAATGATTTGACAGTTTTGCTAGTCTGTTTTATTGTATGTATTACTGTAACAATGTTTTTTGATCATTTTCATATTGTGATATTTTGAGGTCTTGAAATTCTGCTGAGAAGAAATAAAGTGTAAAACAGTTTCAGTGATTATTGTGTTTTTTTTTTCTGTCAGTTTGCAGCAGCAGGAGGGTGTGCAGTGTTCCTCTGTTGCCCTCCAGATGCTGAAACAAGAAGAGGGAAAAAATCCACCTTAAAATTGAAAAATACTTTCAAGTGTTCAACGGTGAAGAAAAATATTTAAAGTTTTCAGGAGAAATAAACTGTTGTTTCTTTGATGGATTTGATAATTTTCACTGCTGCAAACCTCAAGTTTAATAAATAATGAGCAAAAAACACAAAACATTTTGATCATACATTTAAATACTTACAACCCAACTGACAGAGCTCACAGAAGTTAAATTGATAATTATTAATCAGATATCACTTTGATAAATCCTGACTTTTACATGATTGCATTTTTAATGTAAAAGCAGTTAACATGTCCTTCTGTTTGAAATAGTTAGGGAGAGACTGAAAATGGTTTTGTAAACCAGCAAAGTAAAACAAGTATTTGAGTAGTAGGAAAATGGATTTAGCTTAAAAGTGAAAAAAGTGAAACATGAGCACACACATCTCTGTTATGTAGATAAACTCTGTCTAGACTTCTCAATGCCTCTTTAGCACTAACACTCCCGTCCTTTGATTCTTCTCTTTGGGCATTAGCGAGCAACAATCCCATCTCCCTTTCTGCCTTCGACATTTAAGAAATTATGTACACAACACACGCATAAGCATCATGAACAAATTGAACGTACACATTTGCTTTCCAACATTTTAATAATGTTTTGCTGTACTGATTTACCCAAACTTCATTAACCTGAGATATTAGCTGTCAGATAGTATAGAAAAATGACTCAACACACAACACACACCTTTTATAGCTGTGGAACAATCCCAGTTTGGTTCCACCGACTGATAAACATGGAAGACCAAACACAAGAGTGAGTGTAATGAGTACTTCACATTCGGGCTTTATGTTAATGTACATGAGGATGATGTAAATGTTGAGTTGTCCCAGCAGTGAGGAGGAAACAGCATGATATGTTGAGGACAGCTACAGTTGACTGACTCTGTGTGTTTGCATATCTGTCCTGCCTCTCTGCTCCCAGCCGTTAAGAGGCCAGTGTTGATCAGTGGCTGTCCAGACCTTTCAGAGCCACTGACACGCCGCCAGCACAATGATGATGTCACTGACTCTACTGCTGGGCACCCTGGGGCTCCTTGTTCAGGGTGAGACTCTCTGCTGAAAACTTGGCTTCAGGATGCAACCAGGTTCACCACAATGATGTTCTGCTGTGATGGAGAAACACTGAAACAAGCAGCATTTACCTTCTTCCATCTATTCTCCATGTTAAAGAAATGATACTCTTCTGTTTTCATGTTGATCATCTTTCTCCAAGCTGGATTTGTCTCAATAAGCCTTCTCCTCTTTTTCATGTTTTCCAGGTTCATCAGGACAAATCATCCTGACTCAGTCTCCTGGATCTCACTCTGTTGCTCCAGGACAGACTGTCTCCATCAGATGTAAAACCAGTTCAGGTGTTGGTAGCTGGCTCCACTGGTACCTTCATAAATCTGGAGAAGCTCCTAAACTCCTGATTTATCAAGCTACAACCCGTCAGTCTGGAGTTTCAGATCGTTTTAGTGGAAGTAAATCAGGCACTGACTACACTCTGACCATCAGTGGAGTTCAGGCTGAAGATTCAGGAGTTTACTACTGTCAGCATAGTAACGGCTTCCCGTTCACACAGTGATACAACGTCGTACAAAAACCTCCCTCAGCTGGAGAGGAACTGATCTGACTCAACAGCTGCACTCAGACCAAAACAACAGAGGTTTGACATAAAAGACCTCACTTATTACAGCAATAACTCTATAATTATTCTTTTAGTTATTTAAAGTAAGTATAATTTTTAAGATTATTTAGTTGATTCAGTGTCAGAACAGGATCACTGTGTTAGAGTGAGTCTCACTCAGAGTCAGAATCAAACACAGCTGAAGAATTTAATGTTGAATCTTCATGAAAAAGGTAGTGTAATAAAAGTTAAATCATGATTTATAAGACAACATTTTCAGGTTTTTTCTATCTTTTTAGTTTTTAAAATATTTGACTATATAACACATTATTATTAAAAGAGCAATTGTAGGAAATTAACATGAACACAGTTTGTTAAGCATTGAAAGATTGAACGTGCTCAACATCAGAGGCGAACAATACCAAAGACTTTCAGCTCTTAATAACTGATCATTTCATTTATTCATTTCACAGTAACAAAACATTACATTTTACAACTCTTCAGGAAATTAAATTCCATTAAATGTATTGTTTAATCTAATACAGTGTAGCGGACACAGCATCAGTACGGCTCAGAACATCATCTGGTCAGAGTCACCTTTGACCCTCAGATGAGTAAATTGGACCAGGTTTGATATAGAGACTGACATCATCTCTCTTTTGGACAAACAAAGATCCATTAACATTCCTTGGAGCAACCCAAAGTGACAAGAACTACATGAAAGTAATGTAAGACAGATTTTGGTGTCTCCTTCGGACGTCATAACTTATCGGAGAGACTTCTTTCTACCATCAGATTAGAGTCACACAGACCACCGTCATAAATTAAAAGACACATTCCTGACTTCCCCCTCTTTGTGTCCTGAAACCACACAGACCATGAAAGTGAGAATTAGTGTTAAAACTTGTAGAAAAACCCCTTGGTCAATAATATGGTTTAAACAATACCAATTACTTATATCAATATCAATTACCTAAAGAAACCTCCATTGTAACAGCTATTACAGAGATCACAGATAAATGGGTATTTGAAGAACTGTCATTATACTTTCTGCTTTCATAAACACAAATGTTGGTATGAGAATGTTACTTAATGTGAGAAAATGTTACACATATTTTATGCTTACATTATGGTGATAATCAATTATCTATCATGGAATAAGTAGAATAACAATGTGTTGATCATATTAATCCTTTTCAGGTTTTAATGAATCAAGCTGATGTCATATTAATGCCAGAATGATGCATCCTGTGTTCCTGTTACTATGTTATAGTATGCATTTTATAATCAGGATTAAATACTGAATGAATGATGATGATGAAAAGTTGAAAATTAGATCCTCAAAGATAGCTTGTGATGAATCTGATTGGCTGACACACGAGCCCTCCCCAGGACAAAAACTAGTTGCACCAAAGTTTTCCTTTCTGTTGTTTCAGGTTTTGCTCTGTTCATCGTTTCTTTCCTTCACCTCAAACACTCTTGCTTTTGTCACCTTATCTTATTCTCTTAATCTTTAGTTATTCTTAATCTTAGTTTTCTTAAGTTTTTGTAATCTTGTAACTTTAGTCAGCAAACGTACAGAGAAAAGGCCTTTAAAGTAAACACGTCATTAAGTTTTGCAGTCAGCCTGTTTTTTAAAATTTTTGAGTATTTTGAGAGATCTCTCCAGAAAGTTATTTCCTCCATCTGTCATCAACATCTGAGAGCTTTTGGGCGGATAAACGTCTGGAAACACTGATATCATTAAGAGAGATTAATATGATCATTATAATAATAAAAAAGCTGCAAATATCATTGATTTGATGAACACGTCTTTATTTTTCTTGAAATATTAAAAAAAAATGCAAGAAACATCATTACTGCAACATTTAAAGAGACAGAGGGAGAAAAAACAGAGTTGCAGAGATCAGAGTGAGAGCAGTAGCAGAGTAAAACCAGTAGCAGAGTCCCAGTGAGTCAGGTCAGGACTGGGAACACTGGTCTCTCCTCAGTGTCTCTGAGAGTGGAGTCTGGGAGCCCTGGGTGGCCTCACAGGTCACAGAGCCCACCTTCCTCCACTGGTCTGCAGTGAGCCTCAGGGTGCTGCTCCAGCTGTAGTGGCCGTCCTGCTGCAGCACCCCGGGGCTCCTGCTCTGCTCCCAGCTGCTGCTGCTGCTGCCGTCCACCTTCCAGGCCAGACTCCAGTCTGAGGGGAAGCCCTTGTTGGCCAGACACGTGAGCGTGGCCTTCCCCTGCTGCAGCTCCTGGCTGGAGGGGGGCAGCACCGTCAGGGTGGGACGGACATCACCTAGGAGACACCAATCACATTAGAGGACAGGGGCCACACAGCTGTCAAACACCAGACACTTGGACACCTTTACTGTGTGAGAGTGGATTTTCCCCTTTAAGGAGTTTGTGTCAGATGCTTTTTCTGCTCCACCAGTCACTCACTCACACATTGTTTCACTTCCCTTTAAGAAACCTCTCATGCAGATCAGCACAGAAAGAATCATCGTACAGTTTGACCTGAAATATATCAAACTACACTGCAAATAAAACAACAAGATTTCATAACTTTCTCATCAAAATCATCAAAAATGTTAACAAAGCATTACATTACAACACTCACTGGAAACATCACCAAACACAGAAGATGAACTGACCACCAGCTGATTTCAAACATCACTTAGCAAACTGTTCAAATGACTTCAAACTACATTTGAAACAATACAGAGATCAGAAATTTGGCACATTTTTAAACACCCATTGTTATCATCACTCTGCTTCATTTCATTTGAACACATTATATTCCGATCAATGGTAAAAAACTGAATCGAAAAATTAAAAATTATTATTAAAAAATCACTTTAAAATGCATCTAAATCTTCATCTTTTCTACATGTCAAGTTATTAAATTTCAGTCTGACAGGAATGTGTAAAGAACAGTTTAGTGAAGCTGCTCTGAGTTATCCTCCATGGTAAAGAAGGAGAAATACAACATGAATACTAAAAGTGCCGAAATAAAAATGATATATTTATCTACTGTAAGCATTCAAAAGCTTAATTCAAAACACTATTTTACAATATTGTATTTATCATTTGAGCAGAAACTTACTTCCAACATCCAGTCTGGTTCCTCCACCGAACGTGTACCACAGTGATACAAACTCATTGAGCCGTCGTACAAAAACCTCTCACTGTAGAGAGACACGGCTCTCTGACTTTGAGACTGAACTAAAACTACAAGCTCTAAAAATGTAACTTTACTGTCAAAGTTGTTAAATTAATGATTTATCGTCTAAATTAATGTTTTATTGTCTTTACAGCAAGTTTCTGAGCTTTAAATGCAAAAGTGGTCTTTGTCTCTAAGTGCAAATTATGTATAAAAAACAGTTTGACATGAAAGTGGATGCAAAAAAACTGTCTAATATAAAGGAAAACAATTAAATAATCTGTTGAAATGATAAATATTTTAAACATTTGACTTACTTCCAACATCCAGTCTGGTTCCTCCACCGAACGTGTACCACAGTGATACAAACTCATTGAGCCGTCGTACAAAAACCTCTCACTGTAGAGAGACACGGCTCTCTGACTTTGACACAAACAAACTCACTAAAATTAGACTCTTGTTTGTCACATTTTTAACGTAATTTGACAACTGACAACAACACAGTGATACGCATTTCATATATATGTAATTTTATTTAAAATATGTTAATTTTTATTGAATTCATATTAAGTGTTTGTGGTAATACATTTAAATATAACAAATTACATTCTGCTGTCAATACACATGAATCCCAAATCACCTTAAAATGATCACTGACACATTCTGAATCAATACTCTGATAAGTTGATTGATCCATTGATTAAACAGCATCATCAGAGTAATCCAAGTCCCTGTTGGAGTCAGTCAGAGCATTTCCATAGAGAGCCACTTTGCATCAGCAGCACCATGCTCCAGTGCTCTGGGAGAGTTTATAGTCCTGAGAGTTGAACACTGGATGACTGACAGCTGTCCTTCATGACAACAGAAGCCACAGAAATCCTCCTCATCAAAAACATGACTTTGATCTCCGTCCTCATCTGGACTCTCCTCTGCTGCTGCTTCACAGGTAAAGTCCAGAGAATCAAACTCCTCTCCTCTATGAACATCCGTCCCTCTGAAATGAAGCCCACAAAACCATGATGCTGCTTTATGTTTTTGTCTCTGTATCCTCAGAGTCCAGAGGCCAGGTCACAGTGACTCAGCCTGCAGCAGTGAGATCTGATGTTGGAGGATCTGCAACCATCAGCTGTAAGAGCAGTCATAAGGTTGATGGAGATTGTGGTGGTTCCAACCCCTGTTTAGCCTGGTACCAACAGAGAGATGGAGAAACTCCTAAACTTCTCATTTATCTTGCTACCACTCGAGCATCAGGGATTCCAGGTCGTTTTTCAGGCAGTGGATCAAACTCTGACTTCACTCTGACCATCAGTGGAGTACAGGCTGAAGATGCAGCAGTTTATTACTGTAAGGGGGGCACCACTATCAACAGTCAGTATGTGTTCACACAGTGAAAAAGCGTCGTACAAAAACCTCCCTCAGTCAGACTGAACCGAAACTGAACTGACTGCTGCAGCTGGAAGCTACTGCAGAGACTGATACAGTTCACTGAACACACACACACACACACACACACACACACACACACACACACACACACACACACACACACACACACACACACACACACACACACACACACACACAATTATTATTGACTTAGAACACTATGTTAATGTGATAACAAATATGAATCCATAATCAGAATAAATAAATAAACTGTATTACAGATTATAACAGCGGCGGAGTGAGGGCCCGGTGTTTTGTCCCAACTGGTTTCCAATTTAACTGGTTTCCTTTCCGAACAGCTCCAGTTGTGTTGTGCTTCCTTCAGCAGATTCGTCACAAATTCACAAATATACAGCATATTACTAGAGATTTTTAAGTCGCAGTTATATAGTGCTCACTTCCAGAAACATGTTCGCTGCAGTAGATGTTGAACTGCGACTTGAAAATCGCCAAAAATATGTTTCTATGTTTACATTTGAGAACTGGACTTGACCCGATTTTGCAAACTGTTCATTCATTGGATGAGCCCTTTCCTCCCAGCAGGCCGTGCTCCATTCCACATTTTAAGAAACAAACAAAGAAAATAATATGTTGTAGTTACATCTTTTAAATATACAACCATGGAAGTTGTAGAATACTGAAATAGGAGTTGATTTAAGTTGCAAAATTGGAAGTGATGAGAAAGAACCGGACCACAAGAGTGAGCATGACTGAGAATTGCAAAGCCAGAAAGCGACATAAATACATCATGGATTACACTGAACTGACATATAAGTCGTGTAGTTTCCTCAGTATCTTGCGGCATCGGTGTCTCCCTCGTACATTGCATGACTTAATATTGACCGGCTCATGACACACACACACGATTTATGATGTCCATATTGTCTCTATCAGTTTTCCTCCCACCTCAACAACCTGAAAGTTCCTCAAATAAAGAGAACAGTTCCAGAGCACAAAAACACTGGAGAAGAAGTAAAGTTAGTGAAATGCATTAATGATGAATGGATATGAACAGATAGAGTGGAGGAGGAGCGAGGAGCTCAGTGCATCATGGGAAAAATGAAGGCAAAACAACAAGAATTAAAAACCCCTCAGAGACCAAGTACAAAGTTATAAAATAAATACCTGCAGACTAGAGGTTGAGGGCAGGAAAAGCCTGTCTGTAAAAAATGTGTTTTAAGAGGAGACTTGGATGTTGAAACTGAGGTGGTGCTCCTGAGTTCCTCTAGTGAGGTGTTTCAGAGTCGGGGGTCTTAACAGCAAAGTCTCAGTCAGCCATAGTTACCAAACATGATCTGGGAAAGCCGGGAGGTCCTTACCAGAGGATCTCAGATGGTGATTTGGTTCATAAGGGGTGAGCAGTTCAGACATGTATTCTGGAGCAAGAGCCTGTTTATCCTTGAATGTCATATCAGATATCACTTTGATGAATCCTGATTTTAACATGATTTTATTTTTAATTTGAAAGCAGTAAATATGTCCGTCTGTTTGAAATTGTTAGGGAGAGACTGAACATTTAAAAACAAGTATTTGAGCACAAACATCTCTGTTATGTAGATAAACTCGGTCTAGACTTCTCATTGCCTCTTTAGCACTAACACTCCCGTCCTTTGATGCTTCTCTTTGGGCATTAGAGAGCAACAATCCCATCTCCCTTTCTGCCTTCGACATGTAAGAGATTATGTACACAACACACGCATAAGCATCAATAACAAATTGAACGTACATATTTGCCTTCCAACATTTTAATAATGTTTTGCTGTACTGATTTACCCAAACTTCATTGACCTGAGATATTAGCTGTCAGATAGTATAGAAAAATGACTCAACACACAACACACACCTTTTAGAGTTGTGGAACAATCCCAGTTTAGTTCAGCCGACTGATAAACATGGAAGACCAAACACAAGAGTGAGTGTAATGAGAACTTCATATTCAGGTTTTATTTTAATCTACATGAGGATGATGTAAATGTAGAGTTGTCCCAGCAGTGAGGAGGAAACAGCATGATATGTTGAGGACAGCTACAGTTGACTGACTCTGTGTGTTTGCATATCTGTCCTGCCTCTCTGCTCCCAGCCGTTAAGAGGCCAGTGTTGATCAGTGGCTGTCCAGACCTTTCAGAGCCACTGACACGCCGCCAGCACAATGATGATGTCACTGACTCTACTGCTGGGCACCCTGGGGCTCCTTGTTCAGGGTGAGACTCTCTGCTGAAAACTTGGCTTCAGGATGCAACCAGGTTCACCACAATGATGTTCTGCTGTGATGGAGAAACACTGAAACAAGCAGCATTTACCTTCTTCCATCTATTCTCCATGTTAAAGAAATGATACTCTTCTGTTTTCATGTTGATCATCTTTCTCCAATCTTTGTCTCTATAAGCCTTCTCCTCTTTTTCATGTTTTCCAGGTTCATCAGGACAAATCATCCTGACTCAGTCTCCTGGATCTCACTCTGTTGCTCCAGGACAGACTGTCAACATTAAATGTAAAACCAGTTCAAGTGTTGGTGGCAACCTCCACTGGTACGTTCTGAAATCTGGAGAAGCTCCTAAACTCCTGATTTATTCAACTACAAACCGTCAGACTGGAGTTTCAGATCGTTTTAGTGGAAGTGTGATTACACGTTGGACTGACTACACTCTGACCATCAATGGAGTTCAGGCTGAAGATTCAGGAGTTTACTACTGTCAGCAGAGTCAAAGCTGGCCACTCACACAGTGATAAAACGTTGTACAAAAACCTCCCTCAGCTGGAGAGGAACTGATCTGACTCAACAGCTGCACTCAGACCAAAACAACAGAGGTTTGACATAAAATACATCACTTATTACAGCAATAACTCTATAATTATACTATTAGTTATTTAAAGTAAGTATAATTTTGAAGATTATTTAGTTGATACAGTGTCAGAACAGGATCACTGTGTTAGAGTCTCACTCAGAGTCAGAATCAAACACAGCTGAAGAATTTAATGTCTAATCTTCATGAAAAAGGTAGTGTAATAAAAGTTAAATCATGATTTATAAGACAGCATTTTCAGGTTTTTTTCTATCTTTTTAGTTTTTAAAATATTTTACTATATAACACATTATTATTAAAACAGCAATTGTAGGAAATTAACATGAACACAATTTGTTAAGCATTGAGAGATTGAACGTGCTCAACATCAGAGGTGAACAATACCTAAGACTTTCAGCTCTTAATAACTGATCATTTCATTTATTCATTTCACAGTAACAAAACATTACATTTTACAACTCTTCAGGAAATTAAAGGTCCATTAAATGTATTGTTTAATCTAATACAGTATCACATTATATGATTGTTTGTTTTAAGAGTTCTTCTACATCCACTCAGTGACGTATATCTGTAACAATAGTGCTGAAGTGAGAGTTTGTACAGGCAGTAGACCTTATTAGATGAGGAAAAGAGACATTTTAAAGCTTTATTGACAACAAAAGAAAAAGCATATGAAGAGCAGAGAGTCTGATACCAGTGAACATGTAGAAAGAGGACGAGGAGAAAAACAGCAGTGGAAATATACAGCATGAAACTGGAAGCAGACTGATCAGAAATCTTGTGTCTGTACAGTTTGTGTATCAGCGCTACATGAAGTAAACAGAGATGCTGCAAACGTGGTGTAAATACAGACTCTCACACACAGTTACAGTTGAAACCACAAGTTTACATTCACTGTATAAAAAGACATATAACCTGTTTTTTCTCACTGTCTGACTTTATATCAGATGAAACTTTTACTGTTTTAGTCAGTTAGGATTACCAACATTATTTATATTTGCTAAATGCCAGAATAATAAGAGAGAGAATTTTTTAGACCATTTTTTATTACTTTCTTCAAAGTCAGAAGTATTGTCTGAAGGTTGTGCAACACCTGCAAGTTACCTGCCTTAAAAGCTATTTTCTTTTCATACAGAAGACTCTTAAGGGACTTAGAGACCCATGGTTTACTATTTGGATATACCTTAAAAACCTTAGTTGGAACAACAGTGTCCTCACAGTATGAGACCCAGCTACTAATAACATCAGTCAGTTCATCAATATCAGAGCAAGAGTCCTTAAACATGTTCCAGTCTGTGGAATCCAGGAAGCCCTGAAGATACAAGCAAGCCTCCTCTGACCAGTCTTTAGCATACAGTCTGTACCTTACCCCTCTTAAGGGCAGTGGACTATGAGGGGATGAGGTGCACACAGTTGTGATCTGAAGAGCCAAGAGGTGGGAGGGCGATGGATTTGAATGCATTTTTCACTGAGCAGTAGCACAGGTCTAGTGTTTTACTGCGTCTAGTGGGGCACTTTACATACTATTAATTATTTAATAAAATTATTAATTGTGATTAATTCGGTGACCCCGAGACAAACAAAGTCCATTTAATTGATCTTCTGTTAATAATAAAAAAGGGACTTATGATGTAAGTTATTATTGTAATAAGATGCATTGAGACAGATTATTTGATTAATATGTCTTTATTGTTTTAACATACAGAGAATATCAGAATTACTGCAAGCAAAAAAATAACACACTTGAGAAATGTGATGATTGTGAAGAGAGAAATAGACAAAAAGAGACAGAGAGAGTTAAAGACATCAGAGTGAGAGCAGTAGCAGAGTTAACCCAGTAGCAGAGTCCCAGTGGGTCAGGTCAGGACTGGGAACACTGGTCTCTCCTCAGTGTCTCTGAGAGTGGAGTCTGGGAGCCCTGGGTGGCCTCACAGGTCACAGAGCCCACCTTCCTCCACTGGTCTGCAGTGAGCCTCAGGGTGCTGCTCCAGCTGTAGTGGCCGTCCTGCTGCAGCACCCCGGGGCTCCTGCTCTGCTCCCAGCTGCTGCTGCTGCTGCTGCTGCCGTCCACCTTCCAGGCCAGACTCCAGTCTGAGGGGAAGCCCTTGTTGGCCAGACACGTGAGCGTGGCCTTCCCCTGCTGCAGCTCCTGGCTGGAGGGGGGCAGCACCGTCAGGGTGGGACGGACATCACCTAGGAGACACCAATCACATTAGAGGACAGGGACCACACAGCTGTCAAACACCAGACACTTGGACACCTTTACTGTGTGAGAGTGGATTTTCCCCTTTAAGGAGTTTGTGTCAGATGCTTTTTCTGCTCCACCAGTCACTCACTCACACATTGTTTCACTTCCCTTTAAGAAACCTCTCATGCAGATCAGCACAGAAAGAATCATCGTACAGTTTGACCTGAAATATATCAAACTACACTGCAAATAAAACAAACTTCTCATCAAAATCATGAAAAATGTTAACAAAGCATTACATTACAACACTCACTGGAAACATCACCAAACACAGAAGATGAACTGACCACCAGCTGATTTCAAACATCACTTAGCAAACTGTTCAAATGACTTCAAACTACATTTGAAACAATACAGAGATCAGAAATTTGGCACATTTTCAAACACCCATTGTTATCATCACTCTGCTTCATTTCATTTGAACACATTATATTCCAGTCAATGGTAAAAAACTGAATCTAAAAATTAAAAATGACTCTTAGAAAATCACTTTAAAATGCATCTAAATCTTCATCTTTTCTACATGTCAAGTTATTAAATTTCAGTCTGACAGGAATGTGTAAAGAACAGTTTAGTGAAGCTGCTCTGAGTTATCCTCCATGGTAAAGAAGGAGAAATACAACATGAATACTAAAAGTGCAGAAATAAAAATGATATATTTATCTACTGTAAGCATTCAAAAGCTTAATTCAAAACACTATTTTACAATATTGTATTTATCATTTGAGCAGAAACTTACTTCCAACATCCAGTCTGGTTCCTCCACCGAACGTGTACCACAGTGATACAAACTCATTGAGCCGTCGTACAAAAACCTCTCACTGTAGAGAGACACGGCTCTCTGACTTTGACACAAACAAACTCACTAAAATTAGACTCTTGTTTGTCACATTTTTAACGTAATTTCACAACTGACAACAACACAGTGATACGCATTTCATATATATGTAATTTTATTTAACATATGTTCATTTTTATTGATTTCATATTAAGTGTTTGTGGTAATACATTTAAATGTAACAAATTACATTCTGCTGTCAATACACATGAATCCCAAACCACCTTAAAATGATCACTGACACATTATGAATCAATACTCTGATAAGTTGATTGATCCATTGATTAAACAGCATCATCAGAGTAATCCAAGTCCCTGTTGGAGTCAGTCAGAGCATTTCCATAGAGAGCCACTTTGCATCAGCAGCACCATGCTCCAGTGCTCTGGGAGAGTTTATAGTCCTGAGAGTTGAACACTGGATGACTGACAGCTGTCCTTCATGACAACAGAAGCCACAGAAATCCTCCTCATCAAAAACATGACTTTGATCTCCGTCCTCATCTGGACTCTCCTCTGCTGCTGCTTCACAGGTAAAATCCAGAGAATCAAACTCCTCTCCTCTATGAACATCCGTCCCTCTGAAATGAAGCCCACAAAACCATGATGCTGCTTTATGTTTTTGTCTCTGTATCCTCAGAGTCCAGAGGCCAGTACACAGTGACTCAGTCTGCAGCAGTGACATCTGAACTGGGACGATCTGCAACCATCAACTGTAAGACCAGTCAGAGAATTCCAAATAGTAACTGTTTAGCCTGGTACCAACAGAGAGCTGGAGAAGCTCCTAAACTCCTCATTCGCTACACTAATCAAAGAATCTCAGGGATTCCAGGTCGTTTTTCAGGCAGTGGATCAAACTCTGACTTCACTCTGACCATCAGTGGAGTTCAGGCTGAAGATGCAGCTGTTTATTACTGTCAGAGTCTTCACAGTGGAAATGTGTTCACACAGTGAAAAAGCGTCGTACAAAAACCTCCCTCAGTCAGACTGAACATAAACTGAACTGACTGCTGCAGCTGGAAGCTACTGCAGAGACTGATACAGTTCACTGAACACACACACACACACACACACACACACACACACACACACACACACACACACACACACACACACACACACACACACACACACACACACACACACACACACACACACACACACACACACACACACACACTGATGATAACATGATATTGAATTAAATTATTTAGTTACACTGAATTAAATGAAAAAAAAGTGAAAACATGTATCTCATCATCAATCATATTTCAATCGTATGAAATGTGATATGAAGTTTTACATTTATAACATCAGATTCTTTAAATCTTGAATTAAACTTCTGTATCAAGGCGTCTCCACAGCTCAGCAGCTGATTGACAGTTCTGTGTAGACTCTACCTGTTAGCTGTTCTAGCTGTGTTCACTTTCTCTCATATTCACTTTGTTATACAGAGCAGTAACAACGCTGCTGAAGACAAAGTTTGGACTGGCAGTAGTGGATCTGTTAGATGAGGATAATATCATTGTTGCAGCATTAATGAAAAGAAAAAGATCCAGTGGAAGAGCAGATATTCAGTGAGACCACTGAACATGTGGAAGCAGCTGCACACTGATCAAAGCTCTTGTGGCGTCTACAGTTTGTGAATCGCAGCTACATGAAGATTATTGTTTGAAAGAATTGCACATTAGTGACTTTATGATCCTCTGAGCTCCAACAGATGTAAATACAGACTCTCAGACACAGAGGTATAAATCAGCCTTTTATTATTCATCAACTCATCAATACAGCATTACACCAGTCGATCCCACAATCTGTCTACTAGCTTCCTGTCTCTGCTCCTCCATCCACATGCTGTAATACAGAACAATACAGTACAGAGCAGGACAGAGAGGACACATGTGAAGAGCACACACTCACTGCTTCTGTTCAAATGTTCTCACTTCATCTTTAAATTTAACTTTTCCATCTTTAAACATAATGAAAAAGTCCAGAGTGCCAAACATTTAACACATTTATTAATAAAATGACCAACAACTTTTAACAAAAATTGAACAAAAAGAAGAGAAGACACCCAGACCAGTCCACTAAGGGATGAAGGGTCTGGGCTGTCCCCTCTAATCTAATCATAGAAACTAAATGGACTACCAGACCCACCAAACACACAGAAAACTAACAAAGATAAAGAAATAAAACATGACAAAAACAACACAAACTGCTGCTGATGCTGTGAAGTAGAAGAGAGTGTGAGTCAAACTCAAGCCAACCTTTATTTATAAACCACATTTAAAAACAACCTCAGTTGAACCAAAGTGCTGTACAGTTATTAAAATACAATATAATCATACACAAATATAATAATAAATAAAACTAACGGAATAGTAAGAGCTCAATTTAAAAAAGAGTAAAAGTAAAGATGAAAATAAAATAAAAAGCCAAGGATTCTCTCCTAGCTGGGGCTGAACGTCAGGGAGAAAAGACGGGTTTTCAGCAGTGTCTTAAAGTGCTCAACAGACTGTGCAGCTGTAACCTGGATAGGTAGGCAGTTCCACAGCTTTGGGGCCACTGAGAAGGCTCTGTCCCCACGAGTACAGAGTCTGGACCGAGGTTCTGTCCCCACGAATACAGAGTCTGGACCGAGGCTCTGTCCCCACGAGTACAGAGTCTGGACCGAGGTTCTGTCCCCACGAGTACAGAGTCTGGACCGAGGCTCTGTCCCCACGAGTACAGAGTCTGGACCGAGGTTCTGTCCCCACGAGTACAGAGTCTGGACCGAGGTACTGCCAGGAGCTGCTGGTTTGTCGACCTAAGTGCTCTGGAAGTACTGTGAGGCTGTACAAGCTCTGATAAATAAGATGGTGCCAGACCGTTTAAACACTTAAAAATAATTAATAAAACCTTGAACTGGATCCTAAAATGAACAGGCAGCCATTGCAAAGATGCAAGGACAGGACTGATGTGATCACGTCGTTTCTTTCCAGTCAGCAGGCGGGCGGCTGCATTCTGAACAACCTGTAACCGGGGCAGTGCTTACTGGTCGAGACCAGCAAGCAAAGAGTTACAGTAGTCTAAGCGTGATGTAACAAAGGTGTGAATAACTTTCTCGAAATCGTTTCTGGGGAGATAAGCCTTTACTTTTGCTAATAATCTAAGCTGGAAGAAGCTCGTTTTAACGATAGAGCTTATCTGCTTATCGAACCTAAAGTCACTGTCCAAAATAACACCAAGGTTCCTTGCAAAAGGGTGACAGTGAGACTTCAGGGTGCCAATGGCGCTGTCATAACCATGTAGGAGATTTTGTTGGCCGAATAAAATAATCTGTTTTATTTTTGTTCATGGAAAGAAAGTTCACTTCCACCCAAGATCTAATATCATTGAAGCAGTCTAATAAGACCTGGACAGAGGCTTGCTCATTTGTTTTTAAGGGTATATAGATTTGTACGTCATCTGCAAAGCAATGAAATGAGACATTGTGCTTTCTAAATATGGATCCACATGGCAACATATATATCGAAAAGAGGAGGGAGCCCAAAAATAGAGCCCTGAGGCACCCCACAGCTCAGGGGGGAAGTGGCCAAAGAATACTGGCCCAGCTGGACAGAGAAGCCAAATGTGTGAGCCAAATGTCTCTCCCTCTATATCGGTCCTCCCTCAGTCAGACTGGATCAGGACCTGGGAGAAAACACACAACATTATAAATGGAAATTCATGTTATACAAATCCTATCCAGTAGGGGGCAGTATGTAATAGTGACATGAAGAGATCTTTATCGTTTACAGCAAGAAACAAAAAATAACACTTGAAAATGTGATGATTCTGTTCATCAGTCAGAGCATTTCCATAGAGAGCCACTTTGCATCAGCAGCACCATGCTCCAGTGCTCTGGGAGAGTTTATAGTCCTGAGAGTTGAACACTGGATGACTGACAGCTGTCCTTCATGACAACAGAAGCCACAGAAATCCTCCTCATCAAAAACATGACTTTGATCTCCGTCCTCATCTGGACTCTCCTCTGCTGCTGCTTCACAGGTAAAGTCCAGAGAATCAAACTCCTCTCCTCTATGAACATCCGTCCCTCTGAAATGAAGCCCACAAAACCATGATGCTGCTTTATGTTTTTGTCTCTGTATCCTCAGAGTCCAGAGGCCAGATCACAGTGACTCAGTCTGCAGCAGTGAGATCTGAACTGGGAGGATCTGCAACCATCAACTGTAAGACCAGTCAGAGTATTCCAAATAGTAACTGTTTAGCCTGGTACCAACAGAGAGATGGAGAAGCTCCTCAACTTCTCATTTATTATACTACCAATCGAGCATCAGGGATTCCAGATCGTTTTTCAAGCAGTGGCTCACAAACTGACTTCACTCTGACCATCAGTGGAGTTCAGGCTGAAGATGCAGCAGTTTATTACTGTCAGAGTCTTCATTTTATCAACAGTCAGTTTGTGTTCACACAGTGAAAAAGCGTCGTACAAAAACCTCCCTCAGTCAGACTGAACCGAAACTGAACTGACTGCTGCAGCTGGAAGCTACTGCAGAGACTGATACAGTTCACTGAACACACACACACACACACACACACACACACACACACACACACACACACACACACACACACACACACACACACACACACACACACACACACACACACACACACACTGTAGTAATAATTATGAATCGATTGTTGATAATAATCACAATATTTTGGTCTCACAGTGGAACAAACACAGTCACAACTTTGTTCTGATGACCTGAAAGAAACTGAAGGAAACTATTTAGTTGCATTGAAGTAAATTTAAAAAGACTGACCTGAATGAGCCATGAGTCGTATTTCTGTGGAGCCTGACAAAAATGTTGCACAATGTTTAATGTATGAAAGGTTTAAATATAACAACAGTATGTTTTCATTGTTTTCTGTTCAGGGAGGAAAAACCTCTGAAGCAGCATTTTACATGAAGTAGGCTCCTCACAGTTTAACTTGCTCCTCTCAGCCTTCACAAGTGCATCAATATTAGGAGTCAAATCCTGAGCAGCTGCCAGTTTCAGAAAGTCATTCAAGTGTTTGTTTTATATGAATCACAAGTCAGTTATCTGATGTTGGACGTTCACAGGCAGATCAGAAACCTTGACTGTGAAAGTTGAGTGAAAATAAACCTGTACAGTTGTGTTTTATTGAAAAATTGGAATTATTCCTCTGCAATTTTCATGGTTTGCACAGTTATCCAGTGGGCTGATTTAGACTCCCTGTTTGACCCTCCTGCTCTTAAGAGTCTGTCTTTATGTTCCTTAGTAACTATTGTCCACCAGATGCCTTCAGACTTTATTTGTGAAGACTGGACCTGTGAGGGAGAAGGCTTATTTTCTTTTTCGAAAGACTGAATTATTACTTTGGTTGCCTTTTATTAATTGGTCTGTTCTCTTTCTTCATGCTGTTTTATTCTCTGCCTTACAGTCTGTCTTTGAGTTGTATGTGTTCGACTCTGTTCAGCTTTTCCCTCCACACTTTCCCTGCACACCTGCCCTGCATCATGTTCATCAGCCCTGCTCTGCTCCCAGTGTCTTTCCCAGCCAATCACTCCCAGCCTGCACCTGTGTCTAGTCACCTGTTCCCCATTCCCCCATTATTTCAGTCAGTATTTAAGTCTTTGTTGGAACATTTGTTCTGGTTCTGCTCTGTGTATTCAGACTTGTTCAGCTAGTTTTGTTTCTTACCTGCAATTTCAAGAATAAAGACCTTTAATGTCAGTCCTGCTTTCTCCTTTGGTCTCTGCAATGGGTCCACCTGCTCAAAGATTCCTTAGTTTCAGAGAAAGATTTACTTAAACACATTCATTCAGCCTGCAGCAGTGGCATCTGCTCTGGGAGGATCTGTCTCCATCAGCTGTAGGACCAGTCAGAGAGTTTATGTTTGGAGTAAATCACTATTTAGCCTGTTATGAACACAAAGATGGTGAAACTCTTAAACTACTCATTAACTATCTTATCACTTGAGCATCAGGGATTCAGACCATTTTACAGTCAGTGTAGCAAACAACCTATATAAATATAATTTAGCTCTACTAAAGGATAAAGACTGAATCAGTTTAACACTGTGACAGACAGCAACATATCTCTGCCGTCTGTGTAGAAGTTTATTGTAGTTAACAGCATCAATGGCAGCACTTTAATATAAAGGTATAACACTGATAGTCTTATAATGCATGTTCAATCTCAGGTCATTTACAACTTTACAAAGTCAAACCACTGGAATGTAACTTTATGTTGAAAGTTGTTATTGTTTAAAAACTGCTTTTTCAATTTTAAACAATGCATGTGAATATTTCCTATATGTTATACTATATTATTTTATTTAATGATTTGACAGTTTTGCTAGTCTGTTTTATTGTATGTATTACTGTAACAATGTTTTTTGATCATTTTCATGTTGTGATATTTTGAGGTTTTGAAATTCTGCTGTGAAGAAATAAAGTGTAAAACAGTTTCAGTGGTTATTGTGATTTTTTGTCAGTTTGCAGCAGCAGGAAGGTGTACAGTGTTCCTCTGTTGCCCTCCAGATGCTGAAACAAGAAGAAAGAAAAATCCACCTTAAAATTGAAAAATACTTTCAAGTGTTCAACAGTGAAGAAAAATATTTAAAGTTTTCAGGAGAAATAAACTGTTGTTTCTTTGATGAATTTGATCTTTTTCACTGCTGCAAAACCTCAAGTTTAATAAATAATCAGCATTAAAACACAAAAAATTTTGATCATACATTTAAATACTTAAAACCCAACTGACAGAGCTCACAGAAGTTAAATTGATAATTATTAATCAGATACCACTTTGATGAATCCTGACTTTTACATTATTGCATTTTTAATGTAAAAGCAGTTAACATGTCCTTCTGTTTGAAATTGTTAGGGAGAGACTGAAAATGGTTTTGTAAACCAGCAAAGTAAAACAAGTATTTGAGCTCACACATATTTGTTATGTAGATAAACTCTGTCTAGACTTCTCAATGCCTCTTTAGCACTAACACTCCCGTCCTTTGATGCTTCTCTTTGGGCATTAGCGAGCAACAATCCCATCTCCCTTTCTGCCTTCGACATGTAAGAAATTATGTACACAACACATGCATAAGCGTCAGGAACAAATTGAACGTACACATTTGCTTTCCGATTTTTTTAATAGTGTCTTGCTGTACTGATTATAAAAAAATGACTCGACACACAACACACACCTTTTAGAGCTGTGGAACAAACATGGAAGACCAAACACAAGAGTCAGTGTAATGAGAACTTCACATTCAGGCTTGATGTTAATCTACATGAGGATGATGTAAATGTAGAGTTGTCCCAGCAGTGAGGAGGAAACAGCATGATATGTTGAGGACAGCTACAGTTGACTGACTCTGTGTGTTTGCATATCTGTCCTGCCTCTCTGCTCCCAGCCGTTAAGAGGCCAGTGTTGATCAGTGGCTGTCCAGACCTTTCAGAGCCACTGACACGCCGCCAGCACAATGATGATGTCACTGACTCTACTGCTGGGCACCCTGGGGCTCCTTGTTCAGGGTGAGACTCTCTGCTGAAAACTTGGCTTCAGGATGCAACCAGGTTCACCACAATGATGTTCTGCTGTGATGGAGAAACACTGAAACAAGCAGCATTTACCTTCTTCCATCTATTCTCCATGTTAAAGAAATGATACTCTTCTGTTTTCATGTTGATCATCTTTCTCCAAGCTGGATTTGTCTCAATAAGCCTTCTCCTCTTTTTCATGTTTTCCAGGTTCATCAGGACAAATCATCCTGACTCAGTCTCCTGGATCTCACTCTGTTGCTCCAGGACAGACTGTCTCCATCAGATGTAAAACCAGTTCAAGTGTTGGTAACTGGCTCCACTGGTACCTTCAGAAATCTGGAGAAGCCCCTAAACTCCTGATTTATAAAGCTACAACCCGTCAGTCTGGAGTTTCGGATCGTTTTAATGGACGTGTGATTACAGAATACACTGACTACGCTCTGACCATCAGTAGAGTTCAGGCTGAAGATTCAGGAGTTTACTACTGTCAGTATGGTGGCAACACACCGTTCACACAGTGATACAACGTCGTACAAAAACCTCCCTCAGCTGGAGAGGAACTGATCTGACTCAACAGCTGCACTCAGACCAAAACAACAGAGGTTTGACATAAAAGACATCACTTATTACAGCAATAACTCTATAATTATACCTTTAGTTATTTAAATTGAGTATAATTTTTAAGATTATTTAGTTGATACAGTGTCAGAACAGGATCACTGTGTTAGAGTGAGTCTCACTCAGAGTCAGAATCAAACACAGCTGAAGAATTTAATGTTTAATATTCATGAAAAAGGTAGTGTAATAAAAGTTAAATCATGATTTATAAGACAGCATTTTCAGGTTTTATCAAACCTTAAATGGTAGAAACATGATTAAACAAGCTTTGTGGTGTGCTGCTCAAAGTTTAAATTTGTATCAAACCACACACCAAGATTTCCTTCAACAGTCTTGATGTTTTTTGAAAGGTCACCAGCAGATGGCAGGATTTGTTCTCTCACATGCTGGGACCCGATGACAATGATCTCTGTCTTATCTGAGTTCAGTTGTAGGAAATTGTTTGCCATCCAAATGTTTCAGGTCATTAAGGCAGTCAATAAGAGAACTCAGAGTTCCAGGCTCAGTGGGTTTCACTGGTAGGTACAACTGTGTATCATCAGCATAACAATGAAAAGAAACACCATGCTTCTCAATGATCTGTCAAAGAGGGAGCATGTATAATGAGAATAAGTAAATCTTATTATTAAGAGAGTAGATTTTATTATACTTTTTTATTTTATTATATTACTCATTATAATTATGTACATTATGTTCATCTTCTATTGATACATGTTGAATCTTTTTATACACCACACATCATACAACTACAATACAATACAATAAAATATTTATTTTGTCCACAGTAAACATGAATTAATCACTCCATTCAAATGAATTAGCTCAGTTAACTGGCAAAACAGACAGACAGGAATTAGCCAATCGCAACAAAGTAGCTCAGTTTCTGCCCAGCGACAGGTTGCTAAGGGCAGCTAAGGCCCTACGGTTGCTACGGCGATGTGTGAGAATCTGCTTAGAAAAAATTCTCAAAATGCCCCAGAATTTGGCTTCTGACAAGGTCCCGAACAATTGCAAACTGTGAGAAAACCGTAACTCCTATCCAAAAACCAAAAACACAGTGAGAGACACAGAAGCCGGCAGATTTTGTCAGTGTTTATTTTATTCAGATATTCTTTAAAATGAGCGAGAGAGCTCAGTGCGAAGACAGAGTGAGATTTTCTTTTTTTTTTTAAAGACGATTACATAGGGTCAATGGGGAGCGAGACAGGTATTGCTGCCGGACTCGGCTCCCCCGTCTAAATTTTGTGCAGACCCCGCCTGTCAACATCACATTTTATGAATCCCAACACCTATGTCTACATTTTGACAAAACATTATTTGTTTCCTTTTTTCGGTTTGGCTGTGAGCTCGAGTTAAAAATAAAAATTAAAGTTGTTTTTTACTGGTTCTCGCACTCAAGCTAACTGACGCTTCCACTCTAATTTGAAGAAAAAGTGATTTCCACTCCTTGTTTGACTGCTTATAGTTTGAAAAGTTTACATGTTATGTAAAAACAGTTTGGTGTTTTGGAGAGAGCAGAAGTTTTTCTCCGTTTTAAAGTTGGAATCACATTTCTACGTGCAGGTATGAGAGAGCTAGGTGACTTTGAAAAAAGGTGAAATTTAATGTGTTAAACATTTGAGCCCCCTCTAAAAACAGTATGCTGATGTGTCAATATTTCACAGGTCACAACCAAACATCACATTCATTTTATGTGATTGTATGCTGATGATATTATGCTTTTTATTTCTAAAGCTACAACAGTTTAAGAAGTTCAGATATATTCAGAAGGTTTTACTTTTCTCAGAAAGTCAAAACAACAAATTAAATAAAAACATGTTAAAACTGATTTAGAATGTGAATATTTAGAAGAAGCAGATCACCCTCATGTCACTTTAGAAATCTGTAATATGAACTGAAACACGCTCAAGCCTGACAGACGTGTTTTATTGTTTAATTTTCAGCATACTGGTATATAGACAAACAGCAGACAGATGTGAAGGACACCATGTGTTACCCGACTGCCTGGTATGTCCATTTATATTGAGGAGAGATCAGTTTTTGTACATTTAATGGAAACACTGCTATCATTAAGAGAGATTAATATGATCATTATAATAATAATAAAGCTGCAAATATCATTGATTTGATGAACATGTCTTTATTTTTCGTGAAATATTAAAATCAAAAAGCAAGAAACATCATTACTGCAACATTTAAAGAGACAGAGGGAGAAAAATACAGAGTTGCATCAGATTGAGAGCAGTAGCAGAGTAAAACCAGTAGCAGAGTCCCAGTGAGTCAGGTCAGGACTGGGAACACTGGTCTCTCCTGAGTGTCTCTGAGAGTGGAGTCTGGGAGCCCTGGGTGGCCTCACAGGTCACAGAGCCCACCTTCCTCCACTGGTCTGCAGTGAGCCTCAGGGTGCTGCTCCAGCTGTAGTGGCCGTCCTGCTGCAGCACCCCGGGGCTCCTGCTCTGCTCCCAGCTGCTGCTGCTGCTGCCGTCCACCTTCCAGGCCAGACTCCAGTCTGAGGGGAAGCCCTTGTTGGCCAGACACGTGAGCGTGGCCTTCCCCTGCTGCAGCTCCTGGCTGGAGGGGGGCAGCACCGTCAGGGTGGGACGGACATCACCTAGGAGACACCAATCACATTAGAGGACAGGGACCACACAGCTGTCAAACACCAGACACTTGGACACCTTTACTGTGTGAGAGTGGATTTTCCCCTTTAAGGAGTTTCAGAGTCAGATGCTTGTTCTGCTCCACCAGTCACTCACTCACACATTGTTTCACTTCCCTTTAAGAAACCTCTCATGCAGATCAGCACAGAAAGAATCATCGTACAGTTTGACCTGAAATATATCAAACTACACTGCAAATAAAACAACAAGATTTCATAACTTTCTCATCAAAATCATTAAAATATGTTAACAAAGCATTACATTACAACACTCACTGGAAACATCACCAAACACAGAAGATGAACTGACCACCAGCTGATTTCAAACATCACTTAGCAAACTGTTCAAATGACTTCAAACTACATTTGAAACAATACAGAGATCAGAAATTCGGCACATTTTCAAACACCCATTGTTATCATCACTCTGCTTCATTTCATTTGAACACATTATATTCCAATCAATGGTAAAAAACTGAATCTTAGAATTAAAAACGATTTTTAGAAAATCACTTTAAAATGCATCTAAATCTTCATCTTTTCTACATGTCAAGTTATTAAATTTCAGTCTGACAGGAATGTGTAAAGAACAGTTTAGTGAAGCTGCTCTGAGTTATCCTCCATGGTAAAGAAGGACAAATACAATATGAATACTAAAAGTGCCGAAATAAAAATGATATATTTATCTACTGTAAGCATTCAAAAGCTTAATTCAAAACACTATTTTACAATATTGTATTTATCATTTGAGCAGAAACTTACTTCCAACATCCAGTCTGGTTCCTCCACCGAACGTGTACCACAGTGATACAAACTCATTGAGCCGTCGTACAAAAACCTCTCACTGTAGAGAGACACGGCTCTCTGACTTTGAACCCTGAACTAAAACTACAAGCTCTAAAAATGTAACTTTACTGTCAAAGTTGTTAAATTAATGATTTATCGTCTAAATTAATGTTTTATTTTCTTTACAGCAAGTTTCTGAGCTTTAAATGCAAAAGTGGTTTTTGTCTCTAAGTGCAAATTATGTATAAAAAACAGTTTGACATGAAAGTGGACGCAAAAAAACTGTCTAATATAAAGGAAAAAAATAAAATGATTTGTTGAAATGATAAATATTTGAAACATTTGACTTACTTCCAACATCCAGTCTGGTTCCTCCACCGAACGTGTACCACAGTGATACAAACTCATTGAGCCGTCGTACAAAAACCTCTCACTGTAGAGGGACACGGCTCTCTGACTTTGACACAAACAAACTCACTAAAATTAGACTCTTGTTTGTCACATTTTTAACGTAATTTCACAACTGACAACAACACAGTGATACGCATTTCATATATATGTAATTTTATTTAAAATATATAAATTTTTATTGCTTTTATATTAAGTGTTTGTGGTAATACATTTAAATATAGCAAATTACATTCTGCTGTCAATACACATGAATCCCAAACCACCTTAAAATGATCACTGACACATTATGAATCAATACTCTGATAAGTTGATTGATCCATTGATTAAACAGTATCATCAGAGTAATCCAAGTCCCTGTTGGAGTCAGTCAGAGCATTTCCATAGAGAGCCACTTTGCATCAGCAGCACCATGCTCCAGTGCTCTGGGAGAGTTTATAGTCCTGAGAGTTGAACACTGGATGACTGACAGCTGTCCTTCATGACAACAGAAGCCACAGAAATCCTCCTCATCAAAAACATGACTTTGATCTCCGTCCTCATCTGGACTCTCCTCTGCTGCTGCTTCACAGGTAAAGTCCAGAGAATCAAACTCCTCTCCTCTATGAACATCCGTCCCTCTGAAATGAAGCCCACAAAACCATGATGCTGCTTTATGTTTTTGTCTCTGTATCCTCAGAGTCCAGAGGCCAGTACACAGTGACTCAGCCTGCAGCAATGAGATCTGAACTGGGAGGATCTGCAACCATCAACTGTAGCCCTAGTCCTGTACTTTATACTTGGTCTGGCAAGTACCTTTTAGCCTGGTACCAACAGAGAGATGGAGAAACTCCAAAACTTCTCATTTACGAGGCTACCAGTCGAGCATCAGGGATTCCAGGCCGTTTTTCAGGCAGTGGATCAAACTCTGACTTCACTCTGACCATCAGTGGAGTTCAGGCTGAAGATGCAGCAGTTTATTACTGTCAGAGTTATCATGAAATCAACCGTCAGGCTTTGTTCACACAGTGAAAAAGCGTCATACAAAAACCTCCCTCAGTCAGACTGAACAGAAACTGAACTGACTGCTGCAGCTGGAAGCTACTGCAGAGACTGATACAGTTCACTGAACACACACACACACACACACACACACACACACACACACACACACACACACACACACACACACACACACACACACACACACACACACACACACACACACACACACACACACACACACACACACACACACACACACACACACACACACACACACAGATGATTTATAACATTCATAGTGTCTCTACCAGTTTTCCTCCCACCTCAACAACCTGAAAGTTTCCTCAGATAAAGAGAACAGTTCCAGTGAAGAATCCCAGTCAGACCATTAAAACCACAGCAACATCTATCAGAGTCAGCTCCACTGATGTCCACACACACAACAAACTCACTATATATGAAACATGAATGTCGACAGATTGAACTGAAATTTCTAATTCAACAAACCTTTTCTGTGTGTAAAAAAAACAGCAACTTTAAAGAAGGTGTTCTACATTTCAATGACTACCATCTGCATTAAGCAGCCTGACAGCAGAAGGAATGAAGGAGTTAGAGTAGAGGTTTGTTCTGCTAATGGGTTCATCATGGCGCTGGCCTGAGAGTATCACAAACAATTCACTTGACAGTATCTGGTCAGATTCATTAATAATAGACAGTTTTTGCCTCTGATATTTACTTTCATCAAAGGTTTTGGAAGTTAGTTATAACGTTAAAGCTGCATTTAAAAGTTTAGCTAGAAATGCACCAGTAGCTCTTACACCTATCATTATAAAGTGCTTTGAGAAACTGGTCCGGAAGCACATCACTTCAAATCTTCCACCCAGGTTTGACCCTCACCAGTTCGCATACAGAGCCAACAGGTCCACAGAAGACGCTATAGCCACAGCTCTCCACTCTGCTCTGTCCCACCTGGAGCAGCAGGGGAGCTACGCGCGGCTGCTCTTTGTGGACTTCAGCTCTGCGTTTAACACCATCATCCCCAACAGACTGGTGAACAAGCTGTCAGACCTGGGAATATCTCACTCCATCTGCCTCTGGATCAAGGACTTCCTGTCTGACCGCTCCCAGTGGGTGAGAGTAGGCCCCCACATCTCCTCAGCGCTCAGCCTAAATACTGGATCACCTCAGGGCTGTGTGCTGAGCCCCCTACTCTACACCCTCTACACCCATGACTGCACCCCCGTCCACTCCAGCAACAGCATCGTTAAATTCGCTGATGATACCACTGTGGTGGGGCTCATCTCTGGGGGGGATGAGTCTGCATATCGGGACGAGGTGGAGCAGTTGTCAGTGTGGTGCACAAAAAATAACATGGCACTGAACACTACCAAGACAAAGGAGCTGGTCATAGACTACAGGAGAAATAAAACGGACACTCCGCCCCTGTTCATCGGCGGGGACTGTGTGGAGAGGGTCACAGACTTCCGGTTTCTGGGAGTTCACATGGAGGATGACCTGACCTGGAGCATCAACACCACTGCTATTATTAAGAAGGCACAGCAGAGATTGTACTTCCTGAGAGTACTCAGGAATAACCAACTCTCGCAAAAACTGCTTGTGTCCTTTTATTGTTGCTCCATTGAGAGCATTTTGACCTACTGCATGTGTGTGTGGTTCTCCAGCTGCACAGCTGCAGAGAGGATAGCGCTCCAGAGGGTCATCACCACAGCCCAGAAGATTATCGGCTGCCCTCTCCCCTCCCTGAAAGATCTGTACAGTTCCCGCTGTTTCAGGAAAGCTCGCCATATTCTCAGGGACTCATCTCACCCAGGACACTCACTGTTTGAGCTGCTGCCCTCAGGCAAACGCTACAGGACATTGAGAGTACGCACTAATAGATTCCAAAACAGCTTTTACGCTAAAGCCATTAATGCACTAAACTGCATTAAATAATGGCAATTATTTATTTATTTTTTGTTTCTGCACTTAAAGACAGCATCTCAATTTCGTTGTGCTTTGTACAATGACAATAAAGACTTTCTATATTCTATATTCTATATAATGTTATAAAGGCAGAATAATTAAGTTTGTTTAAATCAGTACAGCAAGAAACTATTAAAAAATGGGAAAGCGAATGTGTACGTACAGTTTGTTTATGATGCTTATGCGTGTGTTGTGTACATAATTTCTTACATGTCGAAGGCAGAAAGGGAGATGGGATTGTTGCTCGCTAATGCCCAAAGAGAAGCATCAAAGGACGGGAGTGTTAATGCTAAAGAGGCAATGAGAAGTCTAGACAGAGTTTATCTACATAACAGAGATGTGTGAGCTCAAATACTTGTTTTACTTTTTTCATTTTTAAGCAGAAAACATTTTCAGTCTCTCCCTAACAATTTCAAACAGAAGGACATGTTAACTGCTTTCACATTAAAAATACAGTCATATAAAAGTCAGGATTCATTAAAGTGATATCTGATTAATAATTATCAATTCAACTTCTTTGAGGTTTTTAGTTGAACTGTGTTAAAATGTATGATCCAAATGTTTTGCTTTGTAATTTTTTGCTTATTATTCATTAAACTGGAGGTTTGCAGCAGTGAAAATGATCAAATCCATCAAATAACTTGATTTCACTGCCACCAAGACAGATTCATTTTGTAGCTGTTAGTGGAAATGTAAATATTTTTTATGCTTTCAGCTCTAAATTGAAACATTTCCTTGGGAGAGTTTTACCTCCATGTTTCTTGTATGTTACCTCATGATGTCACATCTAAGTTTTGCCAGTCTAGTCTCTCTGCTACTCGGTACTTTTCCACTCAGCCCACCTCTGCTTCCCTCTGCCAGTCAGACACACCCACCTCATCAGTCTACTCTGTTCAGCTGGGCACTCAGGCACTCCACATCAGCAATCAAGCCATTATTTAAGCCTCTCCTGCTCACTCACTCATCTCACATGTGGATTTCTGAGTGTTAGAGACTCTTACCTGATTGATACGTCAGTCTAGCTGTTCCCCACTGAACTAGTGTGTGTGTGTGTGTGAGAGCCTATTCACCTCGCTCAACTCACCAACTATAGTCGGTTCAGCTTTCTCAGTCTGGACCCTCTGACCCCCCCAAAGCCCACAGAGACTCTTTACCTGAAAAATGAATTTTACTGTGTTGCTATTCACCTGTTTCCCTCTGTACCTGCTGAAGCTGACATAAAAAATAACCACCAACTGTTCCTGTGATCTGGTGGACTGCATTTGGGTCCAACACACACCTGTTACATACATGAGATATCAGAGCTGAGATGATGATAAATGTGACTTTTAAACAGAAATGTTATTTTATTTTTAAGAACCAGAAAGAAACTCGAAGAAAATATCAAATTTTAGATAAAATGATAAAATGTTTTAACCCTTACATGCTGTTCAGGGTCAAATCTGACCCATTTTTACATTTTAGAGCTGTAAAAACACTCTATTACACTTTCATTTAGCCAAACTTTTCCTAATGTGACACACAGTTTACAAATATGGAAATGAAATGCAGCATTTTGTTTATTTTTGTTGAGCTGATACAGATTTTGATATGTGCAAATGTTCAAATTTGACCTGTGTGTATTAAAGAATATCAAAAATCAGTTTTAATGAGGTGAACTTGATATATGAACTGTTTATTCTCTTCATCTCATATTTGGTGATTTTAGGTGTTTTCAGAAGGTTAATTTCACATTTTGTACTTCAGAAAAAACAAGACACACAATAAAAAAAATAATAAACTGAAACGAAGACTGACTAAAAACAATTCTGTATAATGAGCTAAAAATTAATTCATTACAGATTTTTACTCCTTTATGTTATGAATGATGTAAATCATGTTGAGTTGTTCCAGCAGCGAGGAGGAAACAGCATGATATGTTGAGGACAGCTACAGTTGACTGACTCTGTGTGTTTGCATATCTGTCCTGCCTCTCTGCTCCCAGCCGTTAAGAGGCCAGTGTTGATCAGTGGCTGTCCAGACCTTTCAGAGCCACTGACACGCCGCCAGCACAATGATGATGTCACTGACTCTACTGCTGGGCACCCTGGGGCTCCTTGTTCAGGGTGAGACTCTCTGCTGAAAACTTGGCTTCAGGATGTAACCAGGTTCACCACAATGATGTTCTGCTGTGATGGAGAAACACTGAAACAAGCAGCATTTACCTTCTTCCATCTATTCTCCATGTTAAAGAAATGATACTCTTCTGTTTTCATGTTGATCATCTTTCTCCAAGCTGGATTTGTCTCAATAAGCCTTCTCCTCTTTTTCATGTTTTCCAGGTTCATCAGGACAAAACATCCTGACTCAGTCTCCTGGATCTCACTCTGTTGCTCCAGGACAGACTGTCTCCATCAGATGTAAAGCCAGTTCAAGTACTAACTACCTCCACTGGTACCTTCAGAAATCTGGACAAGCTCCTAAACTCCTGATTTATCAAGTTACAAACCGCCAGTCTGGAGTTTCAAATCGTTTAAGTGGAAGTAAATCAGGCACTGACTACACTCTGACCATCAGTGGAGTTCAGGCTGAAGATTCAGGAGTTTACTACTGTCAGCAGAGTGGCAGCTACCCGTTCACACAGTGATACAACGTCGTACAAAATCCTCCCTCAGCTGGAGAGGAACTGATCTGACTCAACAGCTGCACTCAGACCAAAACAACAGAGGTTTGACATAAAAGACATCACTTATTACATCAATAACTCTATAATCATACTTTTAGTTATTTAAAGTAAGTTTAATTTTGAAGATTATTTAGTTGATACAGTGTCAGAACAGGATCACTGTGTTAGAGTGAGTCTCACTCAGAGTCAGAATCAAACACAGCTGAAGAATTTAATGTTTAATCTTCATGAAAAAGGTAGTGTAATAAAAGTTAAATCATGATTTATGAGACAGCATTTTCAGGTTTTATCAGCAATGTTTCCTTAATGGTAGAAACACGATTGCACGAGCTTTGTGGTGTGCTGCTCAAAGTTTAATTTGGTATCAAACCACACACCAAGATTTTCTGCAACAGTCTTGATGTTTTTTGAAAGGTCACCAGCAGATGGCAGGATTTGTTCTCTCACATGCTGGGACCTGATGACAATGATCTCTGTCTTATCTGAGTTCAGTTGGAGGAAATTGTTTGCCATCCAAATGTTTCAGGTCATTAAGGCAGTCAATAAGAGAACTCAGAGTTCCAGGCTCAGTGGGTTTCACAGGTAGGTACAACTGTGTATCATCAGCATAACAATGAAAAGAAACAACATGCTTCTCAATGATCTGTCCAAGAGGGAGCATGTATAATGAGAATATTTAAATCTTATTATTAAGAGAGTAGATTTTATTATACATTTTTATTTTAAATGACTTAGTTGTAGGAAATTATATTACTCATTATAATTATATACATTTTGTTCATTTACTATTGATAAATGTTGAAACTTTTAATACACCACAAATCATACAATAAAACTATTTATTTTGTCCACAGTAAACATGAATTAATCTCTCCATTCAAATGAATTAGCTCAGTTAACTGGCAAAACAGACAGACAGGAATTAGCCAATCGCAACAAAGTAGCTCAGTTTCTGCCCAGCGACAGGTTGCTAAGGGCAGCTAAGGCCCTACGGTTGCTACGGCGATGTGAGAATCTGCTTGGAAAAATTCTCAAAGTGCCCCAGAATTTGGCTTCTGACAAGGTCCCGAACAATTGCAAACTGTGAGAAAACCGTAACTCCTGTCCAAAAACCGAAAACACTGTGAGAGACACAGAAGCCAGCAGTTTCTAACAGTGTTTATTTTATTTAGATATTCTTTAAAATGAGCGAGTAAGCTCAGTGCGAAGACAGAGTGATATTATTTTGAATAAAAAAGACGATAACATTAGGGTCAATGGGGAGCGAGACAGGTATTGCTGCCAGTCTCGGCCCCCCCGTTTAAATTTTGTGGAGACCCCGCCTGTCAACTTCACATTTTATGAATCCCAACACCTATGTCTACATTTTGACAAAACATTATTTGTCTTCTTTTTTCGGTTTGGCCGTGAGCTCGAGTTAAAAATAAAAATTAAGGTTATTTTTTACTGCTTCACGCACTCAAGCTAACTGACGCTTCCACTCTAACTTTGAAAAAAAAGTGATTTCCACTCCTTGTTTGACTGCTTATAGTTTGAAAAGTTTACATGTTATGTAAAAACAGTTTGGTGTTTGTGGAGAGAGCAGAAGTTTTCCTCCGTTTTAAAGTTTGAATCACATTTCTACGTGCAGGTATGAGAGAGCTAGGTGACTTTGAAAAAAGGTAAAATTTGATGTGTGTTAGACATTTGAGCCCCCTCTAAAAACAGTATGCTGATGTGTCAATATTTCACAGGTCACAACCAAAGATCACATTCATTTTATGTGATTGTATGCTGATGATATTATGCTTTTTATTTCTAAAGCTACAACAGTTTAACAAGTTCAGATATATTCAGAAGGTTTTACTTTTCTCAGAATGTCAAAACAAGAAATTAAATAAAAACATGTTAAAACTGATTTAGAATTAGAATATTTAGAAGAAGCAGATCACCCTCATGTCACTTTAGAAATCTGTAATATGAACTGAAACACGCTCAACTCTGACAGATGTGTTTTATTGTTTAATTTTCAGCATACTGGTATATAGACAAACAGCAGACAGATGTGAAGGACACCATGTGTTACCCGACTGCCTGGTATGTCCTTTTATATTGAGGAGAGATCAGTTTTTGTACATTTAATGGAAACACTGCTATCATTAAGAGAGATTAATATGATCATTATAATAATTAAAAAGCTGCAAATATCATTGATTTGATGAACACGTCTTTATTTTGTTTGAAATATTAAAATCAAAAAGCAAGAAACATCATTACTGCAACATTTAAAGAGACAGAGTTAAAGACAGAGTTGCAGAGATCAGAGTGAGAGCAGTAGCAGAGTAAAACCAGTAGCAGAGTCCCAGTGAGTCAGGTCAGGACTGGGAACACTGGTCTCTCCTCAGTGTCTCTGAGAGTGGAGTCTGGGAGCCCTGGGTGGCCTCACAGGTCACAGAGCCCACCTTCCTCCACTGGTCTGCAGTGAGCCTCAGGGTGCTGCTCCAGCTGTAGTGGCCGTCCTGCTGCAGCACCCCGGGGCTCCTGCTCTGCTCCCAGCTGCTGCTGCTGCTGCTGCTGCTGCTGCCGTCCACCTTCCAGGCCAGACTCCAGTCTGAGGGGAAGCCCTTGTTGGCCAGACACGTGAGCGTGGCCTTCCCCTGCTGCAGCTCCTGGCTGGAGGGGGGCAGCACCGTCAGGGTGGGACGGACATCACCTAGGAGACACCAATCACATTAGAGGACAGGGACCACACAGCTTTCAAGCACCAGACACTTGGACACCTTTACTGTGTGAGAGTGGATTTTCCCCTTTAAGGAGTTTGTGTCAGATGCTTTTTCTGCTCCACCAGTCACTCACTCACACATTGTTTCACTTCCCTTTAAGAAACCTCTCATGCAGATCAGCACAGAAAGAATCATCGTACAGTTTGACCTGAAATATATCAAACTACACTGCAAATAAAACAACAAGATTTCACAACTTTCTCATTAAAATCATGAAAAATGTTAACAAAGCATTACATTACAACACTCACTGGAAACATCACCAAACACAGAAGATGAACTGACCACCAGCTGATTTCAAACATCACTTAGCAAACTGTTCAAATGACTTCAAACTACATTTGAAACAATACAGAGATCAGAAATTTGGCACATTTTCAAACACCCATTGTTATCATCACTCTGCTTCATTTCATTTGAACACATTATATTCCAATCAATGGTAAAAAACTGAATCTAACAATTAAAAATGATTATTAGAAAATCACTTTAAAATGCATCTAAATCTTCATCTTTTCTACATGTCAAGTTATTAAATTTCAGTCTGACAGGAATGTGTAAAGAACAGTTTAGTGAAGCTGCTCTGAGTTATCCTCCATGGTAAAGAAGGAGAAATACAACATGAATACTAAAAGCGCCGGGGAAAAAATGATATATTTATCTACTGTAAGCATTCAAAAGCTTAATTCAAAACACTATTTTACAATATTGTATTTATCATTTGAGCAGAAACTTACTTCCAACATCCAGTCTGGTTCCTCCACCGAACGTGTACCACAGTGATACAAACTCATTGAGCCGTCGTACAAAAACCTCTCACTGTAGAGAGACACGGCTCTCTGACTTTGAACCCTGAACTAAAACTACAAGCTCTAAAAATTTAACTTTACTGTTAAAGTTGTCAAATTAATTATTCATCATCTAAATTAATGTTTTATTTTCTTTACAGCAAGTTTCTGAGTTTTAAATGCAAAAGTGGTCTTTGTCTCTAAGTGCAAATTATGTATAAAAAACAGTTTGACATGAAAGTGGACGCAAAAAAACTGTCTAATATAAAGGAAAACAATTACATAATCTGTTGAAATGATAAATATTTGAAACATTTGACTTACTTCCAACATCCAGTCTGGTTCCTCCACCGAACGTGTACCACAGTGATACAAACTCATTGAGCCGTCGTACAAAAACCTCTCACTGTAGAGAGACACGGCTCTCTGACTTTGACACAAACAAACTCACTAAAATTAGACTCTTGTTTGTCACATTTTTAACGTAATTTGACAACTGACAACAACACAGTGATACGCATTTCATATATATGTAATTTTATTTAACGTATGTTCATTTTTATTGATTTCATATTAAGGTTTTGTGGTAATACATTTAAATATAACAAATTACATTCTGCTGTCAATACACATGAATCCCGAACCACCTTAAAATGATCACTGACACATTATGAATCAATACTCTGATAAGTTGATTGATCCATTGATTAAACAGCATCATCAGAGTAATCCAAGTCCCTGTTGGAGTCAGTGAGAGCATTTCCATAGAGAGCCACTTTGCATCAGCAGCACCATGCTCCAGTGCTCTGGGAGAGTTTATAGTCCTGAGAGTTGAACACTGGATGACTGACAGCTGTCCTTCATGACAACAGAAGCCACAGAAATCCTCCTCATCAAAAACATGACTTTGATCTCCGTCCTCATCTGGACTCTCCTCTGCTGCTGCTTCACAGGTAAAGTCCAGAGAATCAAACTCCTCTCCTCTATGAACATCCGTCCCTCTGAAATGAAGCCCACAAAACCATGATGCTGCTTTATGTTTTTGTCTCTGTATCCTCAGAGTCCAGAGGCCAGATCACAGTGACTCAGTCTGCAGCAGTGAGATCTGAACTGGGACGATCTGCAACCATCAACTGTAAGACCAGTCAGGATCCATATTTTGGTGGAAGCACCCATGCTTTAGCCTGGTACCAACAGAAAACTGGAGAAACTCCTAAACTTCTCATTTACTGGGCTACCAGTCGAGCATCAGGGATTCCAGGTCGTTTTTCAGGCAGTGGATCAAACTCTGACTTCACTCTGACCATCAGTGGAGTTCAGGCTGAAGATGCAGCAGTTTATTACTGTCAGAGTTATCATAGCATCAACAGTCAGGCTGTGTTCACACAGTGAAAAAGCGTCGTACAAAAACCTCCCTCAGTCAGACTGAACAGAAACTGAACTGACTGCTGCAGCTGGAAGCTACTGCAGAGACTGATACAGTTCACTGAACACACACACACACACACACACACACACACACACACACACACACACACACACACACACACACACACACACACACACACACACACACACACACACACACACACACACACACACACACACACACACACTCTGAACTTTCAGATTACACCTTTAAACCATTAAATCTGTAGTAATAAATATGAATCGATAGTTGATAATAATCACAATATTTTTGTTCTCACAGTGGAACAAACACAACTTTGTACTGATGACCTGAAACAAACTGAAGGAAACTGTTTAGTTATATTGAATTCAATGAAAAAAAAGGTAAAACATGTATTTGTTCCTTTATTAAAGAACATTGTGATATGAAGTGATGCAACATCAGGTTCCTTAAAGCTTGAAATACACTTCAGAGCAGTAACAACGCTGCTGAAGAGAAAGTTTAGTTTGGCAGTAGTGGATCTGTTGATGAGGATAATAGAAAATCCAGTATCCAGCCCACCAGGCCCGGCTCAAGGCTGAAGTTGCTCAGTCATTTCTCAGCTAGCAGGTGGGGTTGGATGGTATTAAATGCTGATGAGAAATCAACAAAGAGTAACCTAGCATGATTCCCACTCTTTTCAAGATGTTCATAGAGAATAATTAGTAGGGTTACTGTGGCATCTTGCACTCCCCTCTTGGCCCTATAGGCAAACTGATGGGGTCTAAAAGGGGTTCCACTTAGCCGAAAGCTCTACTTTAATACGTTTCTCAACAGATTTAGCAACAAGGGATGTCAGGGCAACAGGTCTCAGGTCATTAAGGGTTTTGGGGTGACTGACCTTATTAACAGGCACTACTACAGACTGCTTCCATAACAGCGGCACTCTCTGCAGGAAGAGTGACAGACAGAATATACAGTAAAAAATTGGGCCTAATTGTTCTACACACACTTTCATTGTGCGGCCACTAATATTGTCAGGGCCAGGGCTTTTCTTGGGTCGGCAGTTACTAAAACACCTAATGACACTCTGCTCATTAAAGCAAGGGATAAATGGAGGAGATGCCAGAAGACTCTTCTTGAGTTCAGAATGTTTGTCGCTGAAATCATGTGAATCCCATCAGGATAGCCGACTCCTTTCATGAACCTTGCCCCCAGCAATGGTCTTCATACTGTCCCAAGCTGAGCCCAGGTTGTTCATCCTCAGCTGTGATTCTAATTTGTCTTTATATTTAATTTTACCTGCCCTAATTTCTCTTTTAATGTCCTTCTGAAGGTTGTGCAACACCTGCAAGTTACCTGCCTTAAAAGCTATTTTCTTTTTATACAGAAGACTCTTAAGGGACTTAGAGACCCATGGTTTACTATTTGGATAAACCTTAAAAACCTTAGTTGGAACAACAGTGTCCTCACAGTATGAGACCCAGCTACTAATAACATCAGTCAGTTCATCAATATCAGAGCAAGAGTCCTTAAACATGTTCCAGTCTGTGGAATCCAGGAAGCCCTGAAGATACAAGCAAGCCTCCTCTGACCAGTCTTTAGCATACAGTCAGTACCTTACCCCTCTTAAGGGCAGTGGACTATGAGGGGATGAGGTGCACACAGTTGTGATCTGAAGAGCCAAGAGGTGGGAGGGCGATGGATTTGAATGCTTTTTTTACTGAGCAGTAGCACAGGTCTAGTGTTTTACTGGGTCTAGTAGGGCACTTTACATACTATTAATTATTTAATAAAACTATTAATTCTGATTAATTCTGTGACCCCGAGACAAACAAAGTCCATTTAATTGATCTTCTGTAAATAATAAAAAAGGGACTTATGATGTAAGTTATTATTGTAATAAGATGCATTGAGACAAATGATTTGATTAATATGTCTTTATTGTTTTAACATACAGAGAATATCAGAATTACTGCAAGCAAAAAAATAACACACTTGAGAAATGTGATGATTGTGAAGAGAGAAATAGACAGAAAGAGACAGAGAGAGTTAAAGACATCAGAGTGAGAGCAGTAGCAGAGTAAAACCAGTAGCAGAGTCCCAGTGAGTCAGGTCAGGACTGGGAACACTGGTCTCTCCTCAGTGTCTCTGAGAGTGGAGACTGGGAGCCCTGGGTGGCCTCACAAGTCACAGAGCCCACCTTCCTCCACTGGTCTGCAGCGAGCCTCAGGGTGCTGCTCCAGCTGTAGTGGCCGTCCTGCTGCAGCACCCCGGGGCTCCTGCTCTGCTCCCAGCTGCTGCTGCTGCTGCTGCTGCTGCCGTCCACCTTCCAGGCCAGACTCCAGTCTGAGGGGAAGCCCTTGTTGGCCAGACACGTGAGCGTGGCCTTCCCCTGCTGCAGCTCCTGGCTGGAGGGGGGCAGCACCGTCAGGGTGGGGGTGACTCGACCCACTGGAGGAGGAGACAAAGAGACAACATGAAGAAAGTTCATACAAAGAGAAAATAAACTCCACCCTGTTGGTTGCAGCAGAGGAGGATGCTGGTTCTGCTGTTCTTTCTCAGATTGGATGAAACTGGTCTTCGGTGTTTCACTTCCCTCTCTGAGCTCAGTAACCATGGCAACAGACAGGCATCACTGATGAACCATGGCAACAGACAGGTTTCAGTACTAAAGATAAAAAGTTTCAAACTGAAAACTCCTACTTTAGTTTCAGTAACACACTTAAACATCAGTGTTAAACCATTTAATGTTATGTATTACAGAAAGAATTAAACACTTTTAGTTGAGCATGTGTGAGTTTTAAATGAGTTTTTTTCTCCTCATTTACACATTTATCAATACTGAACCATCAACACAGACAGACTGCACTACTGACACATATTTTAAGTGCTGGAAAATGAATCCTTCTAAATAAGCATGTGTTTAAATGACCTAAAGAGATATTATGGTATTCATTGTCTATAGTGAGAATAATAATTATCATTACATTCATGAATCTGAGAGGAAGACTGAGTAAAACACATGAAATGTTTCCAGATAATAAGGACACAATTATGAGTCAAGTTATTGTCTTCAATAAGCAGTTGTACTTTTAAACAACAATATAAATAATAAGAATGTAGAAACTGTCTAAATTATAATTTCTGTGTAACTAAAGAGTTTTTTCATCTGATGTATTTTTATCTGTATCACAGTGAAGCCTGTAGTGATCACTGCAAAAATATTATATTTATAAAACTACAATCCAAAATATTGAAGTAAAGCCTGAATTTATTGACTGAAAACATAATAAATGATGAATCTGAGATTATTTAGAAGTTAAATGTACTTACAGTTAACTTCCAGTCTGGTTCCTCCACCGAACGTGTACCACAGTGATACAAACTCATTGAGCCGTCGTACAAAAACCTCTCACTGTAGAGAGACACGGCTCTCTGACTTTGAGACTGAACTAAAACTACAAGCTCTAAAAATGTAGCTTTACTGTCAAAGTTGTTAAATTAATGATTTATCGTCTAAATTAATGTTTTATTTTCTTTACAGCAAGTTTCTGAGTTTTAAATGCAAAAGTGGTCTTTGTCTCTAAGTGCAAATTATGTATAAAAAACAGTTTGACATGAAAGTGGATGCAAAAAAACTGTCTAATATAAAGAAAAACAATTAAATGATCTGTTGAAATGATAAATATTAGAAACATTTGACTTACTTCCAACATCCAGTCTGGTTCCTCCACCGAACGTGTACCACAGTGATACAAACTCATTGAGCCGTCGTACAAAAACCTCTCACTGTAGAGAGACACGGCTCTCTGACTTTGACACAAACAAACTCTACAAAAACAGTTCCTGCTTTAAAAAAAAACCTATTTATTTTATATGATATCCAATTAAAAAGTGCCCCAATTTTTAACCGTTAATCACATTTTTACATATATATTGTTAAATTTGTTTGAAAGTAAAATTTAATATTAAATTAACAGACAGAAGATGTACTGAAAGAAAATGTGTCTGCAGTCATCAAAGCAAATCTACATAAAATGATCACTGACACATTATGAATCAATACTCTGATAAGTTGATTGATCCATTGATTAAACAGCATCATCAGAGTAATCCAAGTCCCGGTTGGAGTCAGTCAGAGCATTTCCATAGAGAGCCACTTTGCATCAGCAGCACCATGCTCCAGTGCTCTGGGAGAGTTTATAGTCTTGAGAGTTGAACACTGGATGACTGACAGCTGTCCTTCATGACAACAGAAGCCACAGAAATCCTCCTCATCAAAAACATGACTTTGATCTCCGTCCTCATCTGGACTCTCCTCTGCTTCATTCAGGGTGAGGAAAATCATTTTTCTGTCATTTGGAGTGTAGCTGAGTTTCACCTCACCATCTCATGTCCAGTGTTTCTTCTCTCTCTTCAGGGTCTGTTGGACAAAATGTTGTTCTGACTCAGCCAGCAGCCAAATCAGTGCAGCTCGGTCAAACTGCCTCTATTGACTGTAAAGCTAATAGACAAGTTCATCATTACACTGGTTCACAATACTATCTGGCCTGGTACCAACAGAAAACTGGAGAAGCTCCTAAACTTCTGATCTATGTAACATCAGACAGATTATCAGGAATCTCCTCCAAATTCACTGGAAGTGGAGCAGGGAATGGAGTTGACTTCACTCTGACCATCAGTGGAGTTCAGGCTGAAGATGCAGCAGTTTATTACTGTCAGAGTTATCATAACATCAACAGTCAGCGTGTGTTCACACAGTGAAAAAGCGTCGTACAAAAACCTCCCTCAGTCAGACTGAACAGAAACTGAACTGACTGCTGCAGCTGGAAGCTACTGCAGAGACTGATACAGTTCACTGAACACACACACACACACACACACACACACACACACACACACACACACACACACACACACACACACACACACACACACACACTGATGATATATAATGTCCATACTGTCTCTATCAGTTTTCCTCCCACCTCAACAACCTGAAAGTTTCCTCAGATAAAGAGAACAGTTCCAGTGAAGAATCCCAGTCAGACCATTAAAACCACAGCAACATCTATCAGAGTCAGCTCCACTGATGTCCACATATATGTCTGCTCAGTACCCCTCAGTTCCCACAGCAAGCTCAGCTGTTTTTCATCAGTTTGAGCTTGTTTCTCTCTCTACACTCATTGAAATAGTGGAACCCTTCCGTCCTGCTAAGTGCCCATCCGACAGCATCCCATACCATTTGTTTTAAAGAGTTTTTCAGCTCAGTTGAGTCTTTTATTTTGCTTTTTTATAAATCGGTGTCTCAGCTCTAGATGTGTTCCATCCTCCTTCAAACATGCCACGGTGCAGCCTCTTTTGAAAAAGAAAAATTTGGATTACCGGTTTTGTCTAATTTTAGGCCAATTTCCAAACTTCCTTTTATTTGCAAGATTTTAGACAAAGTTGTTTTTTACCAACTCCAAGACTTTTTAAAAAGGGCCAATGTTTGTGAATTGTTTCAGTCTGTTTAAGCCTCTCCACAGCACTGAAACTGCTCTTTTAAATGTTTTTAATGATCTTTTGTTAAACCTTGATTCTGGTAACTCTGCTTTTTTAATTCTTCTTGACCTGACAGCAGCGTGTGACACAGTGGATCATACAATTCTTCTATCACGCCTTGAACACTGTGTAGGCATCGAAGGCCCTGCTTTGAGTTGGTTTAAATTGTACCTCTCTGAGAGATCCTTCTCTGTGCACATGGGCAAGTTTTCCTCCACAGTGGCCCCTCTGACCTGCGGGGGCCCCAGGGGTCAGTTCTGGGCCCTCTACTGTTCTCCCTTTATATGCTACCCCTAGGGTCAATTTTTAGGAAGCATGGTATTCCTTTTCACTGCTTTGCTGATGATGAGCAGGTGTATCTACCGTTAAAGGTCCCTACCAAAGATTCTCTTCATGCTGTGCATAACTGCATGAGTGACATTAAAACATGGATGGATATAAACTTCTTAAAATTAAATGAAAACAAAACAGAGGTTGTCCTGTTCGGTAGCCCTGACATGGTTCAGATCCTTGCCAGCTCCCTTGGCCCACTAGCACCTTACATAGGATCCCACGCCAGCAATCTTGGTGTGATTATTGATGGTGCTTTTAAATTAGACAAACAGGTCAGCTCTGTGGTCAAGTCTAGCTTTTTTCAGCTGAGGCTTCTAGCCAAAGTTAAATCCTATCTAAGCCAGAAAGATCTTGAAAAAGTTATCCATGCTTTCATTTCATCTCGATTAGACTACCTCAACTCCCTGTATGTCGGCATTGACCAGTCAGAGCTTAACCGCCTGCAGCTGGTTCAGAATGCAGCAGCTCGTCTCCTAACTGGGACAAAGAAACGAGAGCACATAACTCCGGTGCTATATTCTCTTCATTGGCTTCCGGTTAGATACAGGATTGATTTTAAGATTCTTTTATTTGTTTTTAAGACTCTGAATGGGCTGGCCCCAGAATACCTGTCTGACCTTATTAAATTGCATCAGCCCTCCAGAGCCCTTAGGTCAGCTAACCAGGTGGTACTGGACATTCCTTGATCCTTCTTAAAAACTAGAGGAGATCGAGCCTTCGCAGTTGCGGCTCCCACCCTGTGGAACACATTACCTTTCACTGTGCGGACTGCAAACAGCCTCTCCACTTTTAAAACACTACTTAAAATGCACTTGTTCACCTTGGCCTTTGGTGGAGTATAGCCGCTTTTATTGGGTCTTTTATCTGTTTTATTTCTCTACATTATTTTGTTTTTTATTGTTTTTATTGCTTTTATTGTTTGTTTGTTTTTATTGTTTCTGCTTATTTTACTGTAAAGCACTTTGGTAGGCCATTGGCTGTTTTAAATGTGCTATATCAATAAAGATGACATTGACATTGACACAAACACAAGCAGTGGACACACTCTGGCACACACAGCTCACCACATACATGCAGGTTTATGTGAGCAGGTGATAACAACAACAAACAACACTCACTTACAAAGAAAAGAACCTGCAGTCTACACATCTTTAAAGAAGGTGTTCTACATTTCAATGACTACCATCTGCATTAAGCAGCCTGACAGCAGAAGGAATGAAGGAGTTAGAGTAGAGGTTTGTTCTGCTAATGGGTTCATCATGGCGCTGGCCTGAGTGTATAACAAAGAATTCACTTGACAGTATCTGATCAGATTCATTAATAATAGACAGTTTGGAAGTTAGATATAAAGTAAAAGCTGCATTTAAAAGTTTAGCTAGATATGCACATTTAATGTTATAAAGGCAGAATAATTAAGTTTGTTTAAATCAGTACAGCAAGACACTATTAAAATGTTGGAAAGCGAATGTGTACGTACAGTTTGTTATTGATACTTATGCGTGTGTTGTGTACATAATCTCTTACATGTCGAAGGCAGAAAGGGAGATGGGATTGTTGCTTGCTAATGCCCAAAGAGAAGCATCAAAGGACGGGAGTGTTAGTGCTAAAGAGGCATTGAGAAGTCTAGACAGAGTTTATCTACATAACAGAGATGTGTGAACTCAAATACTTGTTTCACGTTTTTTCATTTTTAAGCAGAAAACATTTTCAGTCTCTCCCTAACAATTTCAAACAGGAGGACATGTTAACTGCTTTTATATTAAAAATACAGTCATATAAAAGTCAGGATTCATTAAAGTGATATCTGATTAATAATTATCAATTTAACTTCTTTGAGGTCTTTTAGTTGGACTGTGTTAAAATGTATGATCCAAATGTTTTGCTTTGTAATTTCTTGCTGATTATTCATTTAACTGGAGGTTTGCAGGAGTGAAAATGATCAAATCCATCAAATAACTTGATTTCACTGCCACCAAGACAGATTCATTTTGTAGCTGTTAGTCGAAATGTAAATAGTTTTATGCTTTCAGCTCTAAATTGAAACATTTTCTTGGGGAGTTTTACCTCCATGTTTCTTGTATGTTACCTCATATTGTCACATCTCAATTTTGCCGGTCTAGTCGCTCTGCTACTCCGTACTTTTCCACTCAGCCCACCTCTGCTTCCCTCTGCCAGTCAGACACACCCACCTCATCAGTCTACTCTGTTCAGCTGGGCACTCAGGCACTCCACATCAGCAATCAAGCCATTATTTAAGCCTCTCCTGCTCACTCAGTCATTTTAAGATTGACTCTCCAGCACTTTTCTTTGACCTATGTGTATTAAAAATGTAATTTCAGCTTTCAGTTGCATAGCAGTTGTATCCCATATTGTAGTTGTAAACCTTTTCCTTCCCATAAACAAATATAATACACTGTGTCTGCTCTCTGACAGCTTCATTTAGGATTAATCAAACATTCATGAATGAATAATGGGGAATTTATGAATGTGAACAGGTGTAAAGGGGTCAGAATATGAACAGTATGTGAGGGTTAAATAACAGAGTAATGAGAGTCTACATACAGTTAGGTGTGAATGCACATATTCCTTGTGATATACTGTTAGATAACCCTAACGTAATTCTATTCTTTTGATATTCCATAAAGTTGTGTTTCTACTGTATGTTTGAATATTATATCAGCTGCTTTAACATCAACACTCTACTTCAGCTCACATTCCCCCACAGATTTCCCTTCCTGTATTCTAACTGACTGTCTATCTGATTTTAAAACGCTGGATGCACGAAAACTTCCTCAATCTAAACTCTGACAAAACAGAAGTACATCTCATTGGCTCCAATTCCTCACTTCCAAAACTCTCCACTTTAACCACTGACAGTGTATCACTCAGCCCCGCACCAGTAGTAAGGAATCTTAGCCGACTCTTTGACCCAGCTCTCACCTTTGATGCACATATCAAATCCCTCACCAAGACATCTTTCTTTCACCTCCATAATATTGCACGTCTCTGCCAATTCCTATCCAACTCTGAAGCTCAAACTCTGGTTCACGCATTCATCATGTCCCATATTGATTATTGTAACTCCCTCTTCATTGGTCTCCCAGCAAAATCCATTCAAATACCTTCAATACATTCAGAACTCAGCAGCCAGAATCCTCACATCAGCCCCATCCTCTCCCAGCTGCTCTGGTTACCGGTCCTGTCCCCGATAACATTCAAAATCCTACTTCTCACTTTTAAAGCCCTCCATAACCTGGCTCCCCTCTATCTTAGTGAACTCCTCACTCCCTACTCTGCCTCTCTGTCTCTCAGGTCCTCAAACTGCAACTTCCTAACCGTCCCACCAAACTGTCCACTTTGAGAGGCCGGTCCTTCAGTGCCACGGCCCACAAGCTTTAGAAGTCTCTCCTTCAATCTCTCCATGACTGCCCTTCCTTTTCTACATTCAAATCTGACTTCAAAACTTTTCTTTTCCATAAACATTTCTCTTCCTCTGCTTAGTTTTTTAGTTTCTGTATGTAAAGTGTCTTTCAGTCTGTGAAATGCGCTGTATGAATAAAACATATTATTACATATTACATATTATTACTATAAAGAAGAATCTCCCCGAATTATTGTCTCCCAAATGTTTTATTGAGAGCACCTACAACGTTTTGACATGACGTCTTCATCAGGTAATGCTCAGCATTTGACCGAGAAGCTCCGTATATAAACTCCACCTGATTCAACAAAGGTGTGAGACCCAAACCAAACCATCAATAACATCAGCATGTCTACATTATTTATAGTCATGTAAAAATCTGAGGTATCGGCTACAAATGACAGTGAGTTGTCCCAGCAGTGAGGAGGAAACAGCATGATATGTTGAGGACAGTTACAGTTGACTGACTCTGTGTGTTTGCATATCTGTCCTGCCTCTCTGCTCCCAGCCGTTAAGAGGCCAGTGTTGATCAGTGGCTGTCCAGACCTTTCAGAGCCACTGACACGCCGCCAGCACAATGATGATGTCACTGACTCTACTGCTGGGCACCCTGGGGCTCCTTGTTCAGGGTGAGACTCTCTGCTGAAAACTTGGCTTCAGGATGCAACCAGGTTCACCACAATGATGTTCTGCTGTGATGGAGAAACACTGAATCAAGCAGCATTTACCTTCTTCCGTCTATTCTCCATGTTAAAGAAATGATACTCTTCTGTTTTCATGTTGATCATCTTTCTCCAAGCTGGATTTGTCTCAATAAGCCTTCTCCTCTTTTTCATGTTTTCCAGGTTCATCAGGACAAATCATCCTGACTCAGTCTCCTGGATCTCACTCTGTTGCTACAGGACAGACTGTCAACATCAGATGTAAAGCCAGTCAAAGTGTTAGTAACTACCTCAACTGGTACCTTCAGAAATCTGGGGAAGCTCCTAAACTCCTGATTCGTTATGCTACAACCCGTCAGTCTGGAGTTTCAGATCGTTTTAGTGGAAGTGGATCATACAATGACTACACTCTGACCATCAGTGGAGTTCAGGCTGAAGATTCAGGAGTTTACTACTGTCAGCAGAGTCAAAGCTGGCCACTCACACAGTGATACAACGTCGTACAAAAACCTCCCTCAGCTGGAGAGGAACTGATCTGACTCAACAGCTGCACTCAGACCAAAACAACAGAGGTTTGACATAAGATACATCACTTATTACAGCAATAACTCTATAATTATACTATTAGTTATTCAAAGTAAGTATAATGTTTAAGATTATCTTGTTGATACAGTGTCATAACAGGATCACTGTGTTAGAGTGAGTCTCACTCAGAGTCAGAATCAAACACAGCTGAAGAATTTAATGTTTAATCTTCATGAAAAAGGTAGTGTAATAAAAGTTAAATCATGATTTATAAGACAGCATTTTAACATTTGATTCTTTGCTTTTTAGTTTTTAAAATATTTGACTATATAACACAATATTATTAAAAGAGCAATTGTAGGAAATTAACATTAACACATTTTGTTAAGCATTGAAAGATTGAACGTGCTCAACATCAGAGGCGAACAATACCAAAGACTTTCAGCTCTTAATAACTGATCATTTCATTTATTCATTTCACAGTAACAAAACATTACATTTTACAACTCTTCAGGAAATTAAAAGTCCATTAAATGTATTGTTTAATCTAATACAGTATCACATTATATGATTGTTTGTTTTATGATTTCTTCTACATCCACTCAGTGACGTATATCTGTAACAATAGTGCTGAAGTGAGAGTTTGTACAGGCAGTAGACCTTATTAGATGAGTAAAAGAGACATTTTAAAGCTTTATTGACAACAAAAGAAAAAGCATATGAAGAGCAGATAGTCTGATACCAGTGAACATGTAGAAAGAGGACGAGGAGAAAAGCAGCAGTGGAAATATACAGCATGAAACTGGAAGCAGACTGATCAGAAATCATTTTGTAGCTGTTAGTGGAAATGTAAATATTTTTTATGCTTTCAGCTCTAAATTGAAACAGTTTCTTGGAGAGTTTTACCTCCATGTTTCTTGTATGTTACCTCATAATGTCACATCTAAAGTCTAGTCTCTCTGTTACTCGGTACTTTTCCCACTCAGCCCACCTCTGCTTCCCTCTGCCAGTCAGACACACCCACCTCATCAGTCTACTCTGTTCAGCTGGGCACTCAGGCACTCCACATCAGCAATCAAGCCATTATTTAAACCTCTCCTGCTCACTCACTCATCTCACCTGTGGATTCCTGTGTGTTAGAGACTCTTACCTGGTTGATACGTCAGTCTAGCTGTTCACCACTGAACTAGTGTGTGTGTGAGAGCCTATTCACCTTGTTCTACTCACCAACTGGTCGGTTCAGCTTCCTCAGTCCGGACCCTCTGACCCCTCCAAACCCCACAGAGACTTTACCTGAACATTGCCTTGTACTGTCATTTAATACAACACACATCATACAACTACAATACAATACAATAAAACTATTTATTTTGTTCACAGTAAACATGAATTAATCACTCCATTCAAATGAATTAGCTCAGTTAACTGGCAAAACAGACAGACAGGAATTAGCCAATCACAACCAAGTAGCTCAGTTTCTGCCCAGCAACAGGTTGCTAAGGGCAGCTTAGGGCAGCTAAGGCCCTACGGTTGCTACGGCGATGTGACAATCTGCTTGGACAAAATTCTCAAAATTCCACAGAATTTGGCTTCTGACAAGGCCAATAACAATTGCAAACTGTGAGAAAACCGTAACTTCTGTCCAAAAACCGAAAACACTGTAAGAGACACAGAAGCCGGCAGATTCTGACAGTGTTTATTTTATTTAGATATTCTTCAAAATGAGGGAGTAAGCTCAGTGCGAAGACAGAGTGAGATTATTTTGAGAAAAAAAAGACGATTACATTAGGGTCAATGGGGAGCGAGACAAGTATTGCTGCCGGTTTCGGCCCCCCCGTTTAAATTTTGTGCAGACCCCGCCTGTCAACGTCACATTTTATGAATCCCAACACCTATGTCTACATTTTGACAAAATATTATTTGTCTCCTTTTTAAGATTTGGCCGTGAGCTTGAATTAAAAATAAAAATTAAGTTTATTTTTTACTGCTTCTCACACTCAAACTAACTGACGCTTCCACTCTAACTTTAAAGAAAAAGTGATTTCCACTCCTCTTTTGACTGCTTATAGTTTGAAAAGTTTACATGTTATTTAAACATAGTTTGGTGTTGTGGAGAGAGCAGAAGTTTTCCTCCGTTTTAAAGTTTGAATCACATTTCTACGTGCAGGTATGAGAGAGCTAGGTGACTTCCAAAAAAGGTGAAATTTAATATGTGTTCAAATTTGAGCCCCCTCTAAAAACAGTATGCTGATGTGTCAATATTTCACAGGTCACAACCAAAGATCACATTCATTTTATGTGATTGTATGCTGATGATATTATGCTTTTTATTTCTAAAGCTACAACAGTTTGACAAGTTCAGATATATTCAGAAGGTTTTACTTTTCTCAGAATGTCAAAACAACAAATTAAATAAAAACATGTTAAAACTGATTTAGAATTTGAATATTTAGAAGAAGCAGATCACCCTCATGTCACTTTAGAAATCTGTAAAATGAACTGAAACACGCTCAAGTCTGACAGATGTGTTTTATTGTTTAATTTTCAGCATACTGGTATATAGACAAACAGCAGACAGATGTGAAGGACACATGTGTTACCCGACTGCCTGGTATGTCCATTTATATTGAGGAGAGATCAGTTTTTGTACATTTAATGGAAACACTGCTATCATTAAGAGAGATTAATATGATCATTATAATAATAATAAAGCTGCAAATATCATTGATTTGATGAACACGTCTTTATTTTGTTTGAAATATTAAATTCAAAAAGCAAGAAACATCATTACTGCAACATTTAAAGATACAGAGGGAGAACAAAACAGAGTTGCAGAGATCAGAGTGAGAGCAGTAGCAGAGTAAAACCAGTAACAGAGTCCCAGTGAGTCAGGTCAGGACTGGGAACACTGGTCTCTCCTCAGTGTCTCTGAGAGTGGAGACTGGGAGCCCTGGGTGGCCTCACAGGTCACAGAGCCCACCTTCCTCCACTGGTCTGCAGGGAGCCTCAGGGTGCTGCTCCAGCTGTAGTGGCCGTCCTGCTGCAGCACCCCGGGGCTCCTGCTCTGCTCCCAGCTGCTGCTGCTGCTGCCGTCCACCTTCCAGGCCAGACTCCAGTCTGAGGGGAAGCCCTTGTTGGCCAGACACGTGAGCGTGGCCTTCCCCTGCTGCAGCTCCTGGCTGGAGGGGGGCAGCACCGTCAGGGTGGGGGCGACTCGACCCACTGGAGGAGGAGACAGAGAGACAACATGAAGAAAGTTCATACAAAGAGAAAATTAACTCCACCCTGTTGGTTGCAGCAGAGGAGGCTGCTGGTTCTGTTGCTCTTTCTCAGATTGGACGAAACTGGTCTTCGGTGTTTCACTTCCCTCTCTGAGCTCAGTAACCATGGCAACAGACAGGCATCACTGATGAACCATGGCAACAGACAGGTTTCAGTACTAAAGATAAAAAGTTTCAAACTGAAAACTCCTACTTTAGTTTCAGTAACACACTTAAACATCAGTGTTAAACGATTTAATGTTATGTATTACAGAAAGAATTAAACACTTTTACTTGAGCATGTGTGAGTTTTAAATTAGTTTTTTCTCCTCATTTACACATTTATCAATACTGAACCATCAACAGAGACAGACTGCACTACTGGCACATATTTTAAGTGCTGGAAAATGAATCCTTCTAAATAAGCATGTGTTTAAATGACCTCAAGAGATATTATGGTATTCATTGTCTATAGTGAGAATAATAATTATCATTAAATTCATGAATCTGAGAGGAAGACTGAGTAAAACACATGAAATGTTTCCAGATAATAAGGACACAATGATGAGTCAAGTTATTGTCTTCAATAAGCAGCTGTACTTTTAAAGAACAATATAAATAATAAGAATGTAGAAACTGTCTAAATTATAATTTCTGTGTAACTAAAGAGTTTTTTCATGTGATGTATTTTTATCTGTATCACAGTGAAGCCTGTAGTGATCACTGCAGGAATATTACATTTATAAAACTACAATCTATAATATTGAAGTAAAGCCTGAATTTATTGACTGAAAACATAATAAATGATGAATCTGAGATTATTTAGAATTTAAATGTACTTACAGTTAACTTCCAGTCTGGTTCCTCCACCGAACGTGTACCACAGTGATACAAACTCATTGAGCCGTCGTACAAAAACCTCTCACTGTAGAGAGACACGGCTCTCTGACTTTGACACAAACAAACTCTACAAAAACAGTTCCTGCTTTAAAAAAAACTATTTATTTTATACGATATCCAATTAAAATGTGCCCCAATTTTTAACCGTTAATCACATGTTTACATATATATTGTTAAGTTAGTCTGAAAGTAAAATTGATCCTTTAAACATTAAATGAAATCAGACAGAAGATGTACTGAAAGAAAATGTGTCTGAAGTCATCAAAGCAAATCTACATAAAATGATCACTGACACATTATGAATCAATACTCTGATAAGTTGATTGATCCATTGATTAAACAGCATCATCAGAGTAATCCAAGTCCCTGTTGGAGTCAGTCAGAGCATTTCCATAGAGAGCCACTTTGCATCAGCAGCACCATGCTCCAGTGCTCTGGGAGAGTTTATAGTCCTGAGAGTTGAACACTGGATGACTGACAGCTGTCCTTCATGACAACAGAAGCCACAGAAATCCTCCTCATCAAAAACATGACTTTGATCTCCGTCCTCATCTGGACTCTCCTCTGCTGCTGCTTCACAGGTAAAGTCCAGAGAATCAAACTCCTCTCCTCTATGAACATCCGTCCCTCTGAAATGAAGCCCACAAAACCATGATGCTGCTTTATGTTTTTGTCTCTGTATCCTCAGAGTCCAGAGGCCAGATCACAGTGACTCAGTCTGCAGCAGTGAGATCTGAACTGGGACGATCTGCAACCATCAGCTGTAGTGTCAGTCCAAAAGTGAGTGTAGGAAGTAGCAGCGGCAAAGAAATTTTATCCTGGTACCATCAGAAAGACGGAGAAGCTCCTAAACTCCTCATAAGCTACTATAGTGGTCGTGTATCGGGGATTCCAGATCGTTTTTCAAGCAGTGGCTCACAAACTGACTTCACTCTGACCATCAGTGGAGTTCAGGCTGAAGATGCAGCAGTTTATTACTGTCAGAGTCGTCATGATATCAACAGTCAACGTGTGTTCACACAGTGAAAAAGCGTCGTACAAAAACCTCCCTCAGTCAGACTGAACCAAAACTGAACTGACTGCTGCAGCTGGAAGCTACTGCAGAGACTGATACAGTTCACTGAACACACACACACACACACACACACACACACACACACACACACACACACACACACACACTCACACTCACACACACACACACACACACACACACACACACACACACACACAAACACTGACTCTACATATTAACACTTGATTCCTTTCTCCGAAATAAATTTATTCACCTGACCGTTGACAGATGAAGTCAAGATCAACCTGTCCACATTCAGTTTGCATTGTGGGTAATGTAGGCAGCATGTTTTGTTAAGGAAGAAAAATATGTGGAATTACTAAACTCTCCATCGTGAGTCCGCCAGTGTTAAATCTGTAGAAATCCACGTTAAACAGTGAAAAATGACATAATTACAGTGTCACTGAATATAAAATGTAGTTTTTATAATTAAACATGATTATATCTTTTTTCTTTTTTCTTTTCTGGGTATACCACAAAAGGTTTTCAAACCCTCCATAAAACTAGACTTTTAATACCTTAATTCACTCACACACACACACACACACACACATGTACACACACACACACACACACACACACACACACACACACACACACACACACACACACACACACACACACACATACACAAACACACAAATATTCTCTTCGTCAGTTTAGTTCAATGAGCTCAGAGTTCTTCATCTACTACTGTTTGTTTTCGTTGCAGTTAATTGGTTTCAATATAAAGTTTTGTTTTTTTATGGTCACTCAGGTCTTGACACCGTTTATATGTTTGAGTCTCCAGCCTTTATTTGTCCCGAGGAGCCGTAACATAAACTATTTATTTGACTTTTGAATGAACACAAACTTCTGTGCTTGTGAGAGTGGAAAAAATCAGATGGAAGCAGTAAAGTTCAACCATAGTTATCATTTTGTATGATAACTGCAGTAAAATTCAGACTTTATTATCTTCATTTACATTAATATAAAATATTCATTTCATAATATAAAGTCATTCTACTGACCTCTACATAAGTTACAAGTGTTTTCTTCAATTCCATCTGTAGTTTTTTTCCCGCAGCAGACTTTGATGAGTGTTTAACAGCATCACTTGCTACAGATTAACATACTACAATTATACATTAAATGATCATTTACAAATTATGTCTCATGTGACTTTCACTGATGTTTTTCTTTCAGTGAGATTTTTAAATTCTGCTATGAAGAAATGAAGTGTAAAACAGTTTAATTGATTCTGATGTCAGTGTTCAGCAGCAGGAGGAGCTTCAGTGTGTCTCTGTCATCCTCCAGCTGCTCAAACAACTAACAACAACACAGAAAAATCCAACTTAAAACTGAAGAAGACTTTAATATGTTCAACAGTGGAAGAAAAGCATTTAAAGGCCTTTAAGGAGAAAAAGAAAATCCTGACTTTTACAAGATTGAGTTTTCAATTTAAAAACAGTAAACATGTCTCTTGTCTCTGTGTATTTGAGCTCACACATCTCTGTTATGTAGATAAACTCTGTCTAGACTTCTCAATGCCTCTTTAGCACTAACACTCCCGTCCTTTGATGCTTCTCTTTGGGCATTAGCGAGCAACAATCCCATCTCCATTTCTACTTTTGATATATAAGAAATTATATAAACGATGCATGCATAAGCGCCAATAACAAATTGGATGTACAAATTTGCATTCCATCATTTTTAATAGTGGTTTGACTGATTTAACCAAACTTGATTAACCTGCCTTTATAACACTATGGGCCTGATTTACTAAGATCCCAAATAAAGAGTACTAAATTTTGTGTGTAGTGCAACTGATTGCGCATTTGGTTAGCGTGCATTTTGCGGGCGATCTACTAAGAATAAAGGCACAAATTACAACAGGTGCAGACAGCAGTATTTAAATGAGGGTTTTGTGTCTTAAGGGAGAGTTTGGATCAAAATGAAATTTGATTCCATGGAATTAGAGGTTCTAGTGGAGGTTAGCAGACATATTGAGTTACAGAAAAGAAACATTACCATAAAAAAATGCTGTATGGAAGAGTATTTGTGACAAAGTAAATGCTGTTAGCACAACCAAAAATATTAACATGGTTAGAAACATCCGTTCTCTGTGTAGTCTGTCATTGTGCAACACCAGTTATCTGTACGCAGCATGCAACCGGTTAATACCTGTCCTTCAAACATATTATTTACTGACACAGTTACCATCACCATAATGACCCTCGGGTGGGGTAAATCACAATGCGTGTGCTAAATTAACATATTTGCATTTTCTCCTCCGTGTATGTTGCAGACGAGGGTAAAACCCCGATATTGCATATTCATTATGGCAAACTACTAAATGGACAGCGCGTATTATCTTGCTTGTTAATGATAGTTAAGTCTAGTTACCCCATCAGGTAAATACTGGATACAGACTTCCACCACTTTGCACATAATGAATGGACAGAATATCTCATCCCTCTAGACAATTTTACACTTTTAACCTCAAGTGCTGTTCCACAGAGGTGCTAGCACTGCTGTAGACTCTTACTCTTGTTATGGGTTAATTGGCTGATTAATTTCTTTATACATTTTGGGTGCAATTATTGTGACAGAAGTACAGATAAACAAGGAGCATATGTCACACTTGTCTCATGAAGGGTGATGTAAACCACTGGGCCATGTAACAAATATTCACATCACTTCTCTTATCAACTAAAATTATAAAGTCTTACTAACGATGCAATGAAACAAAGTCAGTAAGATTTAATAATTTATTAATAATAACAACTGAGAGCAATTGTTCTTGTAATAATTTGTACGGAAACAACAGATTGGATGAAAAAATCTTTATTGTTTCAATATACCGTGAATTTCAGCATATCACTGCAAGCAATGAAAAGAAATGTATTCTTGAAATATTAAAATCAAACAGCAAGAAACATCATTACTGCAACATTTAAAGAGACAGAGGGAGAAAAAAACAGAGTTGCAGAGATCAGAGTGAGAGCAGTAGCAGAGTAAAACCAGTAGCAGAGTCCCAGTGAGTCAGGTCAGGACTGGGAACACTGGTCTCTCCTCAGTGTCTCTGAGAGTGGAGTCTGGGAGCCCTGGGTGGCCTCACAGGTCACAGAGCCCACCTTCCTCCACTGGTCTGCAGTGAGCCTCAGGGTGCTGCTCCAGCTGTAGTGGCCGTCCTGCTGCAGCACCCCGGGGCTCCTGCTCTGCTCCCAGCTGCTGCTGCTGCTGCTGCTGCTGCCGTCCACCTTCCAGGCCAGACTCCAGTCTGAGGGGAAGCCCTTGTTGGCCAGACACGTGAGCGTGGCCTTCCCCTGCTGCAGCTCCTGGCTGGAGGGGGGCAGCACCGTCAGGGTGGGACGGACATCACCTAGGAGACACCAATCACATTAGAGGACAGGGACCACACAGCTGTCAAACATCAGACACTTGGACACCTTTACTGTGTGAGAGTGGATTTTCCCCTTTAAGGAGTTTGTGTCAGATGCTTTTTCTGCTCCACCAGTCACTCACTCACACATTGTTTCCCTTTAAGAAACCTCTCATGCAGATCAGCACAGAAAGAATCATCGTACAGTTTGACCTGAAATATATCAAACTACACTGCAAATAAAACAACAAGATTTCATCACTTTCTCTTCAAAATCATTTAAAATGTTAATAATGCATTACATTACAACACTCACTGGAAACATCACCAAACACAGAAGATGAACTGACCACCAGCTGATTTCAAACATCACTTAGCAAACTCTTCAAATGACTTCAAACTACATTTGAAACAATACAGAGATCAGAAATTTGGCACATTTTCAAACACCCATTGTTATCATCACTCTGCTTCATTTCATTTGAACACATTATATTCCAATCAATGGTAAAAAACTGAATCTTACAATTAAAAACGATTCTTAGAAAATCACTTTAAAATGCATCTAAATCTTCATCTTTTCTACATGTCAAGTTATTAAATTTCAGTCTGACAGGAATGTGTAAAGAACAGTTTAGTGAAGCTGCTCTGAGTTATCCTCCATGGTAAAGAAGGAGAAATACAACATGAATACTAAAAGTGCCGAAATATAAATGATATATTTATCTACTGTAAACATTCAAAAGCTTAATTCAAAACACTATTTTACAATATTGTATTTATCATTTGAGCAGAAACTTACTTCCAACATCCAGTCTGGTTCCTCCACCGAACGTGTACCACAGTGATACAAACTCATTGAGCCGTCGTACAAAAACCTCTCACTGTAGAGAGACACGGCTCTCTGACTTTGACACAAACAAACTCACTAAAATTAGACTCTTGTTTGTCACATTTTTAACGTATTTTGACAACTGACAACAACACAGTGATACGCATTTCATAAATATGTAATTTTATTTAACATATGTTAATTTTTATTGAATTCATATTAAGTGTTTGTGGTAATACATTTAAATATAACAAATTACATTCTGCTGTCAATACACATGAATCCCAAACCACCTTAAAATGATCACTGACACATTATGAATCAATACTCTGATAAGTTGATTGATCCATTGATTAAACAGCATCATCAGAGTAATCCAAGTCCCTGTTGGAGTCAGTGAGAGCATTTCCATAGAGAGCCACTTTGCATCAGCAGCACCATGCTCCAGTGCTCTGGGAGAGTTTATAGTCCTGAGAGTTGAACACTGGATGACTGACAGCTGTCCTTCATGACAACAGAAGCCACAGAAATCCTCCTCATCAAAAACATGACTTTGATCTCTGTCCTCATCTGGACTCTCCTCTGCTGCTGCTTCACAGGTAAAGTCCAGAGAATCAAACTCCTCTCCTCTATGAACATCCGTCCCTCTGAAATGAAGCCCACAAAATCATGATGCTGCTTTATGTTTTTGTCTCTGTATCCTCAGAGTCCAGAGGCCAGATCACAGTGACTCAGTCTGCAGCAGTGAGATCTGAACTGGGACGATCTGCAACCATCAACTGTAAGACCAGTCAGGATGTTTATTATGATGGCGCTGACCACATATTAGCCTGGTACCAACAGAGAGATGGAGAAACTCCTAAACTTCTCATTTACTGGGCTACACGTCGACAATCAGGGATTCCAGATCGTTTTTCAGGCAGTGGATCAAACTCTGACTTCACTCTGACCATCAGTGGAGTTCAGGCTGAAGATGCAGCAGTTTATTACTGTCAGAGTCATCACAGTGGATATGTGTTCACACAGTGAAAAAGCGTCGTACAAAAACCTCCCTCAGTCAGACTGAACAGAAACTGAACTGACTGCTGCAGCTGGAAGCTACTGCAGAGACTGATACAGTTCACTGAACACACACACACACACACACACACACACACACACACACACACACACACACACACACACACACACACACACACACACACACACACACACACACACACACACACACACACACACACACACACACACACACTGAACTTTCAGATTACACCTTTAAACTATTAAATCTGTAGTAATAAATATGAATTGATAGTTGATAATAATCACAATATCTTTGTTCTCACAGTGGAACAAACACAACTTTGTACTGATGACCTGAAACAAACTGAAGGAAACTGTTTAGTAACATTGAAGTCAATGAAAAAAAGGTAAAACATGTATTTGTTCCTTTATTAAAGAACATTGTGATATGAAGTGATGCAAGATCAGGTTCCTTAAAGCTTGAAATACACTTCAGAGCAGTAACAACGCTGCTGAAGAGAAAGTTTAGTTTGGCAGTAGTGGATCTGTTGATGAGGATAATATCATTGTTGCAGCATTAATATCAAAAATCAAAAACCAAACACACTTTTAATATCTACATGGAACAAATATCAAGCAAAGTGAAAAATAGATTGTTGTGGAGAATCAAGTGTATTTACAATTCTGTCTACACTTGATTATGGTGATATTGTTTATATGCAGCTTCTCCCTCCACCTTAAAGCCTCTTGACTCCGTGTATCACAGAGCACTGTGCTTCATCACAGCTGATCAATTCCTCACTCACCATCACTTCTGATATGAAAAGTGGGATGGTCCTCCATAGCTAACAGAAGGGAGCAGCATTGGATGAGCTTTATTTTCCAAGCTCTACTGCAAAATAAAGCCTGGTTTCCTCTGCTCTTTATTTCCATTTAATTACAGTATTCACAATATCAGGTCACATGACATTTTAATATCAGCAGTATCTCTAATTCTGCCTGAACTTGGAAAAAAATGGGATCAAATCAGTGGCGGCTGCTGTTGTTTTAAACAGGAGAAGCTCACTTTGCGTCTTCATCATAAAACTTGTCATATTGAAGCGAGGCAGTTACAAATAAAAGTAGTGTTTAATTGAGGCCGTTGTATACTTCATCTATGCAACAGAACCACAACAACACACACCTGAAAAAGATTTTCAAAACTAGCCACTAGCCTGAAGAAGAGTTGAAAAGTCGCCAGATTTAGCGAGAAAGTCAAGCCACATTGGCAAAACTACACTCAGACAGCTTTGGGAAGGCTGACTCTTCTATCAAGGCCTTTTAGCCCTCCAAACATTTCCTCCAATCATCATACAGCAGCAGAGCGTCAGACCCGCCAACTGAAAAAATAACACTTGAAAATGTGATGATTCTGTTAATCAGTCAGAGCATTTCCATAGAGAGCCACTTTGCATCAGCAGCACCATGCTCCAGTGCTCTGGGAGAGTTTATAGTCCTGAGAGTTGAACACTGGATGACTGACAGCTGTCCTTCATGACAACAGAAGCCACAGAAATCCTCCTCATCAAAAACATGACTTTGATCTCCGTCCTCATCTGGACTCTCCTCTGCTTCATTCAGGGTGAGGAAAATCATTTTTCTGTCATTTGGAGTGTAGCTGAGTTTCACCTCACCATCTCATGTCCAGTGTTTCTTCTCTCTCTTCAGGGTCTGTTGGACAAAATGTTGTTGTGACACAGCCAGCAGCCAAATCAATGCAGCTCGGTCAAACTGCCTCTATTGACTGTAAAGTTAATAGACAAGTTCATCATCACACTGGTTCACAATACTATCTGGCCTGGTACCAACAGAAAACTGGAGAAGCTCCTAAACTTCTGATCTACAGAACATCAGACAGATTTTCAGGAATCTCCTCCAAATTCACTGGAAGTGGAGCAGGGAATGGAGTTGACTTCACTCTGACCATCAGTGGAGTTCAGGCTGAAGATGCAGCAGTTTATTACTGTCAGAGTTTTCATTGGATCAACAGTCAGTGGGTGATCACACAGTGAAAAAGCGTTGTACAAAAACCTCCCTCAGTCAGACTGAACCGAAACTGAACTGACTGCTGCAGCTGGAAGCTACTGCAGAGACTGATACAGTTCACTGAACACACACACACACACACACACACACACACACACACACACACACACACACACACACACACACACACACACACACACACACACACACACACACACACACACACACACACACACACACACACACACACACTGTAGTAATAATTATGAATCGATTGTTGATAATAATCACAATATTTTGGTCTCAAAGTGGATTAAACACAACTTTCTTCTGATGACCTGAAAGAAACTGAAGGAAACTGTTTAGTTGCATTGAAGTAAATTTAAAAAGACTGACCTGAGTGAGCCATGAGTTGTATTTATGTGGAACCCGACAAAAAACCCAGAAACAAACAAAACAAAACACAACCAGCTTGCCCATATGGAAAATCCAGCCATATATGTGTCTCAGTCTCTTAGAGATTATTTTGCACAGACGCTGCTGATTGACAACATTTTGAACAATGTTTAATGTATGAAAGGTTTAAATATGACCACAGTATGTATTCATTGTTTTCTGTTCAGGGAGGAAAAACCTCTGAAGCAGCATTTTACATGAAGTAGGCTCCTCACAGTTTAACTTGCTCCTCTCAGCCTTCACAAGTGCATCAATATTAGGAGTCAAATCCTGAGCAGCTGGTAGTTTCAGAAAGTCATTCAAGTGTTTGTTTTATATGAATCACAAGTCAGTTATCTGATGTTGGACGTTCACAGGCAGATCAGAGACCTTGACTGTGAAAGTTGAGTGAAAATAAACCTGTACAGTTGTGTTTTATTGAAAAATTGAAATTATTCCTCTGCAATTTTCATGGTTTGCAAAGTTATCCAGTGGGCTGATTTGGACTCCCTGTTTGACCCTCCTGCTCTTAAGAGTCTGTCTTTATGTTCCTTAGTAACTATTGTCCACCAGATGCCTTCAGACTTTATTTGTGAAGACTGGACCTGTGAGGGAGAAGGCTTATTTTCTTTTGTCAAAAGACTGAATTATGACTTTGGTTGCCTTTTATTAGTTGGTCTGTTCTCTTTCTTCATGCTGTTTTATTCTTATTCTTTAGTCTTTGTGTTGTATGTGTGTCCGACTCTGTTCAGCTTTTCCCTCCACACTTTCCCTTCACACCTGCCCTGCATCATGTTCATCAGCCCTGCTCTGCTCCCAGTGTCTTTCCCAGCCAATCACTCCCAGCCTGCACCTGTGTCTAGTCACCTGTTCCCCATTCCTCCATTATTTCAGTCAGTATTTAAGTCTTTGTTGGATCATTTGTTCTGGTTCTGCTCTATGTATTCAGTCTTGTTCAGCTAGTTTTGTTTCTTACCTGCAATTCCAAGAAAAAAGACCTTTTACTTTAGTCCTGCTTTTGCCTTTGGTCTCTGCAATGGGTCCACCTGCTCAAAGATTCCTTAGTTTCAGAGAAAGATTGACTTTAACACATTCATTCAGCCTGCAGCAGTGGCATCTGCTCTGGGAGGATCTGTCTCCATCAGCTGTAGGACCAGTCAGAGAGTTTATGTTTGGAGTAAATCACTATTTAGCCTGTTATGAACACAAAGATGGTGAAACTCTTAAACTACTCATTAACTATCTTATCATTTGAGCATTACGGATTACAGACCATTTTACAGTCAGTGTAGCAAACAACCTATATAAATATAATTTAACTCTACTAGACTGGCATTGACAAGATGAGAGTAAAGGACAATGGAATACAGTTGGAGATAATGAGAATACAGAAATATATAAAATAAATAAGATCAAGTAAAAAAAGATTAAATAAAAGACAGTAGCAATAAGCTAAACGAACAAACAAGCAGATGACATCAAATAAAAGCTAGTCTGTAGAAATGAGTTTTGAGTAATGATTTAAAAGAAGATACTGAATGTGTCAGCCTCATTTCCTCGGCCAGGTTGTTCCAAAGCTGAGGGGCCCTGATGGCAAAAGCACGGTCCCCTCTAGATTTCAGCCTTGACTTTGGAACAACCTGAAAGGCCCCACCCGAGGATCTAAGGCTGCGGGCCGGCTCATACGGAGTCAACATGTCCGTTATGTAGCTTGGAGCTACACCCAGACGTGCTTTAAAAGTTATCAGTAAAATCTTAAAATCAATTCTAAAATGAACAGGGAGCCAGTGAAGAGAAGCGAGGATTGGGGTGATGTGATGTCGTTTGTTAAAACCAGTAAGAAGCCGAGTTTCTGCGTTCTGAACTAATTGGAGGCGATAGAGACATTTTTGAGGTAACCTGGAAAGGAGATAGTTGCAGTAATCTAAACGGGAAAAAAATTAAAGCATGAATAATTATTTCCAGGTCAGAGTGGGCGAGCATCGGCTTGGGTTTGGAGTATAACATTGAACATGCATTATAAGACACTATCAATCTCAGGTCATTTACAACTTTACAAAGTCAAACCACTGGAATGTAACTTTATGTTGAAAGCTGTTATTGTTTAAAAAATAATTTTCCAATTTTAAACTATGCATGTGAATATTTCCTATATGTTATACTATATTTTATTTAATGATGTGACAGTTTTGCTGGTCTGTTTTATTGTATGTATTACTGTAACAATGTTTTTTGTTTGTCATCATTTTCATGTTGTGATATTTTGAGGTGTTGAAATTCTGCTGTGAAGAAATAAAGTGTAAAACAGTTTCAGTGATTCTTGTGTTTTTTCTGTCAGTTTGCAGCAGCAGGAAGGTGTGCAGTGTGCCTCTGTTGCCTCCAGATGCTGAAACAAGAAGAAGGAAAAATCCACCTTAAAATTGAAAAATACTTTCAAGTGTTCAATAGTGAAGAAAAATATTTAAAGTTTTCAAGAATAATAAACTGTTGTTTCTTTGATGGATTTGATCATTTTCACTGCTGCAAACCTCAAGTTTAATAAATAATCAGCAAAAAAAACACAAAACATTTTGATCATGACTTTAAATACTTACAGCCCAACTGACAGAGCTCACAGAAGTTAAATTGATAATTATTAATCAGATACCACTTTGATAAATCCTGACTAACACATGATTGCATTTGTATTGTAAATGCAGTTAACATTTCCTTCTGTTTGAAATAGTTAGGGAGAGACTGAAAATGGATTTAGCTTAAAAGTGAAAAAAGTGAAACATGAGCACACAGATCTCTGTTATGTAGATAAACTCTGTCTAGACTTCTCAATGCCTCTTTAGCACTAACACTCCCGTCCTTTGATGCTTCTCTTTGGGCATTAGAGAGCAACAATCCCATCTCCCTTTCTGCCTTCGACATGTAAGAAATTATGTACACAACACACGCATAAGCATCATAAACAAATTGAACGTAAACATTTGCATTCCAACATTTTAATAATGTTTTGCTGTACTGATTTACCCAAACTTCATAGACCTGAGATATTGGCTATCAGATAGTATAGAAAAAATGACTCAACACACAACACACACCTTTTAGAGCTGTGGAAAAATCCCAGTTTGGTTCCGCCGATAAACATAGAAGACCAAACACATGAGTTGGAGGAAATTGTTTGCCATCCAAATGTTTCAGGTCATTAAAGCAGTCAATAAGATAACTCAGAGATCCAGGTTCAGTGGGTTTCACAGGTAGGTACAACGGTGTATCATCAGCAAAACAATGAAAAGAAACACCATGCTTCTCAATGATCTGTCCAAGAGGGAGCATGTATAATGAGAATAAGTAAATCTTATTATTAAGAGAGTAGATTTTACTATACTTTTTTATTTTAAATTATTTACTTGTATATGAAATTATATTACTCATTATAATTATGTACATTATGTTCATCTTCTATTGATAAATGTTGAATCTTTTTATACACCACAAATCATACAACTACAATACAATAAAACTATTTATTTTGTCCACAGTAAACATGAATTAATCACTCCATTCAAATTAATTAGCTCAGTTAACTGGCAAAACAGACAGACAGGAATTAACCAATCGCAACAAAGTAGCTAAGTTTCTGCCCAGCAACAGGTTGCTATGGGCAGCTAAGGCCCTACGGTTGCTACGGCGATGTGAGAATCTGCTTGGAAAAAATTCTCAAATACCCCAGAATTTGGCTTCTGACAAGGTCCCGAACAATTGCAAACTGTGAGAAAAACGTAACTCCTGTCCAAAAACCGAAAACACAGTGAGAGACACAGAAACCGGCAGATTCTGACAGTGTTTATTTTATTTAGATATTCTTTAAAATGAGCACGTAAGCTCAGTGCGAAGACAGAATGAGATTATTTTGAAAAATAAAAAGACGATTACATTAGGGTCAATGGGGAGCGAGACAGGTATTGCTGTCGGTCTCGCTCCCCCCGTTTAAATTTTGTGCAGACCCCGCCTGTCAACATCACATTTTATGAATCCCAACACCTAGGTCTACATTTTGACAAAAAATTACTTGTGTCCTTTTTACGGTTTGGCCGTGAGCTCTAGTTAAAAATAAAAATTAAGGTTATTTTTTACTGCTTCTCACACTCAAGCTAACTGACGCTTCCACTCTAACTTTTAAGAAAAAGTGATTTCCACTCCTTGTTTGACTGCTTATAGTTTGAAAAGTTTACAAGTTATGTAAAAACAGTTTGGTGTTTGTGGAGAGAGCAGAAGTTTTCCTCCGTTTTAAAGTTTGAATCACATTTCTACGTGCAGGTATGAGAGAGCTAGGTGACTTCGAAAAAAGGTGAAATTGAATGTGTGTTAAACATTTGAGCCCCCTCTAAAAACAGTATGCTGATGTGTCAATATTTCACAGGTCACAACCAAAGATCACATTCATTTTATGTGATTGTATGCTGATGATATTATGCTTTTAATTTCTAAAGCTACAACAGTTTAACAAGTTCAGATATATTCAGAAGGTTTTACTTTTCTCAGAATGTCAAAACAACAAATTAAATAAAAAAACATGTTAAAGCTGATTTAGAATTTGAATATTTAGAAGAAGCAGATCACCCTCATGTCACTTTAGAAATCTGTAATATGAACTGAAACACGCTCAACTCTGACAGATGTGTTTTATTGTTTAATTTTCAGCATACTGGTATACAGACAAACAGCAGACAGATATGAAGGACACCATGTGTTACCTGACTGCCTGGTATGTCCATTTATATTGAGGAGAGATCAGTTTTTGTACATTTAATGGAAACACTGCTATCATTAAGAGAGATTAATTTGATCATTATAATAATAATAAAGCTGCAAATATCATTGATTTGATGAACACGTCTTTATTTTCTTGATACATTGAATTCAAAAAGCAAGAAATATCATTACTGCAACATTTAAAGAGACAGAGAGAGTTAAAGACAGAGTTGCAGAGATCAGAGTGAGAGCAGTAGCAGAGTAAAACCAGTAGCAGAGTCCCAGTGAGTCAGGTCAGGACTGGGAACACTGGTCTCTCCTCAGTGTCTCTGAGAGTGGAGTCTGGGAGCCCTGGGTGGCCTCACAGGTCACAGAGCCCACCTTCCTCCACTGGTCTGCAGTGAGCCTCAGGGTGCTGCTCCAGCTGTAGTGGCCGTCCTGCTGCAGCACCCCGGGGCTCCTGCTCTGCTCCCAGCTGCTGCTGCTGCTGCTGCTGCCGTCCACCTTCCAGGCCAGACTCCAGTCTGAGGGGAAGCCCTTGTTGGCCAGACACGTGAGCGTGGCCTTCCCCTGCTGCAGCTCCTGGCTGGAGGGGGGCAGCACCGTCAGGGTGGGGGCGACTCGACCCACTGGAGGAGGAGACAGAGAGACAACATGAAGAAAGTTCATACAAAGACAAAATAAACTCCACCCTGTTGGTTGCAGCAGAGGAGGCTGCTGGTTCTGTTGCTCTTTCTCAGATTGGATGAAACTGGTCTTCGGTGTTTCACTTCCCTCTCTGAGTTCAGTAACCATGGCAACAGACAGGCATCACTGATGAACCATGGCAACAGACAGGTTTCAGTACTAAAGATAAAAAGTTTCAAACTGAAAACTCCTACTTTAGTTTCAGGAACACACTTAAACATCAGTGTTAAACCATTTAATGTTATGTATTACAGAAAGAATTAAACACTTTTACTTGAGCATGTGTGAGTTTTAAATGAGTTTTTTCTCCTCATTTACACATTTATCAATACTGAACCATCAACACAGACAGACTGCACTACTGACACATATTTTAAGTGCTGGAAAATGAATTCTTCTAAATAAGCATGTGTTTAAATGACCTCAAGAGATATTATGGTATTCATTGTCTATAGTGAGAATAATAATTATCATTAAATTCATGAATCTGAAAGGAAGACTGAGTAAAACACATGAAATGTTTCCAGATAATAAGGACACAAGTATGAGTCAAGTTATTGTCTTCAATAAGCAGCTGTACGTTTAAACAACAATATAAATAATAAGAATGTAGAAACTGTCTAAATTATAATTTCTGTGTAACTAAAGAGTTTTTTCATCTGATGTATTTTTATCTGTATCACAGTGAAGCCTGTAGTGATCACTGCAGAAATATTACATTTATAAAACTACAATCCAAAATATTGAAGTAAAGCCTGAATTTATTGACTGAAAACATAATAAATGATGAATCTGAAATTATTTAGAAGTTAAATGTACTTACAGTTAACTTCCAGTCTGGTTCCTCCACCGAACGTGTACCACAGTGATACAAACTCATTGAGCCGTCGTACAAAAACCTCTCACTGTAGAGAGACACGGCTCTCTGACTTTGACACAAACAAACTCTATAAAACCAGTTCCTGCTTTAAATAAAACTATAAATTTTATATGATATCCAATTAAAAAGTGCCACAATTTAAGCAGTTAATCACATGTTTACATATATATTGTTAAATTTGTCTAAAAGTAAAATTGATCCTTTAAATATTAAATTAAATCAGACAGAAGATGTACTGAATGAAAATTTGTCTGCAGTCGTCAAAGCAAATCTACATAAAATAATCACTGACACATTATGAATCAATACTCTGATAAGTTGATTGATCCATTGATTAAACAGCATCATCTGAGTAATCCAAGTCCCTGTTGGAGTCAGTCAGAGCATTTCCATAGAGAGCCACTTTGCATCAGCAGCACCATGCTCCAGTGCTCTGGGAGAGTTTATAGTCCTGAGAGTTGAACACTGGATGACTGACAGCTGTCCTTCATGACAACAGAAGCCACAGAAATCCTCCTCATCAAAAACATGACTTTGATCTCCGTCCTCATCTGGACTCTCCTCTGCTGCTGCTTCACAGGTAAAGTCCAGAGAATCAAACTCCTCTCCTCTATGAACATCCGTCCCTCTGAAATGAAGCCCACAAAACCATGATGCTGCTTTATGTTTTTGTCTCTGTATCCTCAGAGTCCAGAGGCCAAGTCACAGTGACTCAGCCTGCAGCAGTGAGATCTGAACTGGGAGGATCTGCAACCATCAACTGTAGCCCTAGTCCTGTACTTTATACTTGGGCTGGCAAGTACCTTTTAGCCTGGTACCAACAGAGAGATGGAGAAACTCCTAAACTTCTCATTTACGAGGCTACCAGTCGAGCATCAGGGATTCCAGGCCGTTTTTCAGGCAGTAGATCAAACTCTGACTTCACTCTGACCATCAGTGGAGTTCAGGCTGAAGATGCAGCAGTTTATTACTGTCAGAGTGCACATAACATCAACAATCAGTGGGTGTTCACACAGTGAAAAAGCGTCGTACAAAAACCTCCCTCAGTCAGACTGAACAGAAACTGAACTGACTGCTGCAGCTGGAAGCTACTGCAGAGACTGATACAGTTCACTGAACACACACACAAACTAATGAGGCAATGACTTATCAATGACTCTTTAGCACTAAAACTCCCGTCCTTTGATGCTTCTCTTTGGGCATTAGCGAGCAACAATCCCATCTCCATTTCTGCCTTCAACATTTAAGAAATTATGTAAACTACACACGCATAAGCATCATGAACAAATTGAACGTACACATTTGCCTTCCAACATTTTAATAATGTCTTGCTGTACTGATTTACCCAAACTTAATTGACCTGAGATATTAGCTGCCAGATAATATAGAAAAATGACTCTTTAAGTTAATCTACATGAGGATGATGTAAATGTTGAGTTGTCCCAGCAGTGAGGAGGAAATAGCATGATATGTTGAGGACAGCTACAGTTGACTGACTCTGTGTGTTTGCATATCTGTCCTGCCTCTCTGCTCCCAGCCGTTAAGAGGCCAGTGTTGATCAGTGGCTGTCCAGACCTTTCAGAGCCACTGACACGCCGCCAGCACAATGATGATGTCACTGACTCTACTGCTGGGCACCCTGGGGCTCCTTGTTCAGGGTGAGACTCTCTGCTGAAAACTTGGCTTCAGGATGCAACCAGGTTCACCACAATGATGTTCTGCTGTGATGGAGAAACACTGAAACAAGCAGCATTTACCTTCTTCCATCTATTCTCCATGTTAAAGAAATGATACTCTTCTGTTTTCATGTTGATCATCTTTCTCCAAGCTGGATTTGTCTCAATAAGCCTTCTCCTCTTTTTCATGTTTTCCAGGTTCATCAGGACAAATCATCCTGACTCAGTCTCCTGGATCTCACTCTGTTGCTCCAGGACAGACTGTCAACATCAGATGTAAAGCCAGTTCAGATGTTAGAGGTAGTTCAGGTACTAGCTGGCTCCACTGGTACCTTCAGAAATCTGGAGAAGTTCCGAAACTCCTGATTCATAGAGCTACATACCGTCAGTCTGGAGTTTCAGATAGTTTTACTGGAAGTGGATCAAACACTGACTTCACTCTGACCATCAGTGGAGTTCAGGCTAAAGATTCAGGAGTTTACTAGTGTCAGCAGGGTTACACCACACCGTTCACACAGTGATACAACGTCGTACAAAAACCTTATCTTATTACACTTCTCCTGCTCTCTGTCAGGTTTTACAACCAGGCCCACCACACCTCAGCTTTCTGTACATTAGGGATGGGAAGATTAACCGATTCGTATCGATACACATACGCATACCTTACGTTACCGAGCAGATGCTGAGCAGGATGGTGGAGGCAGAACAAACACACACACACCAGCCAACTATAAATCTAAAGTTTAGAAACACTACTGGTTTTACAAGAGAGACGGACAATTTAACTAATCAAATGCAATTTGCAAAATGTGCCGCACTGCTGTAAAGTGAACAGGCAGCCCTACTAACTTTATTACATACCTGAGACAGCGAACATGGTGTGAACGAGGAGGCGTCTGCCAGTGCTCCCCCTGCCGCCTCGTATTCAGATTAATCTCAAGTGAATAGCTCCAAGAGTGGTGAGCAAAGTCTTGAAACTAACAGTTCCACTCGTTCAAAGACGATAACAGACGCTGGTCAGTAATAATAACAGTGAGACTCGTGTCTGTTTACAGCAGCATGGAAGCAGTTATGAAAGACCCATTTGAAGAAGTTTAATTTAGTTTTTATTGTTCTTAATATAGAAATTGCATTTTGTGTAACCTATACCTGCTGCTGAAAGAGCACATCTGCTGCCTGGCAGTAGTTTTTCATATTGCACTATAACTCATTGTTGTTAATCTTGAGCATCCTTAATTGTGAGGCAGGTGTTATAAAAGTGTACCGTACTTTCAATTTGAAAAAGAATGAAAACACTTGTACAGTTCTTAGAAACAAGACCCGTTTGTAAAAGGTAATGCAAATGAGGACGTCCAATGTTTTATTGATACTTATGCGTGTGTTGTGTACATGATAATTTTCAGCATACTGGTATATAGACAACCAGCAGACAGATGTGAAGGACACCATGTGTTACCCGACTGCCTGGTAGGTCCATTTATATTGAGGAGAGATCAGTTTATGTACATTTAATGGAAACACTGCTATCATTAAGAGAGTTTAATATGATCATTATAATAATAATAAAACTGCAAATATCATTGATTTGATGAACACGTCTTTATTTTCTTGAAACATTAAAATCAAAAAGCAAGAAACATCATTACTGCAACATTTAAGAGACAGAGGGAGAAAAAAACAGAGTTGCAGACATCAGAGTGAGAGCAGTAGCAGAGTAAAACCAGTAGCAGAGTCCCAGTGAGTCAGGTCAGGACTGGGAACACTGGTCTCTCCTCAGTGTCTCTGAGAGTGGCGCCTGGGAGCCCTGGGTGGCCTCACAGGTCACAGAGCCCACCTTCCTCCACTGGTCTGCAGTGAGCCTCAGGGTGCTGCTCCAGCTGTAGTGGCCGTCCTGCTGCAGCACCCCGGGGCTCCTGCTCTGCTCCCAGCTGCTGCTGCTGCTGCTGCTGCTGCTGCCGTCCACCTTCCAGGCCAGACTCCAGTCTGAGGGGAAGCCCTTGTTGGCCAGACACGTGAGCGTGGCCTTCCCATGCTTCAGCTCCTGGCTGGAGGGGGGCAGCACCGTCAGGGTGGGGGCGACTCGACCCACTGGAGGAGGAGACAGAGAGACAACATGAAGAAAGTTCATACAAAGAGAAAATAAACTCCACCCTGTTGGTTACAGCAGAGGAGGCTGCTGGTTCTGTTGCTCTTTCTCAGATTGGACTGCTCTTCGGTGTTTCACTTCCCTCTCTGAGCTCAGTAACCATGGCAACAGACAGGCATCACTGATGAACCATGACAACAGACAGGTTTCAGTACTAAAGATAAAAAGTTTCAAACTGAAAACTCCTACTTTAGTTTCAGTAACACACTTAAACATCAGTGTTAAACCATTTAAGGTTATGTATTACAGAAAGAATTAAACACTTTTACTTGAGCATGTGTGAGTTTTAAATGAGTTTTTTTCTCCTCATTTACACATTTATCAATACTGAACCATCAACACAGACAGACTGCACTACTGACACATATTTTAAGTGCTGGAAAATGAATCCGTCTAAATAAGCATGTGTTTAAATGACCTCAAGAGATATTATGGTATTCATTGTCTATAGTGAGAATAATAATTATCATTAAATTCATGAATCTGAGAGGAAGACTGAGTAAAACACATGAAATGTTTCCAGATAATAAGGACACAATGATGAGTCAAGTTATTATTATCTTCAATAAGCAGCTGTACTTTTAAAGAACAATATAAATAATAAGAATGTAGAAACTGTCTAAATTATAATTCCTGTGTAACTAAAGAGTTTTTTCATCTGATGTATTTTTATCTGTATCACAGTGAAGCCTGTAGTGATCACTGCAGAAATATTACATTTATAAAACTACAATCCAAAATATTGAAGTAAAGCCTGAATTTATTGACTGAAAAAATAATAAATGATGAATCTGAGATTATTTATAAGTTAAATGTACTTACAGTTAACTTCCAGTCTGGTTCCTCCACCGAACGTGTACCACAGTGATACAAACTCATTGAGCCGTCGTACAAAAACCTCTCACTGTAGAGAGACACGGCTCTCTGACTTTGTCACAAACAAACTCTATAAAAACAGTTCCTACTTAAAAAAATAACTATTTATTTTATATGATATCCAATTAAAAAGTGCCACAATGTTTAACAGTTTATCACATTTTTATATATATATTGTTAAATTTGTTTGAAAGTAAAATTTAATATTAAATTAACAGACAGAAGATGTACTGAAAGAAAATGTGTCTGCAGTCATCAAAGCAAATGTACATAAAATGATCACTGATACATTATGAATCAATACTCTGATAAGTTGATTGATCCATTGATTAAACAGCATCATCAGAGTAATCCAAGTCCCTGTTGGAGTCAGTCAGAGCATTTCCATAGAGAGCCACTTTGCATCAGCAGCACCATGCTCCAGTGCTCTGGGAGAGTTTATAGTCCTGAGAGTTGAACACTGGATGACTGACAGCTGTCCTTCATGACAACAGAAGCCACAGAAATCCTCCTCATCAAAAACATGACTTTGATCGTCCTCATCGGGACGATCTGCAACCATCAGCTGTAAGACCAGTCAGGATGTTTATAATATTGCGAACGTCTACCACTTCTTAGCCTGGTACCAACAGAGAGATGGAGAAACTCCTAAACTTCTCATTTACCGTGCTGACGAGTTAGAATCAGGGATTCCAGATCGTTTTTCAGGCAGTGGAAGAAAGTCTGACTTCACTCTGACCATCAGTGGAGTTCAGGCTGAAGATGCAGCAGTTTATTACTGTCAGAGTCGTCATGATATCAACAGTCAGTTTGTGTTCACACAGTGAAAAAGCGTCGTACAAAAACCTCCCTCAGTCAGACTGAACAGAAACTTAACTGACTGCTGCAGCTGGAAGCTACTGCAGAGACTGATACAGTTCACTGAACACACACACACACACACACACACACACACACACACACACACACACACACACACACACACACACACACACACACACACACACACACACACACACACACACACACACACACACACACACACACACACACACACATACACACACACACACACACACACTGTAGTAATAATTATGAATCGATTGTTGATAATAATCACAATATTTTTGGTCTCACAGTGGATCAAACACAACTTTGTTCTGATGACCTGAAAGAAACTGAAGGAAACTATTTAGTTGCATTGAAGTAAATTTAAAAAGACTGACCTGAGTGAGCCATGAGTTGTATTTATGTGAAGCCCGACAAAAAACCCAGAAACAAACAAAAATGAACAAACAAAACATAACCAGATTGCCCATAGTGAAAATCCAGCAATATGTGTCTCTTACAGATTATTTTGCACAATGTTTAATGTATGAAAGGTTTAAATATGACCACAGTAAGTATTCATTGTTTTCTGTTCAGGGTGGAAAAACCTCTGAAGCACCATTTTACATGAAGTAGGCTCCTCACAGTTTAACTTGCTCCTCTCAGCCTTCACAAGTGCATCAATATTAGGAGTCAAATCCTGAGCAGCTGCCAGTTTCAGAAAGTCATTCAAGTGTTTTATATGAATCACAAGTCAGTTATCTGATGTTGGACGTTCACAGGCAGATCAGAAACCTTGACTGTTAAAGTTGAGCGAAAATAAACCTGTACAGTGTTTTATTGAAAAATTGGAATTATTCCTCTGCAATTTTCATGGATGGCAAAGTTATCCAGTGGGCTGATTTGGACTCCCTGTTTGACCCTCCTGCTCTTAAGAGGCTGTCTTTATGTTCCTTAGTAACTATTGTCTATCAGATGCCTTCAGACTTTATTTGTGAAGACTGGACCTGTGAGGGAGAAGGCTTATTTTCTTTTTCGAAAGACTGAATTATTACTTTGGTTGCCTTTTATTAGTTGGTCTGTTCTCTTTCTTCATGCTGTTTTATTCTTATTCTTTAGTCTTTGAGTTGTATGTGTGTCTGACTCTGTTCAGCTTTTCCCTCCACACTTTCCCTCCACACTTTCCCTGCACACCTGCCCTGCATCATGTTGGTCAGCCCTGCTCTGCTCCCAGTGTCTTTCCCAGCCAATCACTCCCATCCTGCACCTGTGTCTAGTCACCTGTTCCCCATTCCCCCATTATTTCAGTCAGTATTTAAGTCTTTGTTGGATCATTTGTTCTGGTTCTGCTCTGTGTATTCAGACTTGTTCAGCTAGTTTTGTTTCAGTTGCAGTGGTTCTTGTGTTTTTTCTGTCAGTTTGCAGCAGCAGGAAGGTGTGCAGTGTTCCTCTGTTGCCCCCCAGATGCTGAAACAAGAAGAAGGAAAAATCCACCTTATAATTGAAAAATACTTTCAAGTGTTCAACGGTGAAGAAAAGTATTTAAAGTTTTCAGGAGAAATAAACTGTTGTTTCTTTGATGAATTTGATCATTTTCACTGCTGCAAACCTCAAGTTTAATAAATAATCAGCAAAAAACACAAAACATCATTCTGTCTAGACTTCTCAATGCCTCTTTAGCACTAACACTCCCATCCTTTGATGCTTCTCTTTGGGCATTAGCGAGCAACAATCCCATCTCCCTTTCTGCCTTCGACATGTAAGAGATTATGTACACAACACACGCATAAGCATCATAAACAAATTGAACGTACACATTTGCTTTCCAACATTTTAATAGTGTTTTGCTGTACTGCCTCCACTCCGACGACATTGCCACAGCAACTGGTCAGATTGGTCAATATTGTGGCCCAGTCTGAACAGAGCCAAATCCGATTTGGACACTTGCTAAAAACAGTGTGGACAGTCAGGCCTAAAAATCAGATTTGAATCAGATTTGCCTGCAGTCTGAACGCAGCCTAGGAGTATCAGACAAGTCAGATCAATTCAGGATGTATTTCATTGATATTTAAATATTTCTTTGTTCCAGCATATTGACTCTGGTCACTGCTCTCTATAGTCACAGTTTCAAAGATTTGCTGTGAATATCATTCATTCAGCATTAATGAAGAAGTATATTGTTGTCAGTGTTTCAGTCTATTCAGCTGCTCCTCCTCCACCCTCTCAAAGCTAAACTGGGTAAACTGGTTCTGTCATTTCCTGGGGACGCCCCCATATCAACCATTTGTGAGGAGATGGAGAAGAGTTCAATCATTTTATTCCACTGTGAATGTTGCCTGAACCACCCTGTATGTTCTGAAATCCCCTTTTACAGCTTCATCTTCCAAATACATTCATTTGACTTTAAAAGCAGATATTTGACCTGGATATAGCTTTAATAATAATAACAATAATAATGATCTTTATTTATAGAGCACTTTTCAAAACAGTGTTAAAAAGTGCTTTGTAAGGCAGCAGAAATCTTGAATGTACAGGTTAAAACTGCCATGAAACAGACATAAAAACATAAAAACATGAGATTAAAAAAAAGAAGATAATACTCGAATAAAATCAGGAAAGTCTCTCCAATAAAAGTATGTTTTAAGAAGAGCTTTAAAAGACATTACAGACTCAGCTGACCTGATCTCATCGGGGCCCTGACTGCAAACGCCCTCTCCCCTTTAGTGTTCAGCCGGGCCTCTGGAACAGACAGTACACATCTGCCTGAAGATCTTAAGGTACAGACTGGTGCATAGGGTATTAAAAGGTCAGAGATGTATTAGGGGGCAAGACCATGAAGAGCTTTAAAAGTAATTAATAAAATCTTAAAATATATCCTAAAACATACTGGGAGCCAGTGTAAAGATGCTAAAACAAGCGTAATATGATCCTGCCTCTTAGTTGTGGTTAAAAGCCTGGCAGCTGAATTCTGTACAGTCTGGAGTCGATTGGCTCAGGCAGGTAAAAAGACTGTTGCAATAATCTAGACATGATGAGATAAAAGCTTGTAAAATAGTCTGAGTGTAATTAAAAGTGAAATTTTATCAGGAATGTTTCTTAAATGGTAGAAACACGATTAAACAAGCTTTGTGGTGTGCTGCTCAAAGTTTAAATTGGTATCCATCCACACACCAAGATTTTCTGCAACAGTCTTGATGTTTTTTGAAAGGTCACCAGCAGATGGCAGGATTTGTTCTCTCACATGCTGGGACCCGATGACAATGATCTCTGTCTTATCTGAGTTCAGTTGTAGGAAATTGTTTGCCACCCAAATGTTTCAGGTCATTAAGGCAGTCAATAAGAGAACTCAGAGTTCCAGGCTCAGTGGGTTTCACAGGTAGGTACAACTGTGTATCATCAGCATAACAATGAAAAGAAACACCATGCTTCTCAATGATCTGTCCAAGAGGGAGCATGTATAATGAGAATAAGTAAATCATATCATTAAGATAGTAGATTTTATTATACTTTTTTATTGTAAATGACTTAGTTGTCTGAAATTATATTACTGATTATAATTATGTACATTTTGTTAATCTTCTATTGATTAATGTTGAATCTTTTTATACACAACAAATCATACAACTACAATACAATACAATAAAACAATTTATTTTGTCCACAGTAAACATTAATTAATCTCTCCATTCAAATGAATTAGCTCAGTTAACTGGCAAAACAGACAGACAGGAATTAGCCAATCGCAACAAAGTAGCTCAGTTTCTGCCCAGCGACAGGTTGCTAAGGGCAGCTAAGGCCCTACGGTTGCTACGGCGATGTGAGAGTCTGCTTGGAAAAAATTCTCAAAATTCCACAGAATTTGGCTACTGACAAGGTCCCGAACAATTGCAAACTGTGAGAAAACCGTAACTCCTGTCCAAAAACCGAAAACACAGTGAGAGACACAGAAGCCGGCAGATTTTGTCAGTGTTTATTTTATTTAGATATTCTTCAAAATGAGCGAGTAAGCTCAGTGCGAAGACAGAGTGAGATTATTTTGAGAAAAAAAGACGATTACATAGGGTCAATGGGGAGCGAGACAGGTATTGCTGCCGGTTTCGGCCCCCCCGTTTAAATTTTGTGCAGAACTCGCCTGTCAACATCACATTTTATGAATCCCAACACCTATGTCTACATTTTGACAAAAAATTATTTGTCTCCTTTTTATGGTTTGGCCGTGAGCTCGAGTTAAATATAAAAATGAAGGTTATTTTTTACTGGTTCTCGCACTCAAGCTAACTGACGCTTCCACTCTAACTTTGAAGAAAAAGTGATTTCCACTCCTTGTTTGACTGCTTATAGTTTGAAAAGTTTACATGTTATGTAAAAACAGCGTGGTGTTTTGGAGAGAGCAAAAGTTATCACATTTCTACGTGCCGGTATGAGAGAGCTAGGTGACTTTGAAAAAAGGTGAAATTTAATGTGTTAAACATTTGAGCCCCCTCTAAAAACAGTATGCTGATGTGTCAATATTTCACAGGTCACAACCAAAGATCACATTCATTTTATGTGATTGTATGTTGATGATATTATGCTATTTATTTCTAAAGCTACAACAGTTTAACAAGTTCAGATATATTCAGAAGGTTTTACTTTTCTCAGAATGTCAAAACAACAAATTAAATAAAAAAACATGTTAAAGCTGATTTAGAATTTGAATATTTAGAAGAAGCAGATCACCCTCATGTCACTTTAGAAATCTGTAATATGAACTGAAACACGCTCAACTCTGACAGATGTGTTTTATTGTTTAATTTTCAGCATACTGGTATATAGACAAACAGCAGACAGATGGGAAGGACACCATGTGTTACCCGACTGCCTGGTATGTCCATTCATATTGAGGAGAGATCAGTTTTTGTACATTTAATGGAAACACTGCCATCATTAAGAGAGATTAATATGATAATTATAATAATAATAAAGGTGCAAATATCATTGATTTGATGAACACGTCTTTATTTTCTTGAAACATTGAAATCAAAAAGCAAGAAACATCATTACTGCAACATTTAAAGAGACAGAGAGAGTTAAAGACAGAGTTTCAGAGATCAGAGTGAGAGCAGTAGCAGAGTAAAACCAGTAGCAGAGTCCCAGTGAGTCAGGTCAAGACTGGGAACACTGGTCTCTCCTCAGTGTCTCTGAGAGTGGAGTCTGGGAGCCCTGGGTGGCCTCACAGGTCACAGAGCCCACCTTCCTCCACTGGTCTGCAGTGAGCCTCAGGGTGCTGCTCCAGCTGTAGTGGCCGTCCTGCTGCAGCACCCCGGGGCTCCTGCTCTGCTCCCAGCTGCTGCTGCTGCTGCCGTCCACCTTCCAGGCCAGACTCCAGTCTGAGGGGAAGCCCTTGTTGGCCAGACACGTGAGCGTGGCCTTCCCCTGCTGCAGCTCCTGGCTGGAGGGGGGCAGCACCGTCAGGGTGGGGGCAACTCGACCCACTGGAGGAGGAGACAGAGAGACAACATGAAGAAAGTTCATACAAAGAGAAAATAAACTCCACCCTGTTGGTTGCAGCAGAGGAGGCTGCTGGTTCTGTTGCTCTTTCTCAGATTGGATCAAACTGGTCTTCGGTGTTTCACTTCCCTCTCTGAGCTCAGTAACCATGGCAACAGACAGGCATCACTGATGAACCATGGCAACAGACAGGTTTCAGTACTAAAGATAAAAAGTTTCAAACTGAAAACTCCTACTTTAGTTTCAGTAACACACTTAAACATCAGTGTTAAACCATTTAATGTTATGTATTACAGAAAGAATTAAACACTTTTACTTGAGCATGTGTGAGTTTTAAATGAGTTTTTTCTCCTCATTTACACATTTATCAATACTGAACCATCAACACAGACAGACTGCACTACTGACACATATTTTAAGTGCTGGATGAAATGAATCTTTCTAAATAAGCATGTGTTTAAATGACCTCAAGAGATATTATGGTATTCATTGTCTATAGTGAGAATAATAATTATCATTAAATTCATGAATCTGAGAGGAAGACTGAGTAAAACACATGAAATGTTTCCAGATAATAAGGACACAATGATGAGTCAAGTTATTGTCTTCAATAAGCAGCTGTACTTTAAAAGAACAATATAAATAATAAGAATGTAGAAACTGTCTAAATTATAATTTCTGTGTAACTAAAGAGTTTTTTCATATGATGTATTTTTATCTGTATCACAGTGAAGCCTGTAGTGATCACTGCAGAAATATTACATTTATAAAACTACAATCCAAAATATTGAAGTAAAGCCTGAATTTATTGACTGAAAACATAATAAATGATGAATATGAGATTATTTACAAGTTAAATGTACTTACAGTTAACTTCCAGTCTGGTTCCTCCACCGAACGTGTACCACAGTGATACAAACTCATTGAGCCGTCGTACAAAAACCTCTCACTGTAGAGAGACACGGCTCTCTGACTTTGACACAAACAAACTCTACAAAAACAGTTCCTACTTTAAAAAATAACTATTTATTTTATATGATATCCAATTAAAAAGTGCCACAATTTAAGCAGTTAATCACATGTTTACATATATATTGTTAAATTTGTCTAAAAGTAAAATTGATCCTTTAAATATTAAATGAAATCAGAGAGAAGATGTACTGACAGAAAATTTGTCTGCTGTCATCAAACCAAATCTACATAAAATGATCACTGACACATTATGAATCAATACTCTGATAAGTTGATTGATCCATTGATTAAACAGCATCATCAGAGTAATCCAAGTCCCTGTTGGAGTCAGTCAGAGCATTTCCATAGAGAGCCACTTTGCATCAGCAGCACCATGCTCCAGTGCTCTGGGAGAGTTTATAGTCCTGAGAGTTGAACACTGGATGACTGACAGCTGTCCTTCATGACAACAGAAGCCACAGAAATCCTCCTCATCAAAAACATGACTTTGATCTCCGTCCTCATCTGGACTCTCCTCTGCTGCTGCTTCACAGGTAAAGTCCAGAGAATCAAACTCCTCTCCTCTATGAACATCCGTCCCTCTGAAATGAAGTCCACAAAACCATGATGCTGCTTTATGTTTTTGTCTCTGTATCCTCAGAGTCCAGAGGCCAGATCACAGTGACTCAGCCTGCAGCAGTGAGATCTGAACTGGGAGGATCTACAACCATCAACTGTAGGACCAGTCAGAGTGTAGTTAATGGGTGGTTTTTAGCCTGGTACCAACAGAGAGATGGAGAAGCTCCTAAATTATTAATTAAGGCAGCTGACGAGCGACTATCAAGGATTCCAGGTCGTTTTTCAGGCAGCGGAAGAAACTCTGACTTCACTCTGACCATCAGTGGAGTTCAGGCTGAAGATGCAGCAGTTTATTACTGTCAGAGTTATCACAATCCTAACAGTCAGCGTGTGTTCACACAGTGAAAAAGCGTCGTACAAAAACCTCCCTCAGTCAGACTGAACCGAAACTGAACTGACTGCTGCAGCTGGAAGCTACTGCAGAGACTGATACAGTTCACTGAACACACACACACACACACACACACACACACACACACACACACACACACACACACACACACACACACACACACACACACACACACACACACACACACACACACACACACACACACACACACACTGAACTTTCAGATTACACCTTTAAACTATTAAATCTGTAGTAATAAATATGAATCGATAGTTGATAATAATCACAATATCTTTGTTCTCACAGTGGAACAAACACAACTTTGTACTGATGACCTGAAACAAACTGAAGGAAACTGTTTAGTAACATTGAATTCAATGAAAAAAAAGGTAAAACATGTATTTGTTCCTTTATTAAAGAACATTGTGATATGAAGTGATGCAATATCAGGTTCCTTAAAGCTTGAAATACACTTCAGAGCAGTAACAACGCTGCTGAAGAGAAAGTTTAGTTTGGCAGTAGTGGATCTGTTGATGAGGATAATATCATTGTTGCAGCATTAATGTCAAAAATCAAACACCAAACAAACTTTTAATATCTACATGGAACAAATATCAAGCAAAGTGAAAAATAGATTGTTGTGGAGAATCAAGTGTATTTACAATTCTGTCCACACTTGATTATGGTGATATTGTTTATATGCAGCTTCTCCCTCCACCTTAAAGCCTCTTGACTCCGTGTATCACAGAGCACTGTGCTTCATCACAGCTGATCAATTCCTCACTCACCATCACTTCTGATCAAAAGTGGGATGGTCCTCCATAGCTAACAGAAGGGAGCAGCATTGGATGAGCTTTATTTTCCAAGCTCTACTGCAAAATAAAGCCTGGTTTCCTCTGCTCTTTATTTCCATTTAATTACAGTATTCACAATATCAGGTCATATGACATTTTAATATCAGCAGTATCTCTAATTCTGCGTCAACTTGGAAAAAAATGGGATCAAATCAGTGGCGGCTGCTGTTGTTTTAAACAGGAGAAGCTCACTTTACGTCTTCATCATAAAACTTGTCATATTGAAGCAAGGCAGTTACAAATAAAAGTAGTGTTTAATTGAGGCCGTTGTATACTTCATCTATGCAACAGAACCACAGCAACACACACCTGAAAAAAGATTTTCAAAACTAGCCACTAGCCTGAAGAAGAGTTGGAAAGTCGCCAGATTTAGCGAGAAAGTCAAGCCACATTGGCAAAACTACACTCAGAAGAGTCAGCCTTCCCAAAGCTGTCTATCAAGGGCTTTGAGCCCTCCAAACATTTCCTCCAATCATCATACAGCAGCAGAGCGTCAGACCCGCCCACTGAAAAAATAACACTTGACAATGTGATGATTCTGTTAATCAGTCAGAGCATTTCCATAGAGAGCCACTTTGCATCAGCAGCACCATGCTCCAGTGCTCTGGGAGAGTTTATAGTCCTGAGAGTTGAACACTGGATGACTGACAGCTGTCCTTCATGACAACAGAAGCCACAGAAATCCTCCTCATCAAAAACATGACTTTGATCTCCGTCCTCATCTGGACTCTCCTCTGCTGCTGCTTCACAGGTAAAGTCCAGAGAATCAAACTCCTCTCCTCTATGAACATCCGTCCCTCTGAAATGAAGCCCACAAAACCATGATGCTACTTTGTTTTTGTCTCTGTATCCTCAGAGTCCAGAGGCCAGATCACAGTGACTCAGTCTGCAGCAGTGAGATCTGAACTGGGAGGATCTGCAACCATCAACTGTAAGACCAGTCAGAGAATTGAAACTAGGTACCGTTTAGCCTGGTACCAACAGAGAGTTGGAGATGCTCCTAAACCCCTCATTCGCTACACTAATGAGAGAATCTCAGGGATTCCAGATCGTTTTTCAGGCAGTGGATCAAACTCTGATTTCACTCTGACCATCAGTGGAGTTCAGGCTGAAGATGCAGCAGTTTATTACTGTCAGAGTTATCATGAAATCAACAGTCAGCGTGTGTTCACACAGTGAAAAAGCGTCGTACAAAAACCTCCCTCAGTCAGACTGAACCGAAACTGAACTGACTGCTGCAGCTGGAAGCTACTGCAGAGACTGATACAGTTCACTGAACACACACACACACACACACACACACACACACATACACACACATACACATACACATACACATACACATACACATACACATACACACACATACACACATACACACACACACACACACACACACACACACACACTTATAATATAGACTTAGAACACTATATACATGTGATAACAAATATGAATCTATAATCAGAATAAATAAATAAATTATATTACAGATAATAATCACAATATTTTGGTCTCACAGTGGATCAAACACAGTCACAACTTTGTTCCGATGACCTGAAAGAAACTGAAGGAAACTATTTAGTTGCATTGAAGTAAATTTAAAAAGACTGACCTGAGTGAGCCATGAGTTGTATTTCTGTGAAGAAACAAGAAACCCCAAAACAAACAAAAACGAACAAAACCAGATTGCCCATATGGAAAATCCAGCCATGATTGTGTCTCTTACAGATTATTTTGCACAATGTTTAATGTATGAAAGGTTTAAATTGGACAACAGTAAGTATTCATTGTTTTCTGTTCAGGGAGGAAAAACCTCTGAAGCAGCATTTTACATGAAGTAGGCTCCTCAAAGTTTAACTTGCTCCTCTCAGCCTTCACAAGTGCATCAATATTAGGAGTCAAATCCTGAGCAGCTGCCAGTTTCAGAAAGTCATTCAAGTGTTTGTTTTATATGAATCACAAGTCAGTTATCTGATGTTGGACGTTCACAGGCAGATCAGAAACCTCGACTGTGAAAGTTGAGCGAAAATAAACCTGTACAGTTGTGTTTTATTGAAAAATTGGAATTATTCCTCTGCAATTTTCATGGTTTGCAAAGTTATCCTTTGGGCTGATTTGGACTCCCTGTTTGACCCTCCTGCTCTTAAGAGTCTGTCTTTATGTTCCTTAGTAACTATTGTCCACCAGATGCCTTCAGACTTTATTTGTGAAGACTGGACCTGTGAGGGAGAAGGCTTAATTTCTTTTTCGAAAGACTGATTTATTACTTTGGTTGCCTTTTATTAATTGGTCTGTTCTCTTTCTTCGTGATGTTTTATTCCTATTCTTTAATCTTTGAGTTGTATGTGTGTCCGACTCTGTTCAGCTTTTCCCTCCACACTTTCCCTGCACACCTGCCCTGCATCATGTTCATCAGCCCTGCTCTGCTCCCAGTGTCTTTCCCAGCCAATCACTCCCAGCCTGCACCTGTGTCTAGTCACCTGTTCCCCATTCCCCCATAATTTCAGTCAGTATTTAAGTCTTTGTTGGATCATTTGTTCTGGTTCTGCTCTGTGTATTCAGTCTTGTTCAGCTAGTTTTGTTTCAGTTGAAGTGATTCTTGTGTTTTTTCTGTTAGTTTGCAGCAGCAGGAGGGTGTGCAGTGTTCCTCTGTTGCCCTCCAGATGCTGAAACAAGAAGAAGGAAAAATCCACCTTAAAATTGAAAAATACTTTCAAGTGTTCAACGATGAAGAAAAATATTTAAAGTTTTCAAGAATAATAAACTGTTGTTTATTTGATGGATTTGATCATTTTCACTGCTGCAAACCTCAAGTTTAATAAATAATCAGCAAAAAACACAAAACATTTTGATCATGAATTGAAATACTTACAACCCAACTGACAGAGCTCACAGAAGTTAAACTGATCATTATTAATCAGATACCACTTTGATTAATCCTGACTTTTATATGAATGTATTTTTAATGTGAAAGCAGTTAACATGTCCTTCTGTTTGAAATTGTTAGGGAGAGACTGAAAATAGTTTTGGCTTAAAAGTGAAAAAAGTTTTTAAAACAAGTATTTTAGCACACACATCTCTGTTATGTAGATAAACTCTGTCTAGACTTCTCAATGCCTCTTTAGCACTAACACTCCCGTCCTTTGATGCTTCTCTTTGGGCATTAGCGAGCAACAATCCCATCTCCCTTTCTGCCTTCGACATTTAAGAAATTATGTACACAACACACGCATAAGCATCATGAACAAATTGAAAGTACATATTTGCTTTCCAATTTTTTAATAATGTCTTGCTGTACTGATTCACCCAAACTTCATTAACCTGAGATATTAGCTGTCAGATAGTTTAGAAAAATGACTCAACACACAACACACACCTTTTATAGCTGTGGAACAATCCCAGTTTAGTTCAGCCAACTGATAAACATGGAAGACCAAACACAAGAGTGAGTGTAATGAGTACTTCACATTCGGGCTTTATGTTAATCTACATGAGGATGATGTAAATGTTGAGTTGTCCCAGCAGTGAGGAGGAAACAGCATGATATGTTGAGGACAGCTACAGTTGACTGACTCTGTGTGTTTGCATATCTGTCCTGCCTCTCTGCTCCCAGCCGTTAAGAGGCCAGTGTTGATCAGTGGCTGTCCAGACCTTTCAGAGCCACTGACACGCCGCCAGCACAATGATGATGTCACTGACTCTACTGCTGGGCACCCTGGGGCTCCTTGTTCAGGGTGAGACTCTCTGCTGAAAACTTGGCTTCAGGATGCAACCAGGTTCACCACAATGATGTTCTGCTGTGATGGAGAAACACTGAAACAAGCAGCATTTACCTTCTTCCATCTATTCTCCATGTTAAAGAAATGATACTCTTCTGTTTTCATGTTGATCATCTTTCTCCAAGCTGGATTTGTCTCAATAAGCCTTCTCCTCTTTTTCATGTTTTCCAGGTTCATCAGGACAAATCATCCTGACTCAGTCTCCTGGATCTCACTCTGCTGCTCCAGGACAGACTGTCAACATCAGATGTAAAACCAGTTCATATGTTTATAACAGCCTCCACTGGTACCTTCAGAAATCTGGAGAAGCTCCAAAATTCCTGATTTATGCAGCTACAACCCGTCAGTCTGGATTTTCAAATCGTTTTAGTGGAAGTGGATACGGCACTGACTTCACTCTGACCATCAGTGGAGTTCAGGCTGAAGATTCAGGAGTTTACTACTGTCAGCAGGGTTACAGCAAGTTCACACAGTGATACAACGTCGTACAAAAACCTCCCTCAGCTGGAGAGGAACTGATCTGCCTCAACAGCTGCACTCAGACCAAAACAACAGAGGTTTGACATAAAAGACATCACTTATTACAGCAATAACTCTATAATTATACTTTTAGTTATTTAAAGTAAGTTTCATTTTCAAGATTATTTAGTTGATACAGTGTCAGAACAGGATCACTGTGTTAGAGTGAGTCTCACTCAGAGTCAGAATCAAACACAGCTGAAGAATTTAATGTTTAATCTTCATGATAAAGGTAGTGTAATAAAAGTTAAATCATGATTTATAAGACAGCATTTTAACATTTGATTCTTTGCTTCTTAGTTTTTAAAATATTTGACTATATAACACATTATTAATAAAAGAGCAATTGTAGGAAATTAACATGAACACAGTTTGTTCAGCATTGAAAGATTGAACGTGCTCAACATCAGAGGCGAACAATACCAAAGACTTTCAGCTCTTAATAACTGATCATTTCATTTATTCATTTCACAGTAACAAAACATTACATTTTACAACTCTTCAGGAAATTAAAAGTCCATTAAATGTATTGTTTAATCTAATACAGTGTAGCGGACACAGCATCAGTACGGCTCAGAACATCATCTGGTCAGAGTCACCTTTGACCCTCAGATGAGTAAATTAGACCAGGTTTGATATAGAGACTGACATCATCTCTCTTTTGGACAAACAAAGATCCATTAACATTCCTTGGAGCAACCCAAAGTGACAAGAACTACATCAAAGTATTGTAAGACAGATTTTAGTCTCCTTCGGACGTCATAACTTATCGGAGAGACTTCTTTCTACCATCAGATTAGAGTCACACAGACCACCGTCATAAATTAAAAGACACATTCCTGACTTCCCCCTCTTTGTCTCCTGAAACCACACAGACCATGAAAGTGAGAATTAGTGTTAAAACTTGTAGAAAAACCCCTTGGTCAATAATATGGTTTAAACAATACCAATTACTTATATCAGTATCTATTACCTAAAGAAACGTCCATTGTAACAGCTATTACAGAGATCACAGATAAATGGGTATTTGAAGAACTGTCATTATACTTTCTGCTTTCATAAACACAAATGTTGGTATGAGAATGTTACTTAATGTGAGAAAATGTTACACAGATGTTATGTTTACATTATGGTGATAATCAATTATCTATCATGGAATAAGTAGATCAACAATGTGTTGATCATATTAATCCTTTTCAGGTTTTAATGAATCAAGCTGATGTCATATTAATGCCAGAATGATGCATCCTGTGTTCCTGTTAATATGTTATAGTATGCATTTTATAATCAGGATTAAATACTGAATGAATGATGATGATGAAAAGTTGAAAATTAGATCCTCAAAGATAGCTTGTGATGAATCTGATTGGCTGACACACGAGCCCTCCCCAGGAGAAAAATCAGCTGCACCGAAGCCGGCTTTGCTTTGTTTCAGGTTTTGCTCTGTCCATCGTTTCTTTCCTTCACCTCACACATTCTTGCTTTTGTCACCTTATCTTATTCTCTTAATCTTTAGTTATTCTTTATCTTAGTTTTCTTAAGTTTCTGTAATCTTGTAATTTTTATCAGCAAACGTACAGAGAAAAGGCCTTTAAAGTAAACACGTCATTAAGTTTTGCAGTCAGCCTGTTTTTTAAAATTTTTGAGTATTTTGAGAGATCTCTCCAGAAAGTTATTTCCTCAACATCTGTCATCAACATCTGAGAGCTTTTGGGCGGATAAACGTCTGGAAACACTGCTATCATTAAGAGAGATTAATATGATCATTATAATAATAATCAAGCTGCAAATATCATTGATTTGATGAACACGTCTTTATTTTTCTTGAAATATTAAAATAAAAAAGCAAGAAACATCATTACTGCCACATTTAAAGAGACAGAGGGAGAAAAAAACAGAGTTGCAGAGATCAGAGTGAGAGCAGTAGCAGAGTAAAACCAGTAGCAGAGTCCCAGTGAGTCAGGTCAGGACTGGGAACACTGGTCTCTCCTCAGTGTCTCTGAGAGTGGAGTCTGGGAGCCCTGGGTGGCCTCACAGGTCACAGAGCCCACCTTCCTCCACTGGTCTGCAGTGAGCCTCAGGGTGCTGCTCCAGCTGTAGTGGCCGTCCTGCTGCAGCACCCTGAGGCTCCTGCTCTGCTCCCAGCTGCTGCTGCTGCTGCTGCTGCTGCCGTCCACCTTCCAGGCCAGACTCCAGTCTGAGGGGAAGCCCTTGTTGGCCTGACACGTGAGCGTGGCCTTCCCCTGCTGCAGCTCCTGGCCGGAGGGGGGCAGCACCGTCAGGGTGGGACGGATATCACCTAGGAGACACCAATCACATTAGAGGACAGGGAACACACAGCTGTCAAACACCAGACACTTGGACACCTTTACTGTGTGAGAGTGGATTTTCCCCTTTAAGGAGTTTGTGTCAGATGCTTTTTCTGCTCCACCAGTCACTCACTCACACATTGTTTCACTTCCCTTTAAGAAACCTCTCATGCAGATCAGCACAGAAAGAATCATCGTACAGTTTGACCTGAAATATATCAAACTACACTGCAAATAAAACAACAAGATTTCACAACTTTCTCATCAAAAATGTTAACAAAGCATTACATTACAACACTCACTGGAAACATCACCAAACACAGAAGATGAACTGACCACCAGCTGATTTCAAACATCACTTAGCAAACTGTTCAAATGACTTCAAACTACATTTGAAACAATACAGAGATCAGAAATTTGGCACATTTTCAAACACCCATTGTTATCATCACTCTTCTTCATTTCATTTGAACACATTATATTCCGATCAATGGTAAAAAACTGAATCGAAAAATTAAAAATTATTATTAAAAAATCACTTTAAAATGCATCTAAATCTTCATCTTTTCTACATGTCAAGTTATTAAATTTCAGTCTGACAGGAATGTGTAAAGAACAGTTTAGTGAAGCTGCTCTGAGTTATCCTCCATGGTAAAGAAGGAGAAATACAACATGAATACTAAAAGTGCCGAAATAAAAATGATGTTTTTATCTACTGTAAGCATTCAAAAGCTTAATTCAAAACACTATTTTACAATATTGTATTTATCATTTGAGCAGAAACTTACTTCCAACATCCAGTCTGGTTCCTCCACCGAACGTGTACCACAGTGATACAAACTCATTGAGCCGTCGTACAAAAACCTCTCACTGTAGAGAGACACGGCTCTCTGACTTTGACACAAACAAACTCACTAAAATTAGACTCTTGTTTGTCACATTTTTAACGTAATTTCACAACTAACAACAACACAGTGATACGCATTTCATATATATGTAATTTTATTTAACATATGTTCATTTTTATTGAATTCATAATAAGTGTTTGTGGTAATACATTTAAATACAACAAATTACATTCTGCTGTCAATACACATGAATCCCAAACCACCTTAAAATGATCATTGACACATTATGAATCAATACTCTGATAAGTTGATTGATCCATTGATTAAACAGCATCATCAGAGTAATCCAAGTCCCTGTTGGAGTCAGTCAGAGCATTTCCATAGAGAGCCACTTTGCATCAGCAGCACCATGCTCCAGTGCTCTGGGAGAGTTTATAGTCCTGAGAGTTGAACACTGGATGACTGACAGCTGTCCTTCATGACAACAGAAGCCACAGAAATCCTCCTCATCAAAAACATGACTTTGATCTCCGTCCTCATCTGGACTCTCCTCTGCTGCTGCTTCACAGGTAAAGTCCAGAGAATCAAACTCCTCTCCTCTATGAACATCCGTCCCTCTGAAATGAAGCCCACAAAACCATGATGCTGCTTTATGTTTTTGTCTCTGTATCCTCAGAGTCCAGAGGCCAGATCACAGTGACTCAGTCTGCAGCAGTGAGATCTGAACTGGGACGATCTGCAACCATCAGCTGTAGGACCAGTCAGGATGTTGATAGTGGGATCTACTTAGCCTGGTACCAACAGAGAGATGGAGAAATTCCGAAACTCCTAATTTACCAGGCTACCACTCGAGCATCAGGGATTCCAGGTCGTTTTTCAGGCAGTGGATCAAACACTGATTTCACTCTGACCATCAGTGGAGTTCAGGCTGAAGATGCAGCAGTTTATTACTGTCAGAGTTATCATTATATCAACAGTCAACGTGTGTTCACACAGTGAAAAAGCGTCGTACAAAAACCTCCCTCAGTCAGACTGAACAGAAACTGAACTGACTGCTGCAGCTGGAAGCTACTGCAGAGACTGATACAGTTCACTGAACACACACACACACACACACACACACACACACACACACACACACACACACACACACACACACACACACACACACACACACACACACACACACACACACACACAGATGATAACATGATAGAAGTTGAATTAAATTATTTAGATACACTGAATTAAATTTAAGTGAAAACATGTATTTCATCATCAATCATATTTCAATCATATGAAATGTGATATGAAGTTTTACATTTATAACATCAGATTCTTTAAATCTTGAATTAAACTTCTGTATCAAGGCGTCTCCACAGCTCAGCAGCTGATTGACAGGTCTGTGTAGACTCTACCTGTTAGCTGTTCTAGCTGTGTTCACTTTCTCTCATATTCACTTTGTTATACAGAGCAGTAACAACGCTGCTGAAGACAAAGTTTGGACTGGCAGTAGTGGATCTGTTAGATGAGGATAATATCATTGTTGCAGCATTAATGAAAAGAAAAAGATCCAGTGGAAGAGCAGATATTCAGTGAGACCACTGAACATGTGGAAGCAGCTGCACACTGATCAAAGCTCTTGTGGCGTCTACAGTTTGTGAATCGCAGCTACATGAAGATTATTGTTTGAAAGAATTGCACATTAGTGACTTTATGATCCTAAGAGCTCCAACAGATGTAAATACAGACTCTCAGACACAGAGGTATAAATCAGCCTTTTATTATTCATCAACTCATCAATACAGCATTACACCAGTCGATCCCACAATCTGTCTACTAGCTTCCTGTCTCTGCTCCTCCATCCACATGCTGTAATACAGAACAATACAGTACAGAGCAGGACAGAGAGGACACATGTGAAGAGCACACACTCACTGCTTCTGTTCAAATGTTCTCACTTCATCTTTAACTTTAACTTTTCCATCTTTAAACATAATGAAAAAGTCCAGAGTACCAAACATTTAACAAATTTATTAATAAAATAACAAACAACTTCCAACAAAAACTGGTCAATAAGAAGAGAAGACACCCAGACCAGTCCACAAAGGGATGAAGGATCTGGGCTGTCCCCTCTAATCTAATCATAGAAACTAAATGGACTACCAGACCCACCAAACACACAGAAAACTAACAAACATAAAGAAATAAAACATGACAAAAACAACACAAACTGCTGCTGCTGATGTAAAGTAGAATAGAGTGTGAGCCAAATGTCTCTCCCTCTATATCGGTCCTCCCTCAATCAGACTGGATCAGGACCTGGGAGAAAACACACAACATTATGAATGGAAATTCATGTTATACAAATCCTTTCCAGCAGGGGGCAGTATGTTATAGTGACATGAATAGATCTTTATCGTTTACATCAAGCAACAAAAAATAATGAAAATGTGATGATTCTGTTAATCAGTCAGAGCATTTCCATAGAGAGCCACTTTGCATCAGCAGCACCATGCTCCAGTGCTCTGGGAGAGTTTATAGTCCTGAGAGTTGAACACTGGATGACTGACAGCTGTCCTTCATGACAACAGAAGCCACAGAAATCCTCCTCATCAAAAACATGACTTTGATCTCCGTCCTCATCTGGACTCTCCTCTGCTTCATTCAGGGTGAGGAAAATCATTTTTCTGTCATTTGGAGTGTAGCTGAGTTTCACCTCAACATCTCATGTCCAGTGTTTCTTCTCTCTCTTCAGGGTTTGTTGGACAAAATGTTGTTGTGACTCAGCCAGCAGCCAAAACAGTGCAGCTCGGTCAAACTGCCTCTATTGACTGTAAAGTTAATAGGCAAGTTGCTACATGCTGTTCGCCCACAAAACATTATCTGGCCTGGTACCAACAGAGAGATGGAGAAGCTCCTAAACTTCTTATTAAAAGGGCCAACGAGCGACTATCAGGGATTCCAGATAATTTTTCAGGCAGTGGATCAAACTCTGACTTCACTCTGACCATCAGTGGAGTTCAGGCTGAAGATGCAGCAGTTTATTACTGTCAGAGTCATCATTGGATCAACAGTCAGCGTGTGTTCACACAGTGAAAAAGCGTCGTACAAAAACCTCCCTCAGTCAGACTGAACAGAAACTGAACTGACTGCTGCAGCTGGAAGCTACTGCAGAGACTGATACAGTTCACTGAACACACACACACACACACACACACACACACACACACACACACACACACACACACACACACACACACACACACACACACACACACACACACACACACACACACACACACACACACGCACACGAATAAATAAATCAATTGTATTACAGATAATAATCACAATATTTTGGTCTCACAGTGGAACAAACACAGTCACAACTTTAATATGATGACCTGAAAGAAACTGAAGGAAACTATTTAGTTGCATTGAAGTAAATTTAAAAAGACTGACCTGAGTGAGCCATGAGTTGTATTTATGTGGAGTTTGACAATTACTTACAGATTATTTTGAACCTTTTGAACAATGTTTAATGTATGAAAGGTTTAAATATGACAACAGTATGTATTCATTGTTTTCTGTTCAGGGAGGAAAAACCTCTGAAGCAGCATTTTACATGAAGTCGGCTCCTCACAGTTTAACTTGCTCCTCTCAGCCTTCACAAGTGCATCAATATTAGGAGTCAAATCCTGAGCAGCTGCTAGTTTCAGAAAGTCATTCAAGTGTTTGTTTTATATGAATCACAAGTCAGTTATCTGATGTTGGACGTTCACAGGCAGATCAGAAACCTCGACTGTGAAAGTTGAGTGAAAATAAACCTGTACAGTTGTGTTTTATTGAAAAAATTGGAATTATTCCTCTGCAATTTTCATGGATTGCAAAGTTATCCAGTGGGCTGATTTGGACTCCCTGTTTGACCCTCCTGCTCTTAAGAGGCTGTCTTTATGTTCCTTAGTAACTATTGTCCACCAGATGCCTTCAGACTTTATTTGTGAAGACTGGACCTGTGAGGGAGAAGGCTTATTTTCTTTTGTCGAAAAGACTGAATTATTACTTTGGTTGCCTTTTATTAGTTGGTCTGTTCTCTTTCTTCATGCTGTTTTATTCTTATTCTTTAGTCTTTGAGTTGTATGTGTGTCCGACTCTGTTCAGCTTTTCCCTCCACACTTTCCCTGCACACCTGCCCTGCATCGTGTTCGTCAGCCCTGCTCTGCTCCCAGTGTCTTTCCCAGCCAATCACTCCCAGCCTGCACCTGTGTCTGGTCACCTGTTCCCCATTCCCCCATTATTTCAGTCAGTATTTAAGTCTTTGTTGGATCATTTGTTCTGGTTCTGCTCTGTGTATTCAGACTTGTTCAGCTAGTTTTGTTTTTACCTGCAATTCCAAGAATAAAGACCTTTTAGTTTAGTTCTGCTTTTGCCTTTGGTCTCTGCAATGGGTCCACCTGCTCAAAGATTCCTTAGTTTCAGAGAAAGATTGACTTAAACACATTCATTCAGCCTGCAGCAGTGGCATCTGCTCTGGGAGGATCTGTCTCCATCAGCTGTAGGACCAGTCAGAGAGTTTATGTTTTGGAGTAAATCACTATTTAGCCTGTTATGAACAAAAATATGGTGAATCTCTTAAATTACTCATTAACTATCTTATCACTTCAGCATTAGGGATTACAGACCATTTTACAGTCAGTGTAGCAAACAACCTATATAAATATAATTTAGCTCTACTAAAGGATAAAGACTGAATCAGTTTAACACTGTGACAGACAGCAACATATCTCTGCAGTCTGTGTAGACGTTCACTGTAGTTAACAGCATCAATGGCAGCACTTTAATATAAAGGTATAACACTGATAGTCTTATAATGCATGTTCAATCTCAGGTCATTTACAAAATTACAAAGTCAAACCACTGGAATGTAACTTCATGTTGAAAGCTGTTATTGTTTAAAAACTACTTTTTAAATTTTAAACTATTTACGTGAACTTTCCTATATGTTATACTATATTATTTTATTTAATGATTTGACAGTTTTGCTAGTCTGTTATATTGTATTTATTGCTGTAACAATGTTTTTTGTTTGTCATCATTTTCATGGTGTGATATTTTGAGGTCTTGAAATTCTGCTGTGAAGAAATAAAGTGTAAAACAGTTGCAGTGATTCTTGTGTTTTTTCTGTCAGTTTGCAGCAGCAGGAGGGTGTGCAGTGTTCCTCTGTTGCCCTCCAGATGCTGAAACAAGAAGAAGGAAAAATCCACCTTAAAATTGAAAAATACTTCTAAGTGTTCAACAGTGAAAAAAAGTATTTTTCAGGAGAAATAAACTGTTGTTTCTTTGATGGATTTGATCTGTTTGAAATTGTTAGAGAGAGACTGAAAATGGTTTTGGCATAAAAGGAAAAAAGGTTAAAAAAAAAGTTTTTGAGCTCACACATCTCTGTTATGTAGATGAACTCTGTCTAGACTTCTCAATGCCTCTTTAGCACTAACACTCCCGTCCTTTGATGCTTCTCTTTGGGCATTAGCGAGCAACAATCCCATCTGCCTTCGACATTTAAAAAATTATGTACACAACACACGCATAAGCATCATGAACAAATTGAACGTACACATTTGCTTTCCAACTTTTTAATAATGTCTTGCTGTACTGATTTATCCAAACTTCATTAACCTGAGATATTAGCTGTCAGATAGTATAGAAAAATGACTCAACACACAACACACACCTTTTATAGCTGTGGAACAATCCCAGTTTAGTTCCACCGACTGATAAACATGGAAGAACAAACACAAGAGTGAGTGTAATGAGAACTTCACATTCAGGCTTTATGTTAATCTACATGAGGATGATGTAAATGTTGAGTTGTCCCAGCAGTGAGGAGGAAACAGCATGATATGTTGAGGACAGCTACAGTTGACTGACTCTGTGTGTTTGGATATCTGTCCTGCCTCTCTGCTCCCAGCCGTTAAGAGGCCAGTGTTGATCAGTGGCTGTCCAGACCTTTCAGAGCCACTGACACGCCGCCAGCACAATGATGATGTCACTGACTCTACTGCTGGGCACCCTGGGGCTCCTTGTTCAGGGTGAGACTCTCTGCTGAAAACTTGGCTTCAGGATGCAACCAGGTTCACCACAATGATGTTCTGCTGTGATGGAGAAACACTGACACAAGCAGCATTTACCTTCTTCCATCTATTCTCCATGTTAAAGAAATGATACTCTTCTGTTTTCATGTTGATCATCTTTCTCCAAGCTGGATTTGTCTCAATAAGCCTTCTCCTCTTTTTCATGTTTTCCAGGTTCATCAGGACAAATCACTGTGACTCAGTCTCCTGGATCTCAGTCTGTTGCTCCAGGACAGACTGTCAACATCAGATATAAACTGGTACCTTCAGAAATCTGGAGAAGCTCCTAAACTCCTGATTTATCAAGCTACAACCCGTCAGTCTGGAGTTTCAGATCGTTTTACTGGAAGTGGATCAGGCACTGACTTCACTCTGACCATCAGTAGAGTTCAGGCTGAAGATTCAGGAGTTTACTACTGTCAGCAGAGTCGCAGCTACCCGTTCACACAGTGATACAACGTTGTACAAAAACCTCCCTCAGCTGGAGAGGAACTGATCTGACTCAACAGCTGCACTCAGACCAAAACAACAGAGGTTTGACATAAAAGACATCACTTATTACAGCAATAACTCTATAATTATACTTTTAGTTATTTAAAGTAAGTATAATTTTAAAGATTATTTAGTTGATACAGTGTCAGAACAGGATCACTGTGTTAGAGTGAGTCTCACTCAGAGTCAGAGACAAACACAGCTGAAGAATTTAAGTTTATGTTTAATCTTTATGAAAAAGGTTGTATAATAAAAGTTAAATCATGATTTATAAGACAGCATTTTCACATTTGTTTCATTATGTTTATTTTAAATTCCTATATTTTGCTTATTTTCTGTCTGAAACTCACTATTGAACTCTTAAAGCATATTATATCCTTTCTGCTAGATAAATGAACTCTTTCCATTAGAATAATATTGATATCAGCTTCATTATTTAGTCACATGGAGAATGTTTAAGTCCAACAGACTGAACAAAACCAAAACTCAATATGGCTGCGTTCACACTGCAAGACAAAATCCATTTTTTTAGCCAATCTAGATTGGAACCAGATGGCTCTTATGAAGTCTGAACAGTCATAAATCACATGAAATCCGATTTTTATAAACCAGATGAAAACCAGCTTTGGGAGGTAGTTTCAAATTGCATTTGGACAGATGTGTCTGAGTCTGAACAGCTCCAAACACTCAAATGGGATTTGACTGTCCGTGACGTCTCTCTACAGATTGGTCATTAATGTGGCCCAGTCTGAACAGAGCCACATCCCATTTGGACACTTGTTAAAAACAGTGTGGACAGTCGGGCCTAAAAATCTGATTTGAGAAGGAATCAGATTTGAATCAGATTTGCCTGCAATCTGAACGCAGCCTACGAGTATCAGACAAGTCAGATCAATTCAGAATGTATTTCATTGATATTTGAATATTTCTTTGTTCCAGCATATTGACTCTGGTCACTGCTCTCTACAGTCACAGTTTCAAAGATTTAAAAGATTAGAAGTAATCAATAAAATCCTGAAAAAGTGTAGTTGAAAGTTAAAATTAGTCTGATTTTAGCAATGTCTCTAAGATGGTAAAAACACGTTTGCATTATTATTATTGTAAATAAAATTGTCACCATGTCACCATTGTAGAACCAACTAGAAAATTCCAAAGAAATTTTGTGTGCCAATAATATTTATTTAAACTAATCAAGTATAGTCTACTTATTTTTTTAACAGACAAGAACATCACTGTTATAAAGTAACAAGTAAATCTTATATATATATTAAGTAAATCTTATAATTTTTTTTATTATATATTTTTTATTTTAATTGACTTAGTTGTATGGAATTATAGTACTCATTATCATTTTGTACATTTTGTTCATCTTCTATTGATAAATGTTGAATCATTTTATACACCACACATCATACAACTACAATACAATAAAACTATTTATTTTGTCCACAGAAAACATGAATTAATCTCTCCATTCAAATGAATTAGCTCAGTTAACTGGCAAAACAGACAGACAGGAATTAGCCAATCGCAACAAAGTAGCTCAGTTTCTGCCCAGCGACAGGTTGCTAAGGGCAGCTAAGGCCCTACGGTTGCTACGGCGATGTGAGAATCTGCTTGGAAAAGATTCTCAAAATGCCCCAGAATTTGGCTTCTGACAAGGTCCCCGAACAATTGCAAACTGTGAAAAAACCGTAACTCCTGTCCAAAAACCAAAAAACACCGTGAGAGACACAGAAGCTGGCAGATTCTGACAGTGTTTATTTTATTCAGATATTCTTTAAAATGAGGGAGTAAGCTCAGTGCGAAGACAGAGTGAGATTATTTTGAAAAAAAAGATGATAACATTAGGGTCAATGGGGAGCGAGACAGGTATTGCTGCCGGTCTCGGCCCCCCCGTTTAAATTTTGTGCAGACCCCGCCTGTCAAAATCAAATTTTATGAATCCCAACACCTATGTCTACATTTTGACAAAATATTATTTGTCTCCTTTTTACCGTTTGGCCTGTGAGCTCTAGTTAAAAATAAAAATTAAGGTAATTATTTACTGCTTCTCGCACTCAAGCTAACTGACGCTTACACTCTAACTTTTAAGAAAAAGTGATTTCCACTCCTCGTTTGACTGCTTATAGTTTGAAAAGCTTACATGTTATATAAAAACAGTTTGGTGTTTTGGAGAGAGCAGAAGTTTTCCTCCGTTTTAAAGGTTGAATCACATTTCTACGTGCAGGTATGAGAGAGCTAGGTGACTTCGAAAAAAGATGAAATTGAATGTGTGTTTAACATTTGAGCCCCCTCTAAAAACAGTATGCTGATGTGTCAATATTTCACAGGTCACAACCAAAGATCACATTCATTTTATGTGATTGTATGCTGATGATATTATGCTTTTTATTTCTAAAGCTACAATAGTTTAACAAGTTCAGATATATTCAGAAGGTTTTACTTTTCTCAGAATGTCAAAACAAACAACAGAACAAATTAAATAAAAACATGTTAAAACTGATGTTGAATTTGAATATTTAGAAGAAGCAGATCACCCTCATGTCACTTTAGAAATCTGTAATATGAACTGAAACAAGCTCAAGTCTGAAATACGTGTTTTATTGTTTGAATTTCAGAATACTGGTATATAGACAAACAGCAGACAGATGTGAAGGACACCATGTGTTACCCGACTGCCTGGTATGTCAATTTATATTGAGGAGAGATCAGTTTTTGTACATTTAATGGAAACACTGCTATCATTAAGAGAGATTAATATGATCATTATAATAATAATAAAGCTGCAAATATCATTGATTTGATGAACATGTCTTTATTTTCTTGAAACATTAAAATCAAAAAGCAAGAAACATCATTACTGCAACATTTAAAGAGACAGAGGGAGAAAAAATATAGTTGCAGAGATCAGAGTGAGAGCAGTAGCAGAGTTAAACCAGTAGCAGAGTCCCAGTGAGTCAGGTCAGGACTGGGAACACTGGTCTCTCCTCAGTGTCTCTGAGAGTGGAGACTGGGAGCCCTGGGTGGCCTCACAGGTCACAGAGCCCACCTTCCTCCACTGGTCTGCAGTGAGCCTCAGGGTGCTGCTCCAGCTGTAGTGGCCGTCCTGCTGCAGCACCCCGGGGCTCCTGCTCTGCTCCCAGCTGCTGCTGCTGCTGCCGTCCACCTTCCAGGCCAGACTCCAGTCTGAGGGGAAGCCCTTGTTGGCCAGACACGTGAGCGTGGCCTTCCCCTGCTGCAGCTCCTGGCTGGAGGGAGGCAGCACCGTCAGGGTGGGACGGACATCACCTAGGAGACACCAATCACATTAGAGGACAGGGACCACACAGCTGTCAAACACCAGACACTTGGACACCTTTACTGTGTGAGAGTGGATTTTCCCCTTTAAGGAGTTTGTGTCAGATGCTTTTTCTGCTCCACCAGTCACTCACTCACACATTGTTTCACTTCCCTTTAAGAAACCTCTCATGCAGATCAGCACAGAAAGAATCATCGTACAGTTTGACCTGAAATATATCAAACTACACTGCAAATAAAACAACAACATTTCACAACTTTCTCATCAAAATCATCAAAAATGTTAACAAAGCATTACATTACAACACTCACTGGAAACATCACCAAACACAGAAGATGAACTGACCACCAGCTGATTTCAAACATCACTTAGCAAACTGTTCAAATGACTTCAAACTACATTTGAAACAATACAGAGATCAGAAATTTGGCACATTTTCAAACACCCATTGTTATCATCACTCTGCTTCATTTGAACACATTATATTCCAATCAATGGTAAAAAATTGAATCTTACAATAAAAAATGATTGTTATAAAATCACTTTAAAATGCATCTAAATCTGCATCTTTTCTACATGTCAAGTTATTAAATTTCAGTCTGACAGGAATGTGTAAAGAACAGTTTAGTGAAGCTGCTCTGAGTTATCCTCCATGGTAAAGAAGGAGAAATACAACATGAAAACTAAAAGTGCCGAAATAAAAATGATATATTTATCTACTGTAAGCATTCAAAAGCTTAATTCAAAACACTATTTTACAATATTGTATTTATCATTTGAGCAGAAACTTACTTCCAACATCCAGTCTGGTTCCTCCACCGAACGTGAACCACAGTGATACAAACTCATTGAGCCGTCGTACAAAAACCTCTCACTGTAGAGAGACACGGCTCTCTGACTTTGAACCCTGAACTAAAACTACAAGCTCTAAAAATGTAACTTTACCGTCAAAGTTGTTAAATTAATGATTTATCGTCTAAATTAATGTTTTATTTTCTTTACAGCAAGTTTCTGAGTTTTAAATGCAAAAGTGGTCTTTGTCTCTAAGTGCAAATTATGTATAAAAAACAGTTTGACATGAAAGTGGACGCAAAAAAACTGTCTAATATAAAGGAAAAAAATAAAATAATCTGTTTAAATGATAAATATTTGAAACATTTGACTTACTTCCAACATCCAGTCTGGTTCCTCCACCGAACGTGTACCACAGTGATACAAACTCATTGAGCCGTCGTACAAAAACCTCTCACTGTAGAGAGACACGGCTCTCTGACTTTGACACAAACAAACTCACTAAAATTAGACTCTTGTTTGTCACATTTTTAACATAATTTCACAACAGACAACAACACAGTGATACGCATTTCATATATATGTAATATTATTTAAAATATATACATTTTTATTGCTTTTATATTAAGTGTTTGTGGTAATACATTTAAATATAGCAAATTACATTCTGCTGTCAATACACATGAATCCCAAACCACCTTAAAATGATCACTGACACATTATGAATCAATACTCTGATAAGTTGATTGATCCATTGATTAAACAGCATCATCAGAGTAATCCAAGTCCCTGTTGGAGTCAGTCAGAGCATTTCCATAGAGAGCCACTTTGCATCAGCAGCACCATGCTCCAGTGCTCTGGGAGAGTTTATAGTCCTGAGAGTTGAACACTGGATGACTGACAGCTGTCCTTCATGACAACAGAAGCCACAGAAATCCTCCTCATCAAAAACATGACTTTGATCTCCGTCCTCATCTGGACTCTCCTCTGCTGCTGCTTCACAGGTAAAGTCCAGAGAATCAAACTCCTCTCCTCTATGAACATCCGTCCCTCTGAAATGAAGCCCACAAAACCATGATGCTGCTTTATGTTTTTGTCTCTGTATCCTCAGAGTCCAGAGGCCAAGTCACAGTGACTCAGTCTGCAGCAGTGAGATCTGAACTGGGACGATCTGCAACCATCAACTGTAAGACCAGTCAGAGAGTTAATGATGGGAACGACTTATTCTGGTATCAACATAGAGATGGAGAAGCTCCTAAACTTCTCATTTACTGGGCTACACGTCGACAATCAGGGATTCCAGATCGCTTTTCAGGCAGTGGATCAAACTCTGACTTCACTCTGACCATCAGTGGAGTTCAGGCTGAAGATGCAGCAGTTTATTACTGTCAGAGTTATCATTATATCAACAGTCAGCGTGTGTTCACACAGTGAAAAAGCGTCGTACAAAAACCTCCCTCAGTCAGACTGAACCGAAACTGAACTGACTGCTGCAGCTGGAAGCTACTGCAGAGACTGATACAGTTCACTGAACACACACACACACACACACACACACACACACACACACACACACACACACACACACACACACACACACAAACACACACACAAACACACAGAGTCATATATGGACATTAATATCTACATACTGAAGCAAAAAGAGGCACCATGATCAGTCACAGGGAGAAAAAAGGCAGATTAAAAAGTTTCTGCTATAGTTTAAATTAGATTAGATTAGATTTACTTTATTAATCCCCGAGGAGAAATTTAAAATGTCCAAGCAGCAATACTGCAATACATGGCACAAACACAACAAACATAGAAATCACACAAAATATCTAAGAATATAAAAACACACCCTCAGCATTGTTAGAACCCAGTATAAAAGCACAATGAGTATATGGATAAAAGTGCACATAAAGGTCCAATAAAAAAGTGCATGTAAAATAGGTTCAGGGTGCATTTATGTAAGTGAGGAATTGTACAGTTGCATTGCATCGGGTAGGAAGGATCTTTTGTAACGTTCTCTTGAGCAGCGGGGGAGTCTGAATCTGTTGCTGAATGAGCTCCTGAGATTTTCTAGTGTGTTATGGAGGGGATGGGTCGTATTGTCCTGGATCTTGAGGAATTTTGTTTTAATTCTGTCCTCAGTCACCTCCTCAAGAGTGCTTAGGTTCAGACCAACCACAGACTGGGCCTTTTTTTATCAGTTTGTTCAGCTTATTGGCATCTTTTTTCTTAATACCCGACCCCCAGCACAACACAGCAAAGAAGAGAGTGCTAGCCTCAACAGTCTGATAAAACATGTTGAGCATCTTGCTGCAAACATTGAAGGACCTAAGCCTCCTCAGGAAATAGAGCCGGCTTAGGCCCTTCTTGTACACAGCCTCTGTGTTTGATGACCACTCCAGATTTTTGTTCAGTAGAACGCCCAGGTACTGTTCCACAATTTCTACAGCGCTCCCACTGATGCAGACAGGAGAAGGTGGGGACTTGTTCCTCCCGTAGTCCACCATAATCTCCTTGGTTTTTTCCACATTCACCTGCGGACAGTTTTCCTTACTCCACTACACAAACCTGTCGATCAGACCCCTGTATTCCTCCTCCTGACCACACTACACACACGCAACAATAGCTGTGTCATCTGAGAATTTCTGGACGTGACATGACATGAAATGGGAGAGCACTGTTCCCTGGGGTGCCCCGATGCTGCAGATCTGCCGTTCAGACACGCAGTTCTACAGCCTAACAAACTGCGGTCTGCCCGTCAAGTAGTCTCCAATCCATGTGACCAGAGGAGCCTCCACCTGCATGTTCTTCAATTTGGCCTTTAACAGACTGGGCTGGATTGTATTAAAGGCGAAATCGAAAAACATGATTCTCACTGTAGTGTTCGGTCTGTCCAGGGTTTGCGTCCTCCACACCTACATGGGGCTGATACGCAAATTGCAGGGGGTCATCTGATATGTGCACCTGTGGTCTAAGGTACGCTACTATCAGTCTCTCCATCACCTTCATAATCTGGGAGGTCAATGCAATGGGTCTATAGTCCTTCAGAGCGACAGGATGCACCTTCTTGGGCACTGGGACCAGGCATGATGTTTTCCAGAGTTCAGGGACTCTCTGCAGGTTAAGGCTCATATTAAGAAGGTTTTGAAATACATCACACAGCTGACTGGCACATGCCTTCAGGACCAGTGGGCTGATGCCATCTGGTCCGACAGCCTTCCCCTGGTTGAGATTTAAAAGTTCTCTCCTCACCTGGTTGGCTGTGATGTATAGTCCAGTGGGGGGTGTCAGCGTGGGAGTCAGGGATGAGAGGGACAGAGGGGGCAGGGGAGGATCAGAGTAGGATGGGCTACAGGGATTGATGGGGGGGGGGGGGGGGGGGGGGGGGGGGGGGGGAATGTTCGTTAAGACAGGCTGCTGCTTGCTACGGCGCCAGAGAGTGAGACAGTTATGCGTGTGTTGTGTAAATAATTTCATACATGTCGAAGGCAGAAAGGGACATTAAAATCTGACTTCAAATCTTTTCTTCACCATGAACATTTCTAGTATTTTTTTTTTTAGTTTCTGTTTGTAAAGTGTTGTTGAGTCTGTGAAAGGCGCTGTATGAATAAAATATTATTATAACTATCAAGAAAAATGTCCCTGAATTATTCTCTCACAAATGTATCACAAAATAATTCTCAGCATTTGACCGAGAAGCTCCGTATATAAACTCCACCTGATTCAACAACGGTGTGAGTCCCAAAACAGACCATCAATATCATCAGCATGTCTACATTATTTATAGTCATGTAAAAATCTGAGGTATCGGCTACAAATGACAGTGAGTTATCCCAGCAGTGAGGAGGAAACAGCATGATATGTTGAGGACAGCTACAGTTGACTGACTATGTGTGTTTGCATATCTGTCCTGCCTCTCTGCTCCCAGCCGTTAAGAGGCCAGTGTTGATCAGTGGCTGTCCAGACCTTTCAGAGCCACTGACACGCCGCCAGCACAATGATGATGTCACTGACTCTACTGCTGGGCACCCTGGGGCTCCTTGTTCAGGGTGAGACTCTCTGCTGAAAACTTGGCTTCAGGATGCAACCAGGTTCACCACAATGATGTTCTGCTGTGATGGAGAAACACTGAAACAAGCAGCATTTACCTTCTTCCATCTATTCTCCATGTTAAAGAAATGATACTCTTCTGTTTTCATGTTGATCATCTTTCTCCAAGCTGGATTTGTCTCAATAAGCCTTCTCCTCTTTTTCATGTTTTCCAGGTTCATCAGGAGAAATCATCCTGACTCAGTCTCCTGGATCTCACTCTGTTGCTCCAGGACAGACTGTCTCCATCAGATGTAAAGCCAGTTCATATGTTAGTAACTACCTCCACTGGTACCTTCAGAAATCTGGAGAAGCTCCTAAACTCCTGATTTATTATGCTACAACCCGTCAGTCTGGAGTTTCAGATCGTTTTACTGGAAGTGGATCAAGCACTGACTTCACTCTGACCATCAGTGGAGTTCAGGCTGAAGATTCAGGAGTTTACTACTGTCAGCAGAGTGGTTACACACCGTTCACACAGTGATACAACGTCGTACAAAAACCTCCCTCAGCTGGAGAGGAACTGATCTGACTCAACAGCTGCACTCAGACCAAAACAACAGAGGTTTGACATAAAAGACATCACTTATTACAGCAATAACTCTATAATTATACTTTTAGTTATTTAAAGTAAGTATAATTTTGAAGATTATCTTGTTGATACAGTGTCAGAACAGGATCACTGTGTTAGAGTGAGTCTCACTCAGAGTCAGAATCAAACACAGCTGAAGAATTTAATGTTTAATCTTCATGAAAAAGGTAGTGTAATACAAGTTAAATCATGATTTATAAGACAGCATTTTCAGGGTTTTTTCTATCTTTTTAGTTTTTAAAATATTTTACTATATAACACATTATTATTAAAAGAGCAATTGTAGGAAATTAACATGAACACAGTTTGTTAAGCATTGAAAGATTGAACGTGCTCAACATCAGAGGTGAACAATACCAAAGACTTTCAGCTCTTAATAACTGATCATTTCATTTATTCATTTCACAGTAATAAAACATTACATTTTACAACTCTTCAGGAAATTAAAAGCCCATTAAATGTATTGTTTAATCTAATACAATATCATATTATATGATTGTTTGTTTTATGATTTCTTCTACATCCACTCATTGACGCATATCTGTAACAATAGTGCTGAAGTGAGAGTTTGTACAGGCAGTAGACCTTATTAGATGAGGAAAAGAGACATTTTAAAGCTTTATTGAAAACAAAAGAAAAAGCATATGAAGAGCAGATAGTCTGATACCAGTGAACATGTAGAAAGAGGACGAGGAGAAAAACAGCAGTGGAAATATACAGCATGAAACTGGAAGCAGACTGATCAGAAATCTTGTGGTGTCTGTACAGTTTGTGTATCAGCGCTACATGAAGTAAACAGAGATGCTGCAAACGTGGTGTAAATACAGACTCTCACACACAGTTACAGTTGAAACCACAAGTTTACATTCACTGTATAAAAAGACATATAACCTGTTTTTTTCTCACTGTCTGACTTTATATCAGATGAAACTTTTACTGTTTTAGTCAGTTAGGATTACCAACATTATTTATATTTGCTAAATGCCAGAATAATAAGAGAGAGAATTTTTTAGACCATTTTTTATTACTTTCTTCAAAGTCAGAAGTATTGTTTGAAGGTTGTGCAACACCTGCAAGTTACCTGCCTTAAAACCTATTTTCTTTTTATACAGAAGACTCTTAAGGGACTTAGAGACCCATGGTTTACTATTTGGATATACCTTAAAAACCTTAGTTGGAACAACAGTGTCCTCACAGTATGAGACCCAGCTACTAATAACATCAGTCAGTTCATCAATATCAGAGCAAGAGTCCTTAAACATGTTCCAGTCTGTGGAATCCAGGAAGCCCTGAAGATACAAGCAAGCCTCCTCTGACCAGTCTTTAGCATACAGTCAGTACCTTACCCCTCTTAAGGGCAGTGGACTATGAGGGGATGAGGTGCACACAGTTGTGATCTGAAGAGCCAAGAGGTGGGAGGGCGATGGATTTGAATGCATTTTTTACTGAGCAGTAGCACAGGTCTAGTGTTTTACTGCGTCTAGTGGGGCACTTTACATACTATTAATTCTTTAATAAAACTATTAATTCTGATTAATTCTGTGACCCCGAGACAAACAAAGTCCATTTAATTGATCTTCTGTAAATAATAAAAAAGGGACTCATGATGTAAGTTATTATTGTAATAAGATGCATTGAGACAAATGATTTGATTAATATGTCTTTATTGTTTTAACATACACAGAATATCAGAATTATTGCAAGCAAAAAAATAACACACTTGATAAATGTGATGATTGTGAAGAGAGAAATAGACAGAAAGAGACAGAGAGAGTTAAAGACATCAGAGTGAGAGCAGTAGCAGAGTAAAACCAGTAGCAGAGTCCCAGTGAGTCAGGTCAGGACTGGGAACACTGGTCTCTCCTCAGTGTCTCTGAGAGTGGAGTCTGGGAGCCCTGGGTGGCCTCACAGGTCACAGAGCCCACCTTCCTCCACTGGTCTGCAGTGAGCCTCAGGGTGCTGCTCCAGCTGTAGTGGCCGTCCTGCTGCAGCACCCCGGGGCTCCTGCTCTGCTCCCAGCTGCTGCTGCTGCTGCTGCTGCCGTCCACCTTCCAGGCCAGACTCCAGTCTGAGGGGAAGCCCTTGTTGGCCAGACACGTGAGCGTGGCCTTCCCCTGCTGCAGCTCCTGGCTGGAGGGGGGCAGCACCGTCAGGGTGGGACGGACATCACCTAGGAGACACCAATCACATTAGAGGACAGGGACCACACAGCTGTCAAACACCAGACACTTGGACACCTTTACTGTGTGAGAGTGGATTTTCCCCTTTAAGGAGTTTGTGTCAGATGCTTTTTCTGCTCCACCAGTCACTCACTCACACATTGTTTCACTTCCCTTTAAGAAACCTCTCATGCAGATCAGCACAGAAAGAATCATCGTACAGTTTGACCTGAAATATATCAAACTACACTGCAAATAAAACAACAAGATTTCATAACTTTCTCATAAAAATCATCAAAAATGTTAACAAAGCATTACATTACAACTCTCACTGGAAACATCACCAAACACAGAAGATGAACTGACCACCAGCTGATTTCAAACATCACTTAGCAAACTGTTCAAATGACTTCAAACTACATTTGAAACAATACAGAGATCAGAAATTTGGCACATTTTCAAACACCCATTGTTATCATCACTCTGCTTCATTTCATTTGAACACATTATATTCCAATCAATGGTAAAAAAAAACTGAATCTTAAAGTGAAAAATGCTTCTTAGAAAATCACTTTAAAATGCATCTAAATCTTCATCTTTTCTACATGTCAAGTTATTAAATTTCAGTCTGACAGGAATGTGTAAAGAACAGTTTAGTGAAGCTGCTCTGAGTTATCCTCCATGGTAAAGAAGGAGAAATACAACATGAATACTAAAAGTGCAGAATAAAAATGATATATTTATCTACTGTAAGCATTCAAAAGCTTAATTCAAAACACTATTTTACAATATTGTATTTATCATTTGAGCAGAAACTTACTTCCAACATCCAGTCTGGTTCCTCCACCGAACGTGAACCACAGTGATACAAACTCATTGAGCCGTCGTACAAAAACCTCTCACTGTAGAGAGACACGGCTCTCTGACTTTGAACCCTGAACTAAAACTACAAGCTCTAAAAATGTAACTTTACTGTCAAAGTTGTTAAATTAATGATTTATCATCTAAATTAATGTTTTATTTTCTTTACAGCAAGTTTCTGAGTTTTAAATGCAAAAGTGGTCTTTGTCTCTAAGTGCAAATTATGTATAAAAAACAGTTTGACATGAAAGTGGACGCACAAAAACTGTCTAATATAAAGGAAAACAATTAAATAATCTGTTGAAATGATAAATATTTTAAGCATTTGACTTACTTCCAACATCCAGTCTGGTTCCTCCACCGAACGTGTACCACAGTGATACAAACTCATTGAGCCGTCGTACAAAAACCTCTCACTGTAGAGAGACACGGCTCTCTGACTTTGACACAAACAAACTCACTAAAATTAGACTCTTGTTTGTCACATTTTTAACGTAATTTGACAACTGACAACAACACAGTGATACGCATTTCATATATATGTAATTTTATTTAACATATGTTCATTTTTATTGATTTCATATTAAGTTTTTGTGGTAATACATTTAAATATAACAAATTACATTCTGCTGTCTACACACATGAATCCCAAATCACCTTAAAATGATCACTGACACATTATGAATCAATACTCTGATAAGTTGATTGATCCATTGATTAAACAGCATCATCAGAGTAATCCAAGTCCCTGTTGGAGTCAGTCAGAGCATTTCCATAGAGAGCCACTTTGCATCAGCAGCACCATGCTCCAGTGCTCTGGGAGAGTTTATAGTCCTGAGAGTTGAACACTGGATGACTGACAGCTGTCCTTCATGACAACAGAAGCCACAGAAATCCTCCTCATCAAAAACATGACTTTGATCTCCGTCCTCATCTGGACTCTCCTCTGCTGCTGCTTCACAGGTAAAGTCCAGAGAATCAAACTCCTCTCCTCTATGAACATCCGTCCCTCTGAAATGAAGCCCACAAAACCATGATGCTGCTTTATGTTTTTGTCTCTGTATCCTCAGAGTCCAGAGGCCAGATCACAGTGACTCAGCCTGCAGCAGTGAGATCTGAACTGAGAGGATCTGCAACCATCAACTGTAAGACCAGTCAGGATGTTGATGGAGATTTTTTAGCCTGGTACCAACATAGAGATGGAGAAACTCCCAAACTTCTCATTTACTATGCTGACCAGTTAGAATCAGGGATTCCAGATCGTTTTTCAGGCAGTGGATCAAACTCTGACTTCATTCTGACCATCAATGGAGTTCAGGCTGAAGATGCAGCAGTTTATTACTGTCAGAGTTATCATGAAATCAACAGTCAGCGTGTGTTCACACAGTGAAAAAGCGTCGTACAAAAACCTCCCTCAGTCAGACTGAACCGAAACTGAACTGACTGCTGCAGCTGGAAGCTACTGCAGAGACTGATACAGTTCACTGAACACACACACACACACACACACACACACACACACACACACACACACACACACACACACACACACACACACACACACACACACACAGATGATATATAATGTTCATAGTGTCTCTATCAGTTTTCCTTCCACCTCAACAACCTAAAAGTTTCCTCAGATAAAGAGAACAGTTCCAGTGAAGAATCCCAGTCAGACCATTAAAACCACAGCAACATCCATCAGAGTCAGCTCCACTGATGTCCACACACACAACAAACTCACTATGTATGAAACATGAATGTCCACAGATTGAACTGAATTCTCTAATTCAATGAATCTTTTCTGTGTGTAAAAAAACAGCATCTTTAAAGAAGGTGTTCTACATTTCAATGACGACCATCTGCATTAAGCAGCCTGACAGCAGAAGGAATGAAGGAGTTAGAGTAGAGGTTTGTTCTGCTAATGGGTTCATCATGGCGCTGGCCTGAGAGTATTACAAAGAATTCAATTGACAGTATCTGGTCAGATTCATTAACCTGTTTAACCCTCACCATATTTTCAGAAGAAAAACGCCTAAAAGACATACCCAAAGTAAATGAAGAATTGCTTCACAATTATAAGGTTCATGTGCATTTCCTTGGTGTCTGGGGACATCTAGGGACCTCAAGGAATGTATTCCCAGTGTCAGAAATAGTGTGTCTGTTATTATACCTGAGTAAATTTGAATAAAGCAAAGGAGAAATGGGAAATGTCTATCCTCGCCTATTTTTTCCCCCTATTTGACAGAGGATAACACCATGCTAACACTAATAAAATGCACACAGATGCCACTGATCACCTTCAGCAACTCCTTGACTACACATGTACCACATTTGATAGAATTTGAGCAAAGGGCAAAGCCTCCACAAAGGTTTTAGTAAGGATAGGACCAGGCGGACATTCATTTGGCACAGTTTGGCACAGTTTGGCACCAAAGTGTGCCAAATAGGTTATTTTCCACTTCCAAAGGAAACTGGCTGAAAAATACAACATATGTCCATTACAGGAGTCTATTGCCATTTACTGGAGCTGTTGGATATGAAATTTACCTTGTGGCCCATCAACTACTACCATTGTGTATAGTATATAGTATATAGTATAAAATCAAATTTAAAAAAAACAACTAAACTTGTATCATTTTGTCTCCAAATGGAGTAATTTTATTATGAAAATGTAACAAGATAAACATCAATGAAAATCCTGTAAACTATGTACAAATATAAAAAAAAAAAACAATGAAGTGAAAGTGAAAAAGCACACAAAAAAATAAAAATAACACAGTAACAGGAACATTCCTGAGGTATGCACTGCTGTGATTTCAAAGTTATCACCTACTAACATGGTAGTCTTTGAAGCAGTTCCGGCTTGAGGTGAAACACAGAGCAACATCACACTTGCTGCAGTATACCGGTGTCTTCACCTTTCTCCCTTGGTCCTTGCACACCACACAGACCCTCCGCTGGTCAGTGGCAGTTTGTCCAAAGTACATGGGTATACAGGTGGTGCTGAGAGTGGGGCGGGGGGCAGCAGCAGCAACTGCAGCTTGGGCCTCATCAACCATCTCCCTCATTAGGACCTCCCTGAATCTTTTGTGGCGCATGGGAGTCTCTCCTCGTTCGATGGCCAAAAGCTTGAAGAGGATGTAGGAATTGACTACCGCAATATCCATAAAATGGTAGAAGAAGGTCTTGTACCATTTCATCGTCTTCCCTCGAACAGAGTAATATTGGATCATGGCATCTGACAGGTCCACCCCTCCCATGTACTTGTTATAGTCTCTGATTGCATCAGGAACAGGAATGTTTTTATTGCGCCACTGTCCATCCTCCTTTACTCTCCTGCGTGTGGAGTCTCCACTGTAAGCCTTGTGGAAACTGCTGCACACCGTCACATCCTTGGTGTCCTTCCACTTGACAAAGAGGAGGTTGTCCTTCCGCAGCCACCTCATGTCTCCCCTCTCAGCCTTCTTTGGTAACTCGTTGATTTGAGTTTTAGGAAAGCCAATGCGAGTCTGACGGATGGTTCCACAAGCTGATGTGCAATTGGTAGCAAGTTGCTGAAAAAGTGCTGGACTTGTGTAAAAGTTGTCCACGTACAGGTGGTAACCTTTTCCCAGCAGTGTGAAGTTCATTAGGTCCATTACTGATGTGAAACTGAGACCCTCCCCCTGAACATTGGCAGTTTTTCCTTGGTAAACAAAGAAATTCCACGTATATCCAGAAGAGGATTCAGCCAACACAAACAGTTTGTATCCAAACTTGGTTGGCTTGTCTCGCATGAACTGCCTGAAGCCAATTCTAGCTTTACTTGCCACCATACGCTCATCAATACTTATTTCCCTGCATGGCTGGAAGAGTGACTTGCAAGCAGTGACAATCTGGCTGTAGAGGGGTTTGATTTTGAATAGCCGGTCGTACTCAGGTGTTCCCTTCTTTTTCTGATTTTCTTCATCCTCTTCGATGTCACATAGATGAAGGGACCAAACAATTGCTTCAAATGTGTCTCTGGTCATGCAGCTCCGTGGAAATGTGAAATTGTAGGGCCACTCTCTTCTCCACATGTCTGCCCTTGAATGTACGTGGACCATCCCAGAATACAGTATTATAGCCAAAAATATGAAGAAGTTCTGAACTGTAACGGGAGACCATTTGAAATGCATACCTGATGCTTTTCTTCTGGCTGCATTGTCATTTGTGTTGTTGATAATTGTGTGAATGGTGCTGGAGCTGAAGAAAAGCTTGAACAGGCTCAATGGTGACCATGCCACTGTCCTGTCAATCCTGGGACCTGGTGGATGCTTTGGCTGAAACTTTGGCAGTGGTGGCTCCACATCTGGCTCTTCTGGATTACACCAGCGATCACCACGTCCAGAGGTAGCCTGCTTTGGCTGCTTACTGGAAGGCCCACGTCGTCTCTGCTGACCCTTCTTTGACTGTGATGGAGGGGTGGGGGCTGGGGCAGGGGAGGGTGACACTTTCTGTGATCTGCATGTCGTGTATCTTGAGGAAGCAGAACTGCGCCTTGTCTTCCTTGCCGGTGGCACATACTCCTCATCTTCATCATCCTCACTAGAAAGAGGAGATGAAGCTTCAGCTGGAGGGCTGGAGGGCTGGGGGGCTGCAGTGCTGCTGGTGCCAGATGGACCTGGGGTCTCATCCTCCTGGCTTTGGAGACAAATGGAGATAAATAATGAGAATCATTCAACAGAACAATACATCTGCCCAATTCATCATAACGTGTTTAGCCTAAAGAGATCAATCTTGAGCTACTATGTACAAATAGTGATTGAATAACACAAGCCCCACTTTTAGCTATTATCAAATGTCTGCACATGTGGGACTAATGCCAGGTTGTAAAGGTATTCAGGCTATCTGATAATAGTAACAGAATCACTAACATGAAATAAATAAGTAAAAATATCAGATTTGGTGAAAAGTCAGACTTGAAAAGAAAACTAGGCATGCGCCGCCATTTTGTCTTTGTCCCTTTACACAGATCAGCTGTTACAGTGAGAGTGTAGGCAAAATAAAACATGAATGTTTTCAGGTTGATAATAGTAATCTGATTATAATCTGATAAAAGATTATTATAATAATAGTAACAGAATCACTAAATATCAGATTTTGTGAAAAACATGCCGACAAAACGCAAGTACAACAGAAAACAAAACTTCAAAGTTGGCGCCGCCATTTTGTGGCTCAGCTGGCGCGGATCAGCTGGCGCTATTGTTTGAAAAGGTGAAATAAAACCAAAATCATCAATCATGGCGACAAAAATATCGCTATTGCCTGTAAATGTATAAGAAAAACAATAACTTACTCATAAACTGGATCCCGGTTCAGCAGTAAATATGTGTCCTCCTCTTCTTCATATTCAGAGCAGCTGCTATCAGATGAGTCTGTGACCTCGACATCACTTCTGTTCTGGATGGCTTCCAAGGCCTCCAGTATTGTGTATCTTTGTTTTTGCTTCTCAGCCATTGTAAAACGAACTAAATGTCTTTCAGATACAAATGCTGAATGAGGCTCGTGCGTAATGCGTATTGACGCTTGTATCAGCAGGGGGTTACGCAGCGAATGATCTTCAATTTTTACCTGGATTATTTATAGTCTGATAGGAGTGTGACATCTCGTTGGAAAGCTCGCGATAAGTAGAATATCACTGCAGTGTGATTGACTCTGAAATACCAACACACGACCAGTAGGTGGAAGCAAAAGACCGTGTTTGAAATCGAGCAGGGAGAATGCAGTTTCTGCAATATACGTCACCATGGTGTCCATTTTGAACATAGCACGGTGCGAATAGACTCAAAATGACAAAGAAAGGGTAAGGAAACAATATTAGTCGCTTTTGATGACAATTGCTTTGTTATTTGATAGAATATTGAGACATAAACACAGAATTTCACATTTTGACGATAAAATGCAAAATTTTGCTGCGTCTTTGCTACGGGGCTGACATGAGCTGGTTAGGTCGGATAATGTTTTGTTTGGTATCAGCAGAAAGATGAGCTTCTATAGTTTAATTCTATACCTAACATGACTGAGTAGAGCAAGCGGATATATGTGTACTGCTGCGTTTCATTTCGACTGTCCCTTATATTCACAGAGCTGTTATTTTTTTAGTTAATTGTTTAAATTATTGCCAAACAAACTGTGTTTGAGAAAAATACACTTGGACTGTTGTTTTGGTAGAGTTGAAGCCTCATCTTTTGGAAACATTTGAAAAAAAAACCCACTACAGCGTTTTATTAACTTTTTATAGGCAGTAAACTGTTGTAGCGCTCGCCCGACCCGGTACCGGGTCCGTCGGGTCAAACAGGTTAATAATAGACAGTTTGGAAGTTAGATATAAAGTAAAAGCTGCATTTAAAAGTTTAGCTAGAAATGCACATATAATGTTATAAAGGCAGAATAATGAAGTTTGTTAAAATCAGTGCAGCAAGACACTATTAAAATGTTGGAAAGCGAATGTGTACATACAGTTTGTTATTGATACTTATGCGTGTGTTGTGTACATAATCTCTTACATGTCGAAGGCAGAAAGGGAGATGGGATTGTTGCTCGCTAATGCCCAAAGAGAAGCATCAAAGGACGGGAGTGTTAGTGCTAAAGAGGCATTGAGAAGTCTAGACAGAGTTTATCTACATAACAGAGATGTGTGAGCTCAAATACTTGTTTTACTTTTTTCATTTTTAAGCCAAAACCATTTTCAGTCTCTCCCTAACAATTTCAAACAGAAGGACATGTTAACTGCTTTTACATTAAAAATACAGTCATATAAATCTCAGGATTCATTAAAAGTGATATCTGATTAATAATTATCAATTTAACTTCTTTGAGGTCTTTTAGTTGAATTGTGTTAAATGTATGATCCAAATGTTTTGCTTTGTAATTTTTTGCTGATTATTTATTAAACTGGAGGTTTACAGCAGTGAAAATGATCAAATCCATCAAATAACTTGATTTCACTGCCACCAAGACAGATTCATTTTGTAGCTGTTAGTGGAAATGTAAATTGTTTTCATGCTTTCAGCTCTAAATTGAAACAGTTTCTTGGAGAGTTTTACCTCCATGTTTCTTGTATGTTACCTCATAATGTCACATCTAAGTTTTGCCGGTCTAGTCGCTCTGCTACTCCGTACTTTTCCACTCAGCCCACCTCTGCTTCCCTCTGCCAGTCAGACACACCCACCTCATCAGTCTACTCTGTTCAGCTGGGCACTCAGGCACTCCACATCAGCAATCAAGCCATTATTTAAGCCTCTCCTGCTCACTCACTCATCTCACCTGTGGATTCCTGTGTGTTAGAGACTCTTACCTGGTTGATACGTCAGTCTAGCTGTTCCCCACCGAACTAGTGTGTGTGTGTGTGTGTGAGCCTATTCACCTCGCTCAACTCACCAACTATAGTTGGTTTGTCTTCCCCAGCTTGGACCCTTTGACTCCCCCAAAGCCCACAGAGACTCTTTACCTGAAAAATGAATTTTACTGTGTTGCTTCTCACCTGTTTCCTTCTGTACCTGCTGAAGCTGACATTAAAAATAACCACCAACTATTCCTTTGATCTGGTGGACTGCATTTGGGTCCAACACACAACTGTTACATACATGAGACATCAGAGCAGGGATGATGATAAATGTGACTTTTACACAGAAATAGTATTTTATTTTAAAGAACAAGAAAGAAACTCGAAGAAAATATCAAAGTTTAGATAAAATGATGAAATGTTTTAACTCTTACATGCTGTTCAGAGTCAAATCTGACCCATTTTTACATTTGAGAGCTTTAATAACACCCTATTACACTTTCATTTACCTAAACTGTTCCTAATGTGACCCACAGTTTACAAATATGGAAATAAAATGCATTATTTTTTTTTTTAATTTTTGTGCAGCTGATACATATTTTTATATATGCAAATGTTCAAATTTGACCTATGTGTATTAAAGAATATAAAAAATCAGATTTAATGAGGTGAACTTGATCTATGACCTGTTTATTCTCTACATCTCATATCTGGTGATTTTAGGGCTTTTCAGAAGGTTAATTTCACATTTTGTAATACAGAAAAAACAAGATACATAATAAACTAAATGATAAACTAAAATGAGGACTGACTAAAAACAATTCTGTATAATGAGCTAAAAATTCATTCATTACAGATTTTACATTAGTCTCTCCCACAGGTTTTTACTCCTTTATGTTATGAATGATGTAAATGTTGAGTTGTCCCAGCAGGGAGGAGGAAACAGCATGATATGTTGAGGACAGCTACAGTTGACTGACTCTGTGTGTTTGCATATCTGTCCTGCCTCTCTGCTCCCAGCCGTTAAGAGGCCAGTGTTGATCAGTGGCTTTCCAGACCTTTCAGAGCCACTGACACACCGCCAGCACAATGATGATGTCACTGACTCTACTGCTGGGCACCCTGGGGCTCCTTGTTCAGGGTGAGACTCTCTGCTGAAAACTTGGCTTCAGGATGCAACCAGGTTCACCACAATGATGTTCTGCTGTGATGGAGAAACACTGAAACAAGCAGCATTTACCTTCTTCCATCTATTCTCCATGTTAAAGAAATGATACTCTTCTGTTTTCATGTTGATCATCTTTCTCCAAGCTGGATTTGTCTCAATAAGCCTTCTCCTCTTTTTCATGTTTTACAGGTTCATCAGGACAAATCATCCTGACTCAGTCTCCTGGATCTCACTCTGTTGCTCCAGGACAGACTGTCTCCATCATATGTAAAGCCAGTTCAGGTGTTAGTATCTACCTCCACTGGTACCTTCAGAAATCTGGAGAAGCTCCTAAACTCCTGATTCGTTATGCTACAACCCGTCAGTCTGGAGTTTCAGATCGTTTTAGTGGAAGTGGGTCAAACACTGACTTCACTCTGACCATCAGTGGAGTTCAGGCTGAAGATTCAGGAGTTTACTACTGTCAGCAGAGTAACAGCTTCCCGTTCACACAGTGATACAACGTCGTACAAAAACCTCCCTCAGCTGGAGAGGAACTGATCTGACTCAACAGCTGCACTCAGACCAAAACAACAGAGGTTTGACATAAAAGACATCACTTATTACAGCAATAACTCTATAATTATACTTTTAGTTATTTAAAGCAAGTATAATTTTGAAGATGATTTAGTTGATACAGTGTCAGAACAGGATCACTGTGTTAGAGTGAGTCTCACTCAGAGTCAGAATCAAACACAGCTGAAGAATTTAATGTTTAATCTTCATGAAAAAGGTAGTGTAATAAAAGTTAAATCATGATTTATAAGACAGCATTTTAAAATTTGTTTCTATCTTTTTAGTTTTTAAAATATTTGACTATATAACACATTATTATTATTAAAAGAGCAATTGTAGGAAATTAACATGAACACATTCTGTTAAGCATTGAAAGATTGAACATGCTCAACATCAGAGGTGAACAATACCAAAGACTTTCAGCTCTTAATAACTGATCATTTCATTTATTCATTTCACAGTAAGAAAACATTACATTTTACAACTCTTCAGGAAATTAAAGGTCCATTAAATGTATTGTTTAATCTAATACAGTATCACATTATATGATTGTTTGTTTTAAGATTTCTTCTACATCCACTCAGTGACGTATATCTGTAACAATAGTGCTGAAGTGAGAGTTTGTACAGGCAGTAGACCTTATTAGATGAGGAAAAGAGACATTTTAAAGCTTTATTGACAACAAAAGAAAAAGCATATGAAGAGCAGATAGTCTGATACCAGTGAACATGTAGAAAGAGGACGAGGAGAAAAACAGCAGTGGAAATATACAGCATGAAACTGGAAGCAGACTGATCAGGAATCTTGTGGTGTCTGTACAGTTTGTGTATCAGCGCTACATGAAGTAAACAGAGATGCTGCAAACGTGGTGTAAATACAGACTCTCAGACACAGTTACAGTTGAAACCAGAAGTTTACATTCACTGTATAAAAAGACATATAACCTTTTTTTATTCACTGTCTGACTTTATATCAGATGAAACTTTTACTGTTTTAGTCAGTTAGGATTACCAACATTATTTATATTTGCTAAAAGAAATTTTTTTAGACCATTTTTTATCACTTTCTTCAAAGTCAGAAGTATTGTTTGAAGGTTGTGCAACACCTTCAAGTTACCTGCCTTAAAAGGTATTTTCTTTTCATACAGAAGACTCTTAAGGGACTTAGAGACCCATGGTTTACTATTTGGATATACCTTAAAAACCTTAGTTGGAACAACAGTGTCCTCACAGTATGAGACCCAGCTACTAATAACATCAGTCAGTTCATCAATATCAGAGCAAGAGTCCTTAAACATGTTCCAGTCTGTGGAATCCAGGAAGCCCTGAAGATACAAGCAAGCCTCCTCTGACCAGGCTTTAGCATACAGTCAGTACCTTACCCCTCTTAAGGGCAGTGGACTATGAGGGGATGAGGTGCACACAGTTGTGATCTGAAGAGCCGAGAGGTGGGAGGGCGATGGATTTGAATGCATTTTTTACTGAGCAGTAGCACAGGTCTAGTGTTTTACTGCGTCTAGTGGGGCACTTTACATACTATTAATTATTTAATAAAACTATTAATTCTGATTAATTCTGTGACCCCGAAACAAACAAAGTCCATTTAATTGATCTTCTGTAAATAATAAAAAAGGGACTTATGATGTAAGTTATTATTGTAATAAGATGCATTGAGACAAATGATTTGATTAATATGTCTTTATTGTTTTAACATACAGAGAATATCAGAATTACTGCAAGCAAAAAAATAACACACTTGATAAATGTGATGATTGTGAAGAGAGAAATAGACAGAAAGAGACAGAGAGAGTTAAAGACATCAGAGTGAGAGCAGTAGCAGAGTAAACCAGTAGCAGAGTCCCAGTGAGTCAGGTCAGGACTGGGAACACTGGTCTCTCCTCAGTGTCTCTGAGAGTGGAGACTGGGAGCCCTGGGTGGCCTCACAGGTCACAGAGCCCACCTTCCTCCACTGGTCTGCAGTGAGCCTCAGGGTGCTGCTCCAGCTGTAGTGGCCGTCCTGCTGCAGCACCCCGGGGCTCCTGCTCTGCTCCCAGCTGCTGCTGCTGCTGCTGCTGCCGTCCACCTTCCAGGCCAGACTCCAGTCTGAGGGGAAGCCCTTGTTGGCCAAACACGTGAGCGTGGCCTTCCCCTGCTGCAGCTCCTGGCTGGAGGGGGGCAGCACCGTCAGGGTGGGACGGACATCACCTAGGAGACACCAATCACATTAGAGGACAGGGACCACACAGCTGTCAAACACCAGACACTTGGACACCTTTACTGTGTGAGAGTGGATTTTCCCTTTTAAGGAGTTTGTGTCAGATGCTTTTTCTGCTCCACCAGTCACTCACTCACACATTGTTTCACTTCCCTTTAAGAAACCTCTCATGCAGATCAGCACAGAAATAATCATCGTACAGTTTGACCTGAAATATATCAAACTATACTGCAAATAAAACAACGAGATTTCAAAACTTTCTCTTCAAAATCATCAAAAATGTTAACAAAGCATTACATTACAACACTCACTGGAAACATCACCAAACACAGAAGATGAACTGACCACCAGCTGATTTCAAACATCACTTAGCAAACTGTTCAAATGACTTCAAACTACATTTGAAACAATACAGAGATCAGAAATTTGGCACATTTTCAAACACCCATTGTTATCATCACTCTGCTTCATTTCATTTGAACACATTATATTCCAATCAATGGTAAAAAACTGAGTCTTACAATTAAAAATGAGTGTTAGAAAATCACTTTAAAATGCATCTAAATCTTCATCTTTTCTACATGTCAAGTTATTAAACTTCAGTCTGACAGGAATGTGTAAAGAACAGTTTAGTGAAGCTGCTCTGAGTTATCCTCCATGGTAAAGAAGGAGAAATACAACATGAATACTAAAAGTGCCGAAATAAAAATGATATATTTATCTACTGTAAGCATTCAAAAGCTTCATTTAAAACACTATTTTACAATATTGTATTTATCATTTGAGCAGAAACTTACTTCCAACATCCAGTCTGGTTCCTCCACCGAACGTGTACCACAGTGATACAAACTCATTGAGCCGTCGTACAAAAACCTCTCACTGTAGAGAGACACGGCTCTCTGACTTTGAACCCTGAACTAAAACTACAAGCTCTAAAAATGTAGCTTTACTGTCAAAGTTGTTAAATTAATGATTTATCGTCTAAATTAATGTTTTATTTTCTTTACAGCAAGTTTCTGAGTTTTAAATGCAAAAGTGGTCTTTGTCTCTAAGTGCAAATTATGTATAAAAAACAGTTTGACATGAAAGTGGATGCAAAAAAACTGTCTAATATAAAGAAAAACAATTAAATGATCTGTTGAAATGATAAATATTAGAAACATTTGACTTACTTCCAACATCCAGTCTGGTTCCTCCACCGAACGTGTACCACAGTGATACAAACTCATTGAGCCGTCGTACAAAAACCTCTCACTGTAGAGAGACACGGCTCTCTGACTTTGACACAAACAAACTCTACAAAAACAGTTCCTGCTTTAAAAAAAAACCTATTTATTTTATATGATATCCAATTAAAAAGTGCCCCAATTTTTAACCGTTAATCACATTTTTACATATATATTGTTAAATTTGTTTGAAAGTAAAATTTAATATTAAATTAACAGACAGAAGATGTACTGAAAGAAAATGTGTCTGCAGTCATCAAAGCAAATCTACATAAAATGATCACTGACACATTATGAATCAATACTCTGATAAGTTGATTGATCCATTGATTAAACAGCATCATCAGAGTAATCCAAGTCCCTGTTGGAGTCAGTCAGAGCATTTCCATAGAGAGCCACTTTGCATCAGCAGCACCATGCTCCAGTGCTCTGGGAGAGTTTATAGTCTTGAGAGTTGAACACTGGATGACTGACAGCTGTCCTTCATGACAACAGAAGCCACAGAAATCCTCCTCATCAAAAACATGACTTTGATCTCCGTCCTCATCTGGACTCTCCTCTGCTTCATTCAGGGTGAGGAAAATCATTTTTCTGTCATTTGGAGTGTAGCTGAGTTTCACCTCACCATCTCATGTCCAGTGTTTCTTCTCTCTCTTCAGGGTCTGTTGGACAAAATGTTGTTCTGACTCAGCCAGCAGCCAAATCAGTGCAGCTCGGTCAAACTGCCTCTATTGACTGTAAAGCTAATAGACAAGTTACTCAGTACTCTGGTTCAAAATACTATCTGGCCTGGTACCAACAGAAAACTGGAGAAGCTCCTAAACTTCTGATCTATGTAACATCAGACAGATTATCAGGAATCTCCTCCAAATTCACTGGAAGTGGAGCAGGGAATGGAGTTGACTTCACTCTGACCATCAGTGGAGTTCAGGCTGAAGATGCAGCAGTTTATTACTGTCAGAGTTTTCATTGGATCAACAGTCAGGGTGTGATCACACAGTGAAAAAGCGTCGTACAAAAACCTCCCTCAGTCAGACTGAACAGAAACTGAACTGACTGCTGCAGCTGGAAGCTACTGCAGAGACTGATACAGTTCACTGAACACACACACACACACACATACACATACACACACACATACACACACACACACACACACACACACACACACACACACACACACACACACACACACACACACACACACACACACACACACACACACACACACACACACACACACACACTGATGATATATAATGTCCATACTGTCTCTATCAGTTTTCCTCCCACCTCAACAACCTGAAAGTTTCCTCAGATAAAGAGAACAGTTCCAGTGAAGAATCCCAGTCAGACCATTAAAACCACAGCAACATCTATCAGAGTCAGCTCCACTGATGTCCACATATATGTCTGCTCAGTACCCCTCAGTTCCCACAGCAAGCTCAGCTGTTTTTCATCAGTTTGAGCTTGTTTCTCTCTCTACACTCATTGAAATAGTGGAACCCTTCCGTCCTGCTAAGTGCCCATCCGACAGCATCCCATACCGTTTGTTTTAAAGAGTTTTTCAGCTCAGTTGAGTCTTTTATTTTGCTTTTTTATAAATCGGTGTCTCAGCTCTAGATGTGTTCCATCCTCCTTCAAACATGCCACGGTGCAGCGTCTTTTGAAAAAGAAAAATTTGGATTACCGGTTTTGTCTAATTTTAGGCCAATTTCCAAACTTCCTTTTATTTGCAAGATTTTAGACAAAGTTGTTTTTTACCAACTCCAAGACTTTTTAAAAAGGGCCAATGTTTGTGAATTGTTTCAGTCTGTTTAAGCCTCTCCACAGCACTGAAACTGCTCTTTTAAATGTTTTTAATGATCTTTTGTTAAACCTTGATTCTGGTAACTCTGCTTTTTTAATTCTTCTTAACCTGACAGCAGCGTGTGACACAGTGGATCATACAATTCTTCTATCACGCCTTGAACACTGTGTAAGCATCGAAGGCCCTGCTTTGAGTTGGTTTAAATTGTACCTCTCTGAGAGATCCTTCTCTGTAAACATGGGCAAGTATTCCTCCACAGTGGCCCCTCTGACCTGCGGGGGCCCCAGGGGTCAGTTCTGGGCCCTCTACTGTTCTCCCTTTATATGCTACCCCTAGGGTCAATTTTTAGGAAGCATGGTATTCCTTTTCACTGCTTTGCTGATGATGAGCAGGTGTATCTACCGTTAAAGGTCCCTACCAAAGATTCTCTTCATGCTGTGCATAACTGCATGAGTGACATTAAAACATGGATGGATATAAACTTCTTAAAATTAAATGAAAACAAAACAGAGGTTGTCCTGTTCGGTAGCCCTGACCTGGTTCAGGTCCTTGCCAGCTCCCTTGGCCCACTAGCACCTTACATAGGATCCCACGCCAGGAATCTTGGCATTATTATTGATGGTGCTTTTAAATTAGACAAACAGGTCAGCTCTGTGGTCAAGTCTAGCTTTTTTCAGCTAAGGCTTCTAGCCAAAGTTAAATCCTATCTAAGCCAGAAAGATCTTGAAAAAGTTATCCATGCTTTCATTTCATCTCGATTAGACTACCTCAACTCCCTGTATGTCGGCATTGACCAGTCAGAGCTTAACCGCCTGCAGCTGGTTCAGAATGCAGCAGCTCGTCTCCTAACTGGGACAAAGAAACGAGACCACATAACTCCGGTGCTCTCTTGTCTTCACTGGCTTCCGGTTAGACATAGGATTGATTTTAAGATTCTTTTATTTGTTTTTAAGTCTCTGAATGGGCTGGCCCCAGAATACCTGTCTGACCTTATTAAATTGCATCAGCCCTCCAGAGCCCTTAGGTCAGCTAACCAGGTGGTACTGGACATTCCTTGATCCTTCTTAAAAACTACAGGAGATCGAGCCTTTGCAGTTGCGGCTCCCACCCTGTGGAACACATTACCTTTCACTGTGCGGACTGCAAACAGCCTCTCCACTTTTAAAACACTACTTAAAATGCACTTGTTCACCTTGGCCGTTGGTGGAGTATAGCCGCTTTTATTGGGTCTTTTATCTGTTTTATTTCTCTACATTATTTAGTTTTTTATTGTTTTTATTGCTTTTATTGTTTGTTTGTTTTTTATTGTTTCTGCTTATTTTACTGTAAAGCACTTTGGTAGGCCATTGGCTGTTTTAAATGTGCTATATAAATAAAGATGACATTGATATTGACTCAAACACAAGCAGTGGACACACTCTGGCACACACAGCTCACCACATACATGCAGGTTTATGTGAGCAGGTGATAACAACAACAAACAACACTCACTTACAAAGAAAAGAACTTGCAGTCTACACATCTTTAAAGAAGGTGTTCTACATTTCAATGACTACCATCTGCATTAAGCAGCCTGACAGCAGAAGGAATGAAGGAGTTAGAGTAGAGGTTTGTTCTGCTAATGGGTTCATCATGGCGCTGGCCTGAGTGTATAACAAAGAATTCACTTGACAGTATCTGGTCGGGTTCATTAATAATAGACAGTTTTGAAGTTAGATATAAAGTAAAAGCTGCATTTAAAAGTTTAGCAAGAAATGCACATATAATGTTATAAAGGCAGAATAATGAAGTTTGTTTAAATCAGTACAGCAAGACACTATTAAAATGTTGGAAAGCGAATGTGTACGTACAGTTTGTTATTGATACTTATGCGTGTGTTGTGTACATAATCTCTTACATGTCGAAGGCAGAAAGGGAGATGGGATTGTTGCTCGCTAATGCCCAAAGAGAAGCATCAAAGGACGGGAGTGTTGGTGCTAAACAGGCATTGAGAAGTCTAGACAGAGTTTATCTACATAACAGAGATGTGTGAGCTCAAATACTTGTTTCACTTTTTTCATTTTTAAGCCAAAACCATTTTCAGTCTTTCCCTAACAATTTCAAACAGAAGGACATGTTAACTGCTTTTACATTAAAAATACAGTCATATAAAAGTCAGGATTCATTAAAGTGATATCTGATTTATAATTATCAATTCAACTTCTTTGAGGTCTTTTAGTTGAACTGTGTTAAATGTATGATCCAAATGTTTTGCTTTGTAATTTTTTGCTGATTATTCATTTAACTGGAGGTTTGCAGCAGTGAAAATGATCAAATCCATCAAATAACTTGATTTCACTGCCACCAAGACAGATTCATTTTGTAGCTGTTAGTGGAAATGTAAATATTTTCATGCTTTCAGCTCTAAATTGAAACAGTTTCTTGGAGAGTTTTACCTCCATGTTTCTTGTATGTTACCTCATATTGTCACATCTCAATTTTGCCAGTCTAGTCGCTCTGCTACTCCGTACTTTTCCACTCAGCCCACCTCTGCTTCCCTCTGCCAGTCAGACACACCCACCTCATCAGTCTACTCTGTTCAGCTGGGCACTCAGGCACTCCACATCAGCAATCAAGCCATTATTTAAGCCTCTCCTGCTCACTCACTTATTGCCAGTATCTGTACATTTAATTAATCTTCTGTTAATAATAAAAAAGGGGCTTATGATGTAAGTTATTATTGTAATAAGATGCATTGAGACAAATGATTTGATTAATATGTCTTTATTGTTTTAACATACAGAGAATATCAGAATTACTGCAAGCAAAAAAATAACACACTTGAGAAATGTGATGATTGTGAAGAGAGAAATAGACAGAAAGAGACAGAGAGAGTTAAAGACATCAGAGTGAGAGCAGTAGCAGAGTTAAACCAGTAGCAGAGTCCCAGTTAGTCAGGTCAGGACTGGGAACACTGGTCTCTCCTCAGTGTCTCTGAGAGTGGAGACTGGGAGCCCTGGGTGGCCTCACAGGTCACAGAGCCCACCTTCCTCCACTGGTCTGCAGTGAGCCTCAGGGTGCTGCTCCAGCTGTAGTGGCCGTCCTGCTGCAGCACCCCGGGGCTCCTGCTCTGCTCCCAGCTGCTGCTGCTGCTGCTGCTGCTGCTGCTGCCGTCCACCTTCCAGGCCAGACTCCAGTCTGAGGGGAAACCCTTGTTGGCCAGACACGTGAGCGTGGCCTTCCCCTGCTGCAGCTCCTGGCTGGAGGGGGGCAGCACCGTCAGGGTGGGACGGACATCACCTAGGAGACACCAATCACATTAGAGGACAGGGACCACACAGCTGTCAAACACCAGACACTTGGACACCTTTACTGTGTGAGAGTGGATTTTCCCCTTTAAGGAGTTTGTGTCAGATGCTTTTTCTGCTCCACCAGTCACTCACTCACACATTGTTTCACTTCCCTTTAAGAAACCTCTCATGCAGATCAGCACAGAAAGAATCATCGTACAGTTTGACCTGAAATATATCAAACTACACTGCAAATAAAACAACAACAATTTTGTCACAACTTTCTCATCAAAAATGTTAACAAAGCATTACATTACAACACTCACTGGAAACATCACCAAACACAGAAGATGAACTGACCACCAGCTGATTTCAAACATCACTTAGAAAACTGTTCAAATGACTTCAAACTACATTTGAAACAATACAGAGATCAGAAATTTGGCACATTTTCAAACACCCATTGTTATCATCAATCTGCTTCATTTCATTTGAACACATTATATTCCAATCAATGGTAAAAAACTGAATCTAAAAATTAAAAATGATTATTAGAAAATCACTTTAAAATGCATCTAAATCTTCATCTTTTCTACATGTCAAGTTATTAAATTTCAGTCTGACAGGAATGTGTAAAGAACAGTTTAGTGAAGCTGCTCTGAGTTATCCTCCATGGTAAAGAAGGAGAAATACAACATGAATACCAAAAGCGCCGAAATAAAAATGATATATTTATCTACTGTAAACATTCAAAAGCTTAATTCAAAACACTATTTTACAATATTGTATTTATCATTTGAGCAGAAACTTACTTCCAACATCCAGTCTGGTTCCTCCACCGAACGTGTACCACAGTGATACAAACTCATTGAGCCGTCGTACAAAAACCTCTCACTGTAGAGAGACACGGCTCTCTGACTTTGAACCCTGAACTAAAACTACAAGCTCTAAAAATGTAACTTTACTATCAAAGTTGTTAAATTAATGATTTATCGTCTAAATTAATGTTTTATTTTCTTTACAGCAAGTTTCTGAGCTTTAAATGCAAAAGTGGTCTTTGTCTCTAAGTGCAAATTATGCATAAAAAAACAGTTTGACATGAAAGCGGAAGCAAAAAAACTGTCTAATATAAAGGAAAACAATTAAATAATCTGTTGAAATGATAAATATTTGAAACATTTGACTTACTTCCAACATCCAGTCTGGTTCCTCCACCGAACGTGTACCACAGTGATACAAACTCATTGAGCCGTCGTACAAAAACCTCTCACTGTAGAGAGACACGGCTCTCTGACTTTGACACAAACAAACTCACTAAAATTAGACTCTTGTTTGTCACATTTTTAACGTAATTTGACAACTGACAACAACACAGTGATACGCATTTCATATATATGTAATTTTATTTAACATGTGTTCATTTTTATTGATTTAATATTAAGTGTTTGTGGTAATACATTTAAATATAACAAATTACATTCTGCTGTCAATACACATGAATCCCAAACCACCTTAAAATGATCACTGACACATTATGAATCAATACTCTGATAAGTTGATTGATCCATTGATTAAACAGCATCATCAGAGTAATCCAAGTCCCTGTTGGAGTCAGTCAGAGCATTTCCATAGAGAGCCACTTTGCATCAGCAGCACCATGCTCCAGTGCTCTGGGAGAGTTTATAGTCCTGAGAGTTGAACACTGGATGACTGACAGCTGTCCTTCATGACAACAGAAGCCACAGAAATCCTCCTCATCAAAAACATGACTTTGATCTCCGTCCTCATCTGGACTCTCCTCTGCTGCTGCTTCACAGGTAAAGTCCAGAGAATCAAACTCCTCTCCTCTATGAACATCCATCCCTCTGAAATGAAGCCCACAAAACCATGATGCTGCTTTATGGTTTTGTTTCTGTATCCTCAGAGTCCAGAGGCCAGATCACAGTGACTCAGTCTGCAGCAGTGAGATCTGAACTGGAAGGATCTGCAACCATCAGCTGTAAGACCAGTCAGGATGTTGCTGGAGATTGTAGCGGTTCCAGTCCTTGTTTAGCCTGGTACCAACAGAGAGATGGAGAAACTCCTAAACTTCTAATTTACGAGGCTACCACTCGAGAATCAGGGATTCCAGGTCGTTTTTCAGGCAGTGGATCAAACTCTGACTTCACTCTGACCATCAGTGGAGTTCAGGCTGAAGATGCAGCAGTTTATTACTGTCAGAGTATTCATGAAATCAACAGTCAGGATGTGTTCACACAGTGAAAAAGCGTCGTACAAAAACCTCCCTCATTCAGACTGAACAGAAACTGAACTGACTGCTGCAGCTGGAAGCTACTGCAGAGACTGATACAGTTCACTGAACACACACACACACACACACACACACACACACACACACACACACACACACACACACACACACACACACACACACACACACACACACACACACACACACACACCTCAGAAAATTGATCTTTAACGTAGTTAGACTCACTGCTGAATGAAAAGTGAGAGAACAAGATCCGATTTTGTTTGAGCTCCTGATGTTTAGTTCAGAACATTCAACAGTCTGAGGAGTTTCCAGAATTACTCTCCAGTAGCTGCTCTATATATTTTAGCAATATCTCAGTCCTGATGTTTGTATATTAAAACCCCAAGAGTGAGATTTAGCTTTTATTACACTGTTACCAAATATTACCATTTATAAATTATAGAAACAGTCTACAACCTCCCGATGACCCAACTCCACTCACCTGGCTCCTGCAGGTTGAAGACAACAAGTCTGTCCAGACAGGATCATCACTCCTCCTCACAATCCCTGACTAAATTACACTTACAAACAGGAAAGTAACTAACCTTTCTATTAAACAAAGCTGACATAAATAAGCACTGAATCCTAACGTGCATCAAAACCCGAAAGTAGTCCACACAAGAAAACTGGAGCTTCCCCACACCAGGCTCACAAAGGAAGCTTAGCAAAAGTTCAGTCAGAAGACTCTAAAACATACAGGCATAACTGGTAACGTCTGCCTCCTTCAAGCATTCTCATCTATAAAGGCCACACTTCAGCCTCAGCCTATAATCCTGTAGCGTTCTGTTTAAATGTGCCTCTCTCCCTTTGCTTCAGTCCTGTCATACAGCTGTTCCTGCGCCCCACCACCTCCCCATCTCCTCCATTCTCTACAGGATCTGCAGTCTATTCCCATCTGCCATCTTCTCTTCAGTCTTATCAGCAATCACCACCACCAGTGTCTGGACTTCATGGGGGATCTACATATATATGTTTAGAGATGATTCCTCATGGAGTTCAAGCGCCAAAGACTTTGTCATTACTAAGATTTTGTTCATTACATATTTACAAAAAAATATCTCTCCTGATTGAAATATATCAACATGAGCTCAGCCCTGATCTTCAGGCAGTCACTGATGGGGGTTATTTATTCACTGTAAGCAGTGGGTCCAGTAAGCAGCTACTATGCAGTTATCCCCAGACAGTCATGGATGTGATGCATAGCATACAGTTCTAACCACTTTCACTGCCACTTTAAGAAGTCACACTGAGACAAACTACCTGCTAGAGCTTGTTACCGAAACCAAGTGGAAAAAACTCCAGTAACATAACAGACACCTCAAACCAAAATGCACAAGAGACAAGTACTTCCCAAATTTAATTTAAACAAAAGAAAACAAAGCTCATGGATGATACCCTCAACCCAGTGGGCAAACTCTTAAGTCAAGACTTTTCCAAAAACCAAATGACTTCAGACAAACTCACAAACCCCCATCATCACAGGAGGTAGCAAAACAGAAGTGGGACAAATGACCACAAATGTCTTATCAAATTCATTGATTTGATCCTGAACATGCCTCCAGATTGTCACAACCTGACCCTCTGTCAGACTTGGATATGATCAAATAATGAAGACTGTTTGGCTTAATTAATTAATTTCATTTTCAGTCAGTATTTAATTGTTGGAGAATACAAGATCAAAACTGAAATTTTTAGTTTCCCAATCTACATGAGGATGATGTAAATGTAGAGTTGTCCCAGCAGTGAGGAGGAAACAGCATGATATGTTGAGGACAGCTACAGTTGACTGACTCTGTGTGTTTGCATATCTGTCCTGCCTCTCTGCTCCCAGCCGTTAAGAGGCCAGTGTTGATCAGTGGCTGTCCAGACCTTTCAGAGCCACTGACACGCCGCCAGCACAATGATGATGTCACTGACTCTACTGCTGGGCACCCTGGGGCTCCTTGTTCAGGGTGAGACTCTCTGCTGAAAACTTGGCTTCAGGATGCAACCAGGTTCACCACAATGATGTTCTGCTGTGATGGAGAAACACTGACACAAGCAGCATTTACCTTCTTCCATCTATTCTCCATGTTAAAGAAATGATACTCTTCTGTTTTCATGTTGATCATCTTTCTCCAAGCTGGATTTGTCTCAATAAACCTTCTCCTCTTTTTCATGTTTTCCAGGTTCATCAGGACAAATCATCCTGACTCAGTCTCCTGGATCTCACTCTGTTGCTCCAGGACAGACTGTCTCCATCAGATGTAAAACCCGTTCAGATGTTTATAACTACCTCCACTGGTACCTTCAGAAATCTGAAGAAGCTCCTAAACTCCTGATTTATACAGCTACAACCCGTCAGTCTGGAGTTTCAGATCGTTTCAGTGGAAGTATGATTACAGCATACACTGACTTCACTCTGACCATCAGTCGAGTTCAGGCTGAAGATTCAGGAGTTTACTACTGTCAGCATAGTAACGGCTTCCCGTTCACACAGTGATACAACGTCGTACAAAAACCTCCCTCAGCTGGAGAGGAACTGATCTGACTCAACAGCTGCACTCAGACCAAAACAACAGAGGTTTGACATAAAAGATATCACTTATTACAGCAATAACTCTATAATTATACTTTTAGTTATTTAAAGTAAGTATAATTTAGAAGATTATTTAGTTGATACAGTGTCAGAACAGGATCACTGTGTTAGAGTGAGTCTCACTCAGAGTCAGAATCAAACACAGCTGAAGAATTTAATGTTTAATCTTCATGAAAAATGTAGTGTCATAAAAGTTAAATCATGATTTATAAGACAGCATTTTCAGGTTTTATCAGTGATGTTTCTTAAATGGTAGAAACACAATTGCACGAGCTTTGTGGTGAGCTGCTCAAAGTTTAATTTGGTATCAAACCACACACCAAGATTTTCTGCAACAGTCTTGATGTTTTTTGAAAGGTCACCAGCAGATGGCAGGATTTGTTCTATCACATGCTGGGACCCGATGACAATGATCTCTGTCTTATCTGAGTTCAGTTGGAGGAAATTGTTTGCCATCCAAATGTTTCAGGTCATTAAGGCAGTCAATAAGAGAACTCAGAGATCCAGGCTCAGAGGGTTTCACAGGTAGGTACAACTGTGTATCATCAGCATAACAATGAGAAGAAACACCATGCTTCTCAATGATCTGTCCAAGAAGGAGCATGTATAATGAGAATAAGTAAATCTTATTATTAAGAGAGTAGATTTTATTATACTTTTTTAATTATAATGACTTAGTTGTATGAAATTATATTAGTCATTATAATTATGTACATTTTGTTCATTTTCTATTGATGTTGAATCTTTTTATACACCACACATCATACAACTACAATACAATACAATATAAGTATTTATTTTGTCCACAGTAAACATGAATTAATCTCTCCATTCAAATGAATTAGCTCAGTTAACTGGCAAAACAGACAGACAGGAATTAGCCAATCGCAACAAAGTAGCTCAGTTTCTGCCTAGCAACAGGTTGCTAAGGGCAGCTAAGGCCCTGCGGTTGCTACGGCGATGTGAGAATCTGCTTGGAAAAGATTCTCAAAATGCCCCAGAATTTGGCTTCTGACAAGGTCCCGAACAATTGCAAACTGTGAGAAAACCGTAACTCCTGTCCAAAAACCGAAAACACTGTGAGAGACACAGAAGCCGGCAGATTCTGAAAGTGTTTATTTTATTCAGATATTCTTTAAAATGAGCGAGTAAGCTCAGTGCGAAGACAGAGTGAGATTATTTTGGGAAAAAAAGACGATTACATTAGGGTCAATGAGGAGCGAGACAGGTATTGCTGCCGGTCTCGGCCCCCCGTTTAAATTTTGTGCAGACCCCGCCTGTCAAAATCAAATTTTATGAATCCCAACACCTATGTCTACATTTTGACAAAAAATTATTTGTCTCCTTTTTACCGTTTGGCCGTGAGCTCGAGTTAAATATAAAAATTAAGGTAATTTTTTACTGCTTCTCGCACTCAAGCTAACTGACGCTTACACTCTAACTTTTAAGAAAAAGTGATTTCCACTCCTCGTTTGACTGCTTATAGTTTGAAAAGCTTACATGTTATATAAAAACAGTTTGGTGTTTTGGAGAGAGCAGAAGTTTTCCTCCGTTTTAAAGTTTGAATCACATTTCTACGTGCAGGTATGAGAGAGCTAGTGACTTCGAAAAAAGATGAAATTGAATGTGTGTTTAACATTGAGCCCCATCTAAAAACAGTATGCTGATGTGTCAATATTTCACAGGTCACAACCAAACATCACATTCATTTTATGTGATTGTATGCTGATGATATTATGCTTTTTATTTCTAAAGCTAAAACAGTTTAACAAGTTCAGATATATTCAGAAGGTTTTACTTTTCTCAGAACGTCAAAACAACAAATTAAATAAAAACATGTTAAAACTGATGTTGAATTTGAATATTTAGAAGAAGCAGATCACCCTCATGTCACTTTAGAAATCTGTAATATGAACTGAAACACGCTCAAGTCTGACAGATGTGTTTTATTGTTTAATTTTCAGCATACTGGTATATAGACAAACAGCAGACAGATGGGAAGGACACCATGTGTTACCCGACTGCCTGGTATGTCCATTTATATTGAGGAGAGATCAGTTTTTGTACATTTAATGGAAACACTGCTATCATTAAGAGAGATTAATATGATCATTATAATAATAAAAAAGCTGCAAATATCATTGATTTGATGAACACGTCTTTATTTATTTTTTTGAAATATTTAAATCAAAAAGCAAGAAACATCATTACTGCAACATTTAAAGAGACAGAGGGAGAAAAAAACAGAGTTGCAGAGATCAGAGTGAGAGCAGTAGCAGAGTAAAACCAGTAGCAGAGTCCCAGTGAGTCAGGTCAGGACTGGGAACACTGGTCTCTCCTCAGTGTCTCTGAGAGTGGAGACTGGGAGCCCTGGGTGGCCTCACAGGTCACAGAGCCCACCTTCCTCCACTGGTCTGCAGTGAGCCTCAGGGTGCTGCTCCAGCTGTAGTGGCCGTCCTGCTGCAGCACCCCGGGGCTCCTGCTCTGCTCCCAGCTGCTGCTGCTGCTGCTGCTGCTGCCGCCGTCCACCTTCCAGGCCAGACTCCAGTCTGAGGGGAAGCCCTTGTTGGCCAGACACGTGAGCGTGGCCTTCCCCTGCTGCAGCTCCTGGCTGGAGGGGGGCAGCACCGTCAGGGTGGGACGGACATCACCTAGGAGACACCAATCACATTAGAGGACAGGGACCACACAGCTGTCAAACACCAGACACTTGGACACCTTTACTGTGTGAGAGTGGATTTTCCCCTTTAAGGAGTTTGTGTCAGATGCTCTTTCTGCTCCACCAGTCACTCACTCACACATTGTTTCACTTCCCTTTAAGAAACCTCTCATGCAGATCAGCACAGAAAGAATCATCGTACAGTTTGACCTGAAATATATCAAACTACACTGCAAATAAAACAACACGATTTCACATCTTTCTCTTCAAAATCATGAAAAATGTTAACAAAGCATTACATTAAAACACTCACTGGAAACATCACCAAACACAGAAGATGAACTGACCACCAGCTGATTTCAAACATCACTTAGCAAACTGTTCAAATGACTTCAAACTACATTTGAAACAATACAGAGATCAGAAATTTGGCACATTTTCAAACACCCATTGTTATCATCACTCTGCTTCATTTCATTTGAACACATTATATTCCAATCAATGGTAAAAAACTCAATCTTAAAGTGAAAAATGATTCTTAGAAAATCACTTTAAAATGCATCTAAATCTTCATCTTTTCTACATGTCAAGTTATTAAATTTCAGTCTGACAGGAATGTGTAAAGAACAGTTTAGTGAAGCTGCTCTGAGTTATCCTCCATGGTAAAGAAGGAGAAATACAACATGAATACTAAAAGTGCCGAAATAGAAATGATATATTTATCTACTGTAAACATTCAAAAGCTTAATTCAAAACACTATTTTACAATATTGTATTTATCATTTGAGCGTAAACTTACTTCCAACATCCAGTCTGGTTCCTCCACCGAACGTGTACCACAGTGATACAAACTCATTGAGCCGTCGTACAAAAACCTCTCACTGTAGAGAGACACGGCTCTCTGACTTTGACACAAACAAACTCACTAAAATTAGACTCTTGTTTGTCACATTTTTAACGTAATTTGACAACTGACAACAACACAGTGATACGCATTTCATATATATGTAATTTTATTTAACGTGTGTTAATTTTTATTGAATTCATAATAAGTGTTTGCGGTAATACATTTAAATATAACAAATTACATTCTGCTGTCAATACACATGAATCCCAAACTACCTTAAAATGATCACTGACACATTATGAATCAATACTCTGATAAGTTGATTGATCCATTGATTAAAAAGCATCATCAGAGTAATCCAAGTCCCTGTTGGAGTCAGTCAGAGCATTTCCATAGAGAGCCACTTTGCATCAGCAGCACCATGCTCCAGTGCTCTGGGAGAGTTTATAGTCCTGAGAGTTGAACACTGGATGACTGACAGCTGTCCTTCATGACAACAGAAGCCACAGAAATCCTCCTCATCAAAAACATGACTTTGATCTCCGTCCTCATCTGGACTCTCCTCTGCTGCTGCTTCACAGGTAAAGTCCAGAGAATCAAACTCCTCTCCTCTATGAACATCCGTCCCTCTGAAATGAAGCCCACAAAACCATGATGCTGCTTTATGTTTTTGTCTCTGTATCCTCAGAGTCCAGAGGCCAGATCACAGTGACTCAGTCTGCAGCAGTGAGATCTGAACTGGGACGATCTGCAACCATCAACTGTAAGACCAGTCAGAGAGTTTATGGTGGGGACCGCTTAGCCTGGTACCAACAGAAAACTGGAGAAGTTCCTAAACTTCTCATTTACTATGCTACCAGTCGACAATCAGGGATTCCAGATCGTTTTTCAGGCAGTGGATCAAACTCTGACTTCACTCTGACCATCAGTGGAGTTCAGGCTGAAGATGCAGCAGTTTATTACTGTCAGAGTGTACACTATCCTAACAGTCAGTTTGTGTTCACACAGTGAAAAAGCGTCGTACAAAAACCTCCCTCAGTCAGACTGAACCGAAACTGAACTGACTGCTGCAGCTGGAAGCTACTGCAGAGACTGATACAGTTCACTGAACACACACACACACACACACACACACACACACACACACACACACACACACACACACACACACACACACACACACACACACACACACACACACACACTAGTAATAAATATGAATCGATAGTTGATAATAATCACAATATCTTTGTTCTCACAGTGGAACAAACACAACTTTGTACTGATGACCTGAAACAAACTGAAGGAAACTGTTTAGTAACATTGAAGTCAATGAAAAAAAGGTAAAACATGTATTTGTTCCTTCATTAAAGAACATTGTGATATGAAGTGATGCAAGATAAGGTTCCTTAAAGCTTGAAATACACTTCAGAGCAGTAACAACGCTGCTGAAGAGAACGTTTATTTTGGCAGTAGTGGATCTGTTGATGAGGATAATAGAAAATCCAGTATCCAGCCCACCAGGCCCGGGTCAAGGCTGAATTTGCTCAGTCATTTCTCAGGTAGCAGGTGGGGTTGGATGGTATTAAATGCTGATGAGAAATCAACAAAGAGTAACCTAGCATGATTCCCACTCTTTTCAAGATGTTTATAGAGAATAATTAGTAGGGTTACTGTGGCATCTTGCACTCCCCTCTTGGCCCTATAGGCAAACTGATGGGGTCTAAAAGGGGTTCCACTTAGCCAAAAGCTCTACTTTAATACGTTTCTCAACAGATTTAGCAACAAGGGATGTCAGGGCAACAGGTCTCAGGTCATTAAGGGTTTTGGGGTGACTGACCTTATTAACAGGCACTATTACAGACTGCTTCCATAACAGCGGCACTGTCTGCAGGAAGAGTGACAGAATTGGGCCTAATTGTTCTGCACACACTTTCATTGTGCGGCCACTAATATTGTCTGGGCCAGGGCTTTTCTTGGGTCGGCAGTTACTAAAACACCTAATGACACTCTGCTCATTAAAGCAAGGGATAAATGGAGGAGATGCCAGAAGACTCTTCTTGAGTTCAGAATGTTTGTCGCTGAAATCATGTGAATCCCATCAGGATAGCCGACTCCTTTCATGAACCTTGCCCCCAGCAATGGTCTTCATACTGTCCCAAGCTGAGCCCAGGTTGTTCATCCTGAGCTGTGATTCTAATTTGTCTTTATATTTAATTTTACCTGCCCTAATTTCTCTTTTAATGTCCTTCTGAAGGTTGTGCAACACCTGCAAGTTACCTGCCTTAAAAGCTATTTTCTTTTTATACAGAAGACTCTTAAGGGACTTAGAGACCCATGGTTTACTATTTGGATATACCTTAAAAACCTTAGTTGGAACAACAGTGTCCTCACAGTATGAGACCCAGCTACTAATAACATCAGTCAGTTCATCAATATCAGAGCAAGAGTCCTTAAACATGTTCCAGTCTGTGGAATCCAGGAAGCTCTGAAGATACAAGCAAGCCTCCTCTGACCAGTCTTTAGCATACAGTCAGTACCTTACCCCTCTTAAGGGCAGTGGACTATGAGGGGATGAGGTGCACACAGATGTGATCTGAAGAGCCAAGAGGTGGGAGGGCGATGGATTTGAATGCATTTTTTACTGAGCAGTAGCACATGTCTAGTGTTTTACTGCGTCTAGTGGGGCACTTTACATACTATTAATTATTTAATAAAACTATTAATTCTGATTAATTCTGTGACCCCGAGACAAACAAAGTCCATTTAATTGATCTTCTGTAAATAATAAAAAAGGGACTTATGATGTAAGTTATTATTGTAATAAGATGCATTGAGACAAATGATTTGATTAATATGTCTTTATTGTTTTAACATACAGAGAATATCAGAATTACTGCAAGCCAAAAAATAACACACTTGATAAATGTGATGATTGTGAAGAGAGAAATAGACAGAAAGAGACAGAGAGAGTTAAAGACATCAGAGTGAGAGCAGTAGCAGAGTAAAACCAGTAGCAGAGTCCCAGTGAGTCAGGTCAGGACTGGGAACACTGGTCTCTCCTCAGTGTCTCTGAGAGTGGAGACTGGGAGCCCTGGGTGGCCTCACAGGTCACAGAGCCCACCTTCCTCCACTGGTCTGCAGTGAGCCTCAGGGTGCTGCTCCAGCTGTAGTGGCCGTCCTGCTGCAGCACCCCGGGGCTCCTGCTCTGCTCCCAGCTGCTGCTGCTGCCGTCCACCTTCCAGGCCAGACTCCAGTCTGAGGGGAAGCCCTTGTTGGCCAGACACGTGAGCGTGGCCTTCCCCTGCTGCAGCTCCTGGCTGGAGGGGGGCAGCACCGTCAGGGTGGGACGGACATCACCTAGGAGACACCAATCACATTAGAGGACAGGGACCACACAGCTGTCAAACACCAGACACTTGGACACCTTTACTGTGTGAGAGTGGATTTTCCCCTTTAAGGAGTTTGTGTCAGATGCTTTTTCTGCTCCACCAGTCACTCACTCACACATTGTTTCACTTCCCTTTAAGAAACCTCTCATGCAGATCAGCACAGAAAGAATCATCGTACAGTTTGACCTGAAATATATCAAACTACACTGCAAATAAAACAACAAGATTTCATAACTTTCTCATAAAAATCATCAAAAATGTTAACAAAGCATTACATTACAACTCTCACTGGAAACATCACCAAACACAGAAGATGAACTGACCACCAGCTGATTTCAAACATCACTTAGCAAACTGTTCAAATGACTTCAAACTACATTTGAAACAATACAGAGATCAGAAATTTGGCACATTTTCAAACACCCATTGTTATCATCACTCTGCTTCATTTCATTTGAACACATTATATTCCAATCAATGGTAAAAAAAAACTGAATCTTAAAGTGAAAAATGCTTCTTAGAAAATCACTTTAAAATGCATCTAAATCTTCATCGTTTCTACATGTCAAGTTATTAAATTTCAGTCTGACAGGAATGTGTAAAGAACAGTTTAGTGAAGCTGCTCTGAGTTATCCTCCATGGTAAAGAAGGAGAAATACAACATGAATACTAAAAGTGCCGAAATAAAAATGATATATTTATCTACTGTAAGCATTCAAAAGCTTAATTCAAAACACTATTTTACAATATTGTATTTATCATTTGAGCAGAAACTTACTTCCAACATCCAGTCTGGTTCCTCCACCGAACGTGTACCACAGTGATACAAACTCATTGAGCCGTCGTACAAAAACCTCTCACTGTAGAGAGACACGGCTCTCTGACTTTGACACAAACAAACTCACTAAAATTAGACTCTTGTTTGTCACATTTTTAACGTAATTTGACAACTGACAACAACACAGTGATACGCATTTCATATATATGTAATTTTATTTAACATATGTTCATTTTTATTGAATTCATATTAAGTGTTTGTGGTAATACATTTAAATATAACAAATGACATTCTGCTGTCAATACACATGAATCCCAAACCACCTTAAAATGATCACTGACACATTATGAATCAATACTCTGATAAGTTGATTGATCCATTGATTAAACAGCATCATCAGAGTAATCCAAGTCCCTGTTGGAGCCAGTCAGAGCATTTCCATAGAGAGCCACTTTGCATCAGCAGCACCATGCTCCAGTGCTCTGGGAGAGTTTATAGTCTTGAGAGTTGAACACTGGATGACTGACAGCTGTCCTTCATGACAACAGAAGCCACAGAAATCCTCCTCATCAAAAACATGACTTTGATCTCCGTCCTCATCTGGACTCTCCTCTGCTTCATTCAGGGTGAGGAAAGTCATTTTTCTGTCATTTGGAGTGTAGCTGAGTTTCACCTCACCATCTCATGTCCAGTGTTTCTTCTCTCTCTTCAGGGTCTGTTGGACAAAATGTTGTTCTGACTCAGCCAGCAGCCAAATCAGTGCAGCTCGGTCAAACTGCCTCTATTGACTGTAAAGTTAATAGACAAGTTTCTCACTACTCTGGTTCACAATACTATCTGGCCTGGTACCAACAGAAAACTGGAGAAGCTCCTAAACTTCTGATCTACAGAACATCAGACAGATTTTCAGGAATCTCCTCCAAATTCACTGGAAGTGGAGCAGGGAATGGAGTTGACTTCACTCTGACCATCAGTGGAGTTCAGGCTGAAGATGCAGCAGTTTATTACTGTCAGAGTCGTCATACTATCAACAGTCAGGGTGTGTTCACACAGTGAAAAAGCGTCGTACAAAAACCTCCCTCAGTCAGACTGAACAGAAACTGAACTGACTGCTGCAGCTGGAAGCTACTGCAGAGAATGATACAGTTCACTGAACACACACACACACACACACACACAAACACAAACACACACACACACACACACACACGCACGCACACGCACACACACACGCACACGAATAAATAAATAAATTGTATTACAGATAATAATCACAATATTTTGGTCTCACAGTGGAACAAACACAGTCACAACTTTGTTCTGATGACCTGAAAGAAACTGAAGGAAACTATTTAGTTGCATTGAAGTAAATTTAAAAAGACTGACCCGAGTGAGCCATGAGTTGTATTTCTGTGGAACCCGACAAAAACCCCCAAAACAAATAAAAAGGAACAAAACCAGATTGCCCATATGGAAAATCCAGCCACATATGTGTCTCAGTCTCTTACAGATTATTTTGCACAGACGCTGCTGATTGACAACATTTTGCACAATGTTTAATGTATGAAAGGTTTAAATATGACCACAGTATGTATTCATTGTTTTCTGTTCAGGGAGGAAAAACCTCTCAAGCAGCATTTTACATGAAGTAGGCTCCTCACAGTTTAACTTGCTCCTCTCAGCCTTCACAAGTGCATCAATATTAGGAGTCAAATCCTGAGCAGCTACAAAGTTCAGAAAGTCATTCAAGTGTTTGTTTTATATGAATCACAAGTCAGTTATCTGATGTTGGACGTTCACAGGCAGATCAGAAACCTCGACTGTGAAAGTTGAGCGAAAATAAACCTGTACAGTTGTGTTTTATTTAAAAATTGGAATTATTCCTCTGCAATTTTCATGGTTTGCAAAGTTATCCAGTGGGCTGATTTGGACTCCCTGTTTGACCCTCCTGCTCTTAAGAGTCTGTCTTTATGTTCCTTAGTAACTATTGTCCACCAGATGCCTTCAGACTTTATTTGTGAAGACTGGACCTGTGAGGGAGAAGGCTTATTTTCTTTTGTCAAAAGACTGAATTATTACTTTGGTTGCCTTTTATTAATTGGTCTGTTCTCTTTCTTCATGCTGTTTTATTCCTGTTCTTTAATCTTTGTGTTGTATGTGTGTCTGACTCTGTTCAGCTTTTCCCTCCACACTTTCCCTGCACACCTGCCCTGCATCATGTTCATCAGCCCTGCTCTGCTCCCAGTGTCTTTCCCAGCCAATCACTCCCAGCCTGCACCTGTGTCTAGTCACCTGTTCCCCATTCCCCCATTATTTCAGTCAGTATTTAAGTCTTTGTTGGGTCATTTGTTCTGGTTCTGCTCTGTGTATTCAGACTTGTTCAGCTAGTTTTGTTTCTTACCTGCAATTCCAAGAATAAAGACCTTTAATGTCAGTCCTGCTTTTGCCTTTGGTCTCTGCAATGGGTCCACCTGCTCAAAGATTCCTTAGTTTCAGAGAAAGATTGACTTAAACACATTCATTCAGCCTGCAGCAGTGGCATCTGCTCTGGGAGGATCTGTCTCCATCAGCTGTAGGACCAGTCAGAGAGTTTATGTTTGGAGTAAATCACTATTTAGCCTGTTATGAACACAAAGATGGTGAAACTCTTAAATTACTCTTTAACTATCTTATCATTTGAGCATTAGGGATTACAGACCATTTTACAGTCAGCGTATCAAACAACCTTTATAAATATAATTGAACTACTAAAGGATAAAGACTGAATCAGTTTAACACTGTGATAGACAGCAACATATCTCTGCCGTCTGTGTAGAAGTTTATTGTAGTTAACAGCTTCAATGGCAGCACTTTAATATAAAGGTTATACCTTATACCATTATAAGACTGATAGTCTTATAATGGTATAAGGTATAACACTGATAGTCTTATAATGCATGTTCAATCTCAGGTCATTTACAAAATTACAAAGTCAAACCACTGGAAATTAAGTTCATGTTGAAAGCCGTTATTGTTTAAAAACTGCTTTTTCAATTTTAAACTATGCATGTGAATATTTCCTATATGTTATACTATATTATTTTATTTAATGATGTGACAGTTTTGCTGGTCTGTTTTATTGTATTTATTACTGTAACAATGTTTTATTTGTTTTTTGATCATTTTCATGTTGTGATATTTTGAGGTCTTGAAATTCTGCTGTGAAGAAATAAAGTGTAAAACAGTTTCAGTGATTCTTGTGTTTTTTCTGTCAGCTTGCAGCAGCAGGACGGTGTGCAGTGTTCCTCTGTTGCCCTCCAGATGCTGAAACAAGAAGAAGGAAAAATCCACCTTAAAATTGAAAAATACTTTCAAGTGTTCAATAGTGAAGAAAAATAGTTTTCAAGAATAATAAACTGTTGTTTCTTTGATGGATTTGATCATTTTCACTGCTGCAAACCTCAAGTTTAATAAATAATCAGCAAAAAAAACACAAAACATTTTGATCATGACTTTAAATACTTACAGCCAAACTGACAGAGCTCACAGAAGTTAAATTGATCATTATTAATCAGATATCACTTTGATAAATCCTGACTTACACATGATTGCATTTGTATTGTAAATGCAGTTAACATGTCCTTCTGTTTGAAATAGTTAGGGAGAGACTGAAAATGGATTTAGCTTAAAAGTGAAAAAAGTGAAACATGAGCACACAGATCTCTGTTATGTAGATAAACTCTGTCTAGACTTCTCAATGCCTCTTTAGCACTAACACTCCCGTCCTTTGATGCTTCTCTTTGGGCATTAGCGAGCAACAATCCCATCTCCCTTTCTGCCTTCGACATGTAAGAGATTATGTACACAACACACGCATAAGCATCATAAACAAATTGAACGTAAACATTTGCATTCCAACATTTTAATAATGTTTTGCTGTACTGATTTACCCAAACTTAATTGACCTGAGATATTAGCTGTCAGATAGTATAGAAAAAATGACTCAACACACAACACACACCTTTTAGAGCTGTGGAAAAATCCCAGTTTGGTTCCACCGATAAACATAGAAGACCAAACACAAGAGTTGGAGGAAATTGTTTGCCATCCAAATGTTTCAGGTCATTAAGGCAGTCAATAAGATAACTCAGAGATCCAGGTTCAGTGGGTTTCACAGGTAGGTACAACTGTGTATCATCAGCAAAACAATGAAAAGAAACACCATGCTTCTGAATGATCTGTCCAAGAGGGAGCATGTATAATGAGAATAAGTAAATCTTATTATTAAGATAGTAGATTTTACTATACATTTTTATTTTAAATTATTTAGTTGTATATGAAATTATATTACTCATTATAATTATGTACATTATGTTCATCTTCTATTGATAAATGTTGAATCTTTTTATACACCACAAATCATACAACTACAATACAATACAATAAAACTATTTATTTTGTCCACAGTAAACATGAATTAATCACTCCATTCAAATGAATTAGCTCAGTTAACTGGCAAAACAGACAGACAGGAATTAACCAATCACAAAAAAGTAGCTCAGTTTCTGCCCAGCGACAGGTTGCTATGGGCAGCTAAGGCTCTACGGTTGCTATGGCGATGTGAGAATCTGCTTGGAAAAAATTCTCAAAATGCCCCAGAATTTGGCTTCTGACAAGGTCCCGAACAATTGCAAACTGTGAGAAAACCGTAACTCCTGTCCAAAAACTGAAAACACTGTGAGAGACACAGAAGCCGGCAGTTTCTGACAGTGTTTATTTTATTCAGATATTCTTTAAAATGAGTGAGTAAGCTCAGTGCGAAGACAGAATGAGATTATTTTGGAAAAAAAAGACTATTACATTAGGGTCAATGGGGAGCGAGACAGGTATTGCTGCCGGTCCCTGCCCCCCGTTTAAATTTTGTACAGACCCTGCCTGTCAACGTCACATTTTATGAATCCCAACACCTATGTCTACATTTTGACAAAACATTATTTGTCTCCTTTTTTCGGTTTGGCCGTGAGCTCGAGTTAAATATAAAAATGAAGGTTATTTTTTACTGATTCTCGCACTCAAGCTAACTGACGCTTCCATTCTAACTTTGAAGAAAAAGTGATTTCCACCCCTCGTTTGACTGCTTATAGTTTGAAAAGTTTACAAGTTATGTAAAGGCAGTTTGGTGTTGTGGAGGGAGCAGAAGTTTTCCTTCGTTTTAAAGTTTGAATCACATTTCTACTTGCAGGTATGAGAGAGCTAGGTGACTTTGAAAAAAAGGTGAAATTTAATGTATGTTAAACATTTGAGCCCCCTCTAAAAACAGTATGCTGATGTGTCAATATTTCACAGGTCACAACCAAACATCACATTCATTTTATGTGATTGTATGCTGATGATATTATGCTTTTTATTTCTAAAGCTACAACAAGTTCAGATATATTCAGAAGGTTTTACTTTTCTCAGAATGTCAAAACAACAAATTAAATAAAAACATGTTAAAACTGATTTAGAATTTGAATATTTAGAAGAAGCAGATCACCCTCATGTCACTTTAGAAATCTGTAATATGAACTGAAACACGCTCAAGTCTGACAGATGTGTTTTATTGTTTAATTTTCAGCATACTGGTATATAGACAAACAGCAGACAGATGTGAAGGACACCATGTGTTACCCGACTGCCTGGTATGTCTATTTATATTGAGGAGAGATCAGTTTTTGTACATTTAATGGAAACACTGCTATCATTAAGAGAGATTAATATGATCATTATAATAATAATAAAAAAGCTGCAAATATCATTGATTTGATGAACATGTCTTTATTTTCATGAAATATTAAAATCAAAAAGCAAGAAACATCATTACTGCAACATTTAAAGATACAGAGGGAGAAAAAAACAGAGTTGCAGAGATCAGAGTGAGAGCAGTAGCAGAGTAAAACCAGTAGCAGAGTCCCAGTGAGTCAGGTCAGGACTGGGAACACTGGTCTCTCCTCAGTGTCTCTGAGAGTGGAGACTGGGAGCCCTGGGTGGCCTCACAGGTCACAGAGCCCACCTTCCTCCACTGGTCTGCAGTGAGCCTCAGGGTGCTGCTCCAGCTGTAGTGGCCGTCCCCCTGCAGCACCCCGGGTCTCCTGCTCTGCTCCCAGCTGCTGCTGCTGCTGCTGCTGCTGCCGTCCACCTTCCAGGCCAGACTCCAGTCTGAGGGGAAGCCCTTGTTGGCCAGACACGTGAGCGTGGCCTTACCCTGCTGCAGCTCCTGGCTGGAGGGGGGCAGCACCGTCAGGGTGGGGGCGACTCGACCCACTGGAGGAGGAGACAGAGAGACAACATGAAGAAAGTTCATACAAAGAGAAAATAAACTCCACCCTGTTGGTTACAGCAGAGGAGGCTGCTGGTTCTGTTGCTCTTTCTCAGATTGGATCAAACTGCTCTTCTGTGTTTCACTTCCCTCTCTGAGCTCAGTAACCATGGCAACAGACAGGCATCACTGACGAACCATGGCAACAGACAGGTTTCAGTACTAAAGATAAAAAGTTTCAAGCTGAAAACTCCTACTTTAGTTTCAGTAACACACTTAAACATCAGTGTTAAACCATTTAATGTTATGTATTACAGAAAGAATTAAACACTTTTACTTGAGCATGTGTGAGTTTTAAATGAGTTTTTTCTCCTCATTTACACATTTATCAATACTGAACCATCAACACAGACAGACTGCACTACTGACACATATTTTAAGTGCTGGAAAATGAATCCTTCTAAATAAGCATGTGTTTAAATGACCTCAAGAGATATTATCGTATTCATTGTCTATAGTGAGAATAATAATTATCATTAAATTCATGAATCTGAGAGGAAGACTGAGTAAAACACATGAAATGTTTCCAGATAATAAGGACACAATTATGAGTCAAAGTATTGTCTTCAATAAGCAGCTGTACTTTTAAAGAACAATATAAATAATAAGAATGTTGAAACTGTCTAAATTATAATTTCTATGTAACTAAAGAGTTTTTTCATCTGATGTATTTTTATCTGTATCACAGTGAAGCCTGGAGTGATCACTGCAAAAATATTACATTTATAAAACTACAATCCAAAATATTGAAGTAAAGCCTGAATTTATTGACTGAAAACATAATAAATGATGAATCTGAGATTATTTAGAAGTTAAATGTACTTACAGTTAACTTCCAGTCTGGTTCCTCCACCGAACGTGTACCACAGTGATACAAACTCATTGAGCCGTCGTACAAAAACCTCTCACTGTAGAGAGACACGGCTCTCTGACTTTGACACAAACAAACTCTACAAAAAAAGTTCCTGCTTTAAAAAAAAAACTATTAATTTTATATGATATCCAATTAAAAAGTGCCACAATTTAAGCAGTTAATCACATGTTTACATATATATTGTTGAATTTTTTCTGAAAGTAAAATTGATCCTTTAAACATTAAATTAAATCAGACAGAAAATGTGTCTGCAGTCGTCAAAGCAAATCTACATAGAATGATCACTGACACATTATGAATCAATACTCTGATAAGTTGATTGATCCATTGATTAAACAGCATCATCAGAGTAATCCAAGTCCCTGTTGGAGTCAGTCAGAGCATTTCCATAGAGAGCCACTTTGCATCAGCAGCACCATCCTCCAGTGCTCTGGGAGAGTTTATAGTCCTGAGAGTTGAACACTGGATGACTGACAGCTGTCCTTCATGACAACAGAAGCCACAGAAATCCTCCTCATCAAAAACATGACTTTGATCTCCGTCCTCATCTGGACTCTCCTCTGCTGCTGCTTCACAGGTAAAGTCCAGAGAATCAAACTCCTCTCCTCTATGAACATCCGTCCCTCTGAAATGAAGCCCACAAAACCATGATGCTGCTTTATGTTTTTGTCTCTGTATCCTCAGAGTCCAGAGGCCAGATCACAGTGACTCAGCCTGCAGCAGTGAGATCTGAACTGGGACGATCTGCAACCATCAACTGTAAGACCAGTCAGGATGTTTATTATAATGGGCAGTACCACTTTTTAGCCTGGTACCAACAGAGAGATGGAGAAGCTCCTAAACGTCTCATTTATCTTGCTGCCACTCGAGCATCAGGGATTCCAGGTCGTTTTTCAGGGCGTGGATCAAACTCTGACTTCACTCTGACCATCAGTGGAGTTCAGGCTGAAGATGCAGCAGTTTATTACTGTCAGAGTTATCACAGTGGACCAGTGTTCACACAGTGAAAAAGCGTCGTACAAAAACCTCCCTCAGTCAGACTGAACCGAAACTGAACTGACTGGTGCAGCTGGAAGCTACTGCAGAGACTGATACAGTTCACTGAACACACACACACACACACACACACACACACACACACACTGATGATAACATGATATTGAATGAAATTATGTAGTTACACTGAATTAAATGAAAAAAAAGTGAAAACATGTATTTCATAATCAATCATATTTCAATCATATGAAATGTGATGTGAAGTTTTACATTTAGAACATCAGGTTCTTTAAATCTTGAATTAAACTTCTGTATCAAGGCGTCTCCACAGCTCAGCAGCTGATTGACAGTTCTGTGTAGACTCTACCTGTTAGCTGTTCTAGCTGTGTTCACTTTCTCTCATATTCACTTTGTTATACAGAGCAGTAACAACGCTGCTGAAGACAAAGTTTGGACTGGCAGTAGTGGATCTGTTAGATGAGGATAATATCATTGTTGCAGCATTAATGAAAAGAAAAAGATCCAGTGGAAGAGCAGATATTCAGTGAGACCACTGAACATGTGGAAGCAGCTGCACACTGATCAAAGCTCTTGTGGCGTCTACAGTTTGTGAATCGCAGCTACATGAAGATTATTGTTTGAAAGAATTGCACATTAGTGACTTTATGATCCTCTGAGCTCCAACAGATGTAAATACAGACTCTCAGACACAGAGGTATAAATCAGCCTTTTATTATTCATCAACTCATCAATACAGCATTACACCAGTCAATCCCACAATCTGTCTACTAGCTTCCTGTCTCTGCTCCTCCATCCACATGCTGTAATACAGAACAATACAGTACAGAGCAGGACAGAGAGGACACATGTGAAGAGCACACACTCACTGCTTCTGTTCAGATGTTCTCACTTCATCTTTAACTTTAACTTTTCCGTCTTTAAACATAGTGAAAAAGTCCAGAGTGCCAAACATTTAACATATTTATTAATAAAATAACCAACAACTTCTAACAGAAATTGAACAAAAAGAAGGGAAGACACCCAGACCAGTCCACAAAGGGATGAAGGATCTGGGCTGTCCCCTCTAATCTAACCATAGAAACTAAATGGACTACCAGACCCACCAAACACACAGAAAACTAACAAAGATAAAGAAATAAAACATGACAAAAACAACACAAACTGCTGCTGCTGATGCTGTGAAGTAGAAGAAAGTTTCAAGTCAAACTTTATTTATAAAGCACATTTAAAAACAACCCCAGTTGAACCAAAGTGCTGTACAGTTATTAAATACAATATAATCATACACAAATATAATAATAAATAAAACTATTGGAATAGTAAGAGCTCAATTTAAAAAAGAGTAAAAGTAAAGATAATAATAAAATAAAATAAAAAGCCAAGGATTCTCTCCTAGCTGGGGCTGAACGCCAGGGAGAAAAGACGGGTTTTCAGCAGTGTCTTAAAGTGCTCAACAGACTGTGCAGCTCTAACCTGGATAGGTAGGCTGTTCCACAGCTTTGGGGCTACTGAGAAGGCTCTGTCCCCACGAGTACAGAGTCTGGACCGATGTTCTGTCCCCACGAGTACATAGTCTGGACCTAGGTTCTGTCCCCACGAGTACAGAGTCTGGACCTAGGTACTGTACCCATGAGTACAGAGTCTGGACCGAGGTTCTGTCCCCACGAGTACAGAGTCTGGACCGAGGTTCTGCCAGGAGCTGCTGGTTTGTCGACCTAAGTGCTCTGGAAGTACTGTGAGGCTGTACAAGCTCTGATAAATAAGATGGTGCCAGACCATTTAAACACTTAAAAACAATTAATAAAACCTTGAACTGGATCCTAAAATGAACAGGCAGCCAGTGCAAAGATGCAAGGACGGGACTGATATGATCACGCCGTTTCTTTCCAGTCAGCAGGCGGGCGGCTGCATTCTGGACAACCTGTAACCGGGGCAGTGCTGACTGGTCGAGACCAACAAGCAAAGAGTTACAGTAGTCTAAGCGTGATGTAACAAAGGTGTGAATAACTTTCTCGAAATCGTTTCTGGGGAGATAAGCCTTTACTTTTGCTAATAATCTTAGCTGGAAGAAGCTCGTTTTAACGATAGAGCTTATCTGCTTATCGAACCTAAAGTCACTGTCCAAAATAACACCAAGATTCCTTGCAAAAGGGTGACAGTGAGACTTCAGGGTGCCAATGGCGCTGTCATAACCATGTAGGAGATTTTGTTGGCCGAATAAAATAATCTCAGTTTTATTTTTGTTCATGGAGAGAAAGTTCACTTCCATCCAAGATCTAATATCATTGAGGCAGTCTAATAAGACCTGGACAGAGGCTTGCTCATTTGTTTTTAAGGGTATATAGATTTGTACGTCATCTGCAAAGCAATGAAATGAGACATTGTGCTTTCTAAATATGGATCCACATGGCAACATATATGTCTAAAAGAGGAGGGGGCCCAAAATAGAGCCCTGAGGCACCCCACAGCTCAGGGGGGAAGTGGCGAAAGAATACTGGCCCAGCTGGAAAGAGAAGCCAAATGTGTGAGCCAAATGTCTCTCCCTCTATATCGGTCCTCCCTCAGTCAGACTGGATCAGGACCTGGGAGAAAACACACAACATTATAAATGGAAATTCATGTTTTACAAATCCTATCCAGTAGGGGGCAGTATGTAATAGTGACATGAATAGATCTTTATCGTTTACAGAAAGCGACAAAAAATAACACTTGAAAACGTGATGATTCTTCTAATCAGTCAGAGCATTTCCATAGAGAGCCACTTTGCATCAGCAGCACCATGCTCCAGTGCTCTGGGAGAGTTTATAGTCCTGAGAGTTGAACACTGGATGACTGACAGCTGTCCTTCATGACAACAGAAGCCACAGAAATCCTCCTCATCAAAAACATGACTTTGATCTCCGTCCTCATCTGGACTCTCCTCTGCTGCTGCTTCACAGGTAAAGTCCAGAGAATCAAACTCCTCTCCTCTATGAACATCCGTCCCTCTGAAATGAAGCCCACAAAACCATGATGCTGCTTTATGTTTTTGTCTCTGTATCCTCAGAGTCCAGAGGCCAGATCACAGTGACTCAGTCTGCAGCAGTGAGATCTGAACTGGGAGGATCTACAACCATCAACTGTAAGACCAGTCAGAGTGTAGTTAATGGGTGGTTTTTAGCCTGGTACCAACAGAGAGATGGAGAAGCTCCTAAATTATTAATTAAGGCAGCTGACGAGCGACTATCAGGGATTCCAGGTCGTTTTTCAGGCAGCGGAAGAAACTCTGACTTCACTCTGACCATCAGTGGAGTTCAGGTTGAAGATGCAGCAGTTTATTACTGTCAGAGTTATCATGAAATCAACAGTCAGGGCGTGATCACACAGTGAAAAAGCGTCGTACAAAAACCTCCCTCAGTCAGACTGAACCGAAACTGAACTGACTGCTGCAGCTGGAAGCTACTGCAGAGACTGATACAGTTCACTGAACACACACACACACACACACACACACACACACACACACACACACACACACACACACACACACACACACACACACACACACACACACACACACACACACACACACACACTGAACTTTCAGATTACAACTTTAAACCATTAAATCTGTAGAAATAAATACGAATTGTTAGTTGATAATAATCACAATATCTTTGTTCTCACAGTGGAACAAACACAACTTTGTACTGATGACCTGAAACAAACTGAAGGAAACTGTTTAGTAACATTGAATTCAATAAAAAAAAAGGTAAAACATGTATTTGTTCCTTTATTAAAGAACATTGTGATATGAAGTGATGCAAGATCAGGTTCCTTAAAGCTTGAAATACACTTCAGAGCAGTAACAACGCTGCTGAAGAGAAAGTTTAGTTTGGCAGTAGTGGATCTGTTGATGAGGATAATATCATTGTTGCAGCATTAATGTCAAAAATCAAAAACCAAACAAACTTTTAACATCTACATGGAACAAATATCAAGCAAAGTGAAAAATAGATTGTTGTGAAGAATCGAGTCTATTTACAATTCTGTCTACACTTGATTATGGTGATATTGTTTATATGCAGCTTCTCCCTCCACCTTAAAGCCTCTTGACTCCGTGTATCACAGAGCACTGTGCTTCATCACAGCTGATCAATTCCTCACTCACCATCACTTCTGATCAAAAGTGGGATGGTCCTCCATAACTAACAGAAGGGAGCAGCATTGGATGAGATTTATTTTCCAAGCTCTACTGCAAAATAAAGCCTGGTTTCCTCTGCTCTTTATTTCCATTTAATTACAGTATTCACAATATCAGGTCACATGACATTTTAATATCAGCAGTATCTCTAATTCTGCATGAACTTGGAAAAAAATGGGATCAAATCAGTGGCGGCTGCTGTTGTTTTAAACAGGAGAAGCTCACTTTACGTCTTCATCATAAAACTTGTCATATTGAAGCGAGGCAGTTACAAATAAAAGTAGTGTTTAATTGAGGCTGTTGTATACTTCATCTATGCAACAGAACCACAGCAACACACACCTGAAAAGAAACTAGCCACTAGCCTGAAGAAGATTTAGCGAGAAAGTCAAGCCACATTGGCAAAACTACACTCAGACAGCTTTGGGAAGGCTGACTCTTCTATCAAGGGCTTTGAGCTCTCCAAACATTTCCTCCAATCATCATACAGCAGCAGAGCGTCAGACCCGCCAACTGAAAAAATAACACTTGAAAATGTGATGATTCTGTTAATCAGTCAGAGCATTTCCATAGAGAGCCACTTTGCATCAGCAGCACCATGCTCCAGTGCTCTGGGAGAGTTTATAGTCCTGAGAGTTGAACACTGGATGACTGACAGCTGTCCTTCATGACAACAGAAGCCACAGAAATCCTCCTCATCAAAAACATGACTTTGATCTCCGTCCTCATCTGGACTCTCCTCTGTTTCATTCATGGTGAGGAAAATACTTTTTCTGTCATTTGGAGTGTAGCTGAGTTTCACCTCACCATCTCATGTCCAGTGTTTCTTCTCTCTCTTCAGGGTCTGTTGGACAAAATGTTGTTGTGACACAGCCAGCTGCCAAATCAGTGCAGCTCGGTCAAACTGCCTCTATTGACTGTAAAGCTAATAGACAAGTTACTCAGTACTCTGGTTCACAATACTATCTGGCCTGGTACCAACAGAAAACTGGAGAAGCTCCTAAACTTCTGATAATACGAACATCAGAGAGATTTTCAGGAATCTCCTCCAAATTCACTGGAAGTGGAGCAGGGAATGGAGTTGACTTCACTCTGACCATCAGTGGAGTTCAGGCTGAAGATGAAGCAGTTTATTACTGTCAGAGTCGTCATTATATCAACAGTCAGTATGTGTTCACACAGTGAAAAAGCGTCGTACAAAAACCTCCCTCAGTCAGACTGAACAGAAACTGAACTGACTGCTGCAGCTGGAAGCTACTGCAGAGACTGATACAGTTCACTGAACACACACACACACACACACACACACACACACACACACACACACACACACACATACATACATACATACATACATACATACATACATACATACATACATACATACATACATACATACATACATACATACATACATACACACACACACACACACACACACACACACACACACACACACACACACACACACACACACACGATTTATAATGTTCATAGTGTCTCTATCAGTTTTCCTTCCACCTCATCAACCTGAAAGTTTCCTCAGATAAAGAGAACAGTTCCAGTGAAGAATCCCAGTCAGACCATTAAAACCACAGCAACATCTATCAGAGTCAGCTCCACTGATGTCCACACACACACAACAAACTCACTATATATGAAACATGAATGTCCACAGATTGAACTGAAATCTCTAATTCAATGAATCTTTGCTCTGTGTAAACAAACAGCATCTTTAAAGAAGGTGTTCTACATTTCAATGACGACCATCTGCATTAAGCAGCCTGACAGCAGAAGGAATGAAGGAGTTAGAGTAGAGGTTTGTTCTGCTAATGGGTTCATCATGGCGCTGGCCTGAGAGTATAACAAACAATTCACTTCACAGTATCTGATCAGATTCATTAATAATAGACAGTTTGGAAGTTAGATATAAAGTAAAAGCTGCATTTAAAAGTTTAGCTAGAAATGCATAAAAAATGTTATAAAGGCAGAATAATGAAGTTTGTTAAAATCAGTACAGCAAGACACTATTAAAAAATTGGAAAGCAAACGTGTACATCCAGTTTGTTATTGATGCTTATGCGTGTGTTGTGTACATAATCTCTTACATGTCGAAGGCAGAAAGGGAGATGGGATTGTTGCTCGCTAATGTCCAAAGAGAAGCATCAAAGGACGGGAGTGTTAGTGCTAAAGAGGCATTGAGAAGTCTAGACAGAGTTTATCTACATAACAGAGATGTGTGAGCTCAAATACTTGTTTTAGTTTTTTCATTTTTAAGCAGAAAACATTTTCAGTCTCTCCCTAACAATGTCAAACAGAAGGACATGTTAACTGCTTTTACATTAAAAATACAGTCATATAAAAGTCAGGATTCATTAAAGTGATATCTGATTAATAATTATCAATTTAACTTCTTTGAGGTGTTTTAGTTGAACTGTGTTAAAATGTATGATCTAAATGTTTTATTTTGTAACTTTTTGCTGATTATTCATTAAACTGGAGGTTTACAGCAGTGAAAATGATCAAATCCATCAAATAACTTGATTTCACTGCCACGAAGACAGATTCATTTTGTAGCTGTTAGTGGAAATGTAAATATGTTTAATGCTTTCAGCTCTAAATTGAAACAGTTTCTTGGAGAGTTTTACCTCCATGTTTCTTGTATGTTACCTCATAATGTCACATCTAAATTTTGCCGGTCTAGTCGCTCTGCTACTCCGTACTTTTCCATTCAGCCCACCTCTGCTTCCCTCTGCCAGTCAGACACACCCACCTCATCAGTCTACTCTGTTCAGCTGGGCACTCAGGCACTCCACATCAGCAATCAAGCCATTATTTAAGCCTCTCCTGCTCACTCAGTCATTTTAAGATTGACTCTCCAGCACTTTTCTTTGACCTATGTGTATTAAAAATGTAATTTCAGCTTTCAGTTGCATAGCAGTTGTATCCCATATTGTAGTTGTAACCCTTTTCCTTCCCATAAACAAATATAATACACTGTGTCTGCTCTCTGACAGCTTCATTTAGGATTAATCAAACATTCATGAATGAATAATGGGGAATTTATGAATGTGAACTGGTGTAGAGGGGTCAGAATATGAACAGTATGTGAGGGTTAAATAACAGAGTAATGAGAGTCTACATACAGTTAGGTGTGAGCGCACATATTCCTTGTGATATACTGTTAGATAACCCTAACGTAATTCTATTCTTTCGATATTCCATGAAGTTGTGTTTCTACTGTATGTTTGAATATTATATCAGGTGCTTTAACATCAACACTCTACTTCAGCTCACATTCCCCCACAGATTTTCCTTCCTGTATTCTAACTGACTGTCTATCTGATTTTAAAACGCTGGATGCACGAAAACTTCCTCAATCTAAACTCTGACAAAACAGAAGTACTTCTCATTGGCTCCAATTCCTCACTTCCAAAACTCTCCACTCTAACAACTGACAGTGTATCACTCAGCCCCGCACCAGTAGTTAGGAATCTTAGCCGACTCTTTGACCCAGCTCTCACCTTTGATGCACATATCAAATCCCTCACCAAGATATCTTTCTTTCACCTCCGTAATATTGCACGTCTCTGCCAATTCCTATCCAACTCTGATTCTCAAACTCTGGTTCATGCCTTCATCATGTCCCATATTGATTATTGTAACTCCCTCTTCATTGGTCTCCCAGCAAAATCCATTCAAACACTTCAGTACATTCAGAACTCAGCAGCCAGAATCCTCACATCAGCCCCATCCTCTCCCAGCTGCTCTGGTTACCGGTCCTGTGCCTGATAACATTTAAAATCCTACTTCAAACATTTAAAGCCCTCCATAACCTGGCTCCCCTCTATGTTAGTGAACTCCCCACTCCCTACTCTCCCTCTTGGTCTCTCAGGTCCTCAAACTGCAACCTCCTAACCGTCCCACGCACCAAACTGTCCACTTTGGGAGGCAGGTCCGTTAGTGCCACGGCCCACAAGCTTTAGAAGTCTCTCCTTCAATCTCTCCATGACTGCCCTTCCTTTTCTACATTCAAATCTGACTTCAAAACTTTTCTTTTCCATAAACATTTCTCTTCCACTGCTTAGTTTTTTAGTTTCTGTATGTAAAGTGTCTTTGAGTCTGTAAAAGGCGCTGTATAACACAAATACTATTATTATTATTATTAAGAATAATCTCCCTGAATTATTCTCTAACAAATGTTTTATTGAGAGCACCTACGATGTTTTGACATGACGTCTTCATCAGGTAATACTCAGCATTTGACCAACAAGGTCTGTATATAAACTCCACCTGATTCAACAAAGGTGTGAGACCCAAAACAAACCTTCAATATCATCAGCATGTCTACATTATTTATAGTCATGTAAAAATCTGAGGTATCGTTTACAAATGACAGTGAGTTATCCCAGCAGTGAGGAGGAAACAGCATGATATGTTGAGGACAGCTACAGTTGACTGACTATGTGTGTTTGCATATCTGTCCTGCCTCTCTGCTCCCAGCCGTTAAGAGGCCAGTGTTGATCAGTGGCTGTCCAGACCTTTCAGAGCCACTGACACGCCGCCAGCACAATGATGATGTCACTGACTCTACTGCTGGGCACCCTGGGGCTCCTTGTTCAGGGTGAGACTCTCTGCTGAAAACTTGGCTTCAGGATGCAACCAGGTTCACCACAATGATGTTCTGCTGTGATGGAGAAACACTGAAACAAGCAGCATTTACCTTCTTCCATCTATTCTCCATGTTAAAGAAATGATACTCTTCTGTTTTCATGTTGATCATCTTTCTCCAAGCTGGATTTGTCTCAATAAGCCTTCTCCTCTTTTTCATGTTTTCCAGGTTCATCAGGACAAATCATCCTGACTCAGTCTCCTGGATCTCACTCTGTTGCTCCAGGACAGACTGTCTCCATCACATGTAAAACCAGTTCAACTGTTTACAGTTCTCCTTACAACTACCTCCACTGGTACCTTCAGAAATCTGGAGAAGCCCCTAAACTCCTGATTCGTTATTCTACAACCCGTCAGTCTGGAGTTTCAAATCGTTTCAGTGGAAGTGGATCAAACACTGACTTCACTCTGACCATCAGTGGAGTTCAGGCTGAAGATTCAGGAGTTTACTACTGTCAGCAGAGTCTCAGCACACAGATCACACAGTGATACAACGTCGTACAAAAACCTCCCTCAGCTGGAGAGGAACTGATCTGATCAACAGCTGCACTCAGACCAAAACAACAGAGGTTTGACATAAAAGACATCACTTATTACAGCAATAACTCTATAATTATACTTTTAGTTATTTAAAGTAAGTATAATTTTGAATATTATTTAGTTGATACAGTGTCAGAACAGGATCACTGTGTTAGAGTGAGTCTCACTCAGAGTCAGAATCAAACACAGCTGAAGAATTTAATGTTTAATCTTCATGAAAAAGGTAGTGTAATAAAAGTGAAATCATGATTTATAAGACAGCATTTTAAAATTTGTTTCTATCTTTTTAGTTTTTAAAATATTTGACTATATAACACATTATTATTAAAAGAGCAATTGTAGGAAATTAACATGAACACAGTTTGTTAAGCATAGAAAGATTGAACATGCTCAACATCAGAGGTGAACAATACCAAAGACTTTCAGCTCTTAATAACTGATCATTTCATTTATTCATTTCACAGTAACAAAACATTACATTTTACAACTCTTCAGGAAATTAAAAGTCCATTAAATGTATTGTTTAATCTAATACAGTATCACATTATTTGATTGTCAGATTTCTTCTACATCCACTCAGTGACGTATATCTGTAACAGTAGTGCTGAAGTGAGAGTTTGTACAGGCAGTAGACCTTATTAGATGAGGAAAAGAGACATTTTAAAGCTTTATTGACAACAAAAGAAAAAGCATATGAAGAGCAGATAGTCTGATACCAGTGAACATGTAGAAAGAAGACGAGGAGAAAAACAGCAGTGGAAATATACAGCATGAAACTGGAAGCAGGCTCATCAGAAATCATTTTGTAGCTGTTAGTGGAAATGTAAATATGTTTTATGCTTTCAGCTCTAAATTGAAACAGTTTCTTGGAGAGTTTTACCTTCATGTTTCTTGTATGTTACCTCATAATGTCACATCTAAAGTCTAGTCTCTCTGCTACTCTGTACTTTTCCCACTCAGCCCACCTCTGCTTCCCTCTGCCAGTCAGACACACCCACCTCATCAGTCTACTCTGTTCAGCTGGGCACTCAGGCACTCCACATCAGCAATCAAGCCATTATTTAAGCCTCTCCTGCTCACTCACTCATCTCACCTGTGGATTCCTGAGTGTTAGAGACGCTTACCTGGTTGATACGTCAGTCTAGCTGTTCCCCATTGAACTAGTGTGTGTGAGCCTATTCACCTCGCTCAACTCACCAACTGGTCGGTTCAGCTTCCCCAGTCCGGACCATCTGACCCCTCCAAACCCCACAGAGACTCTTTACCTGAACAATGACTTTTACTGTGTTGCTTCTCACCTGTTTCCCTCTGTACCTTCTGAAGCCGACATGAAAAATAACCACTATAATAACTATTCCTTTGATCTGGTGGACTGCATTTGGGTCCAACACACACCTGTTACATACATGAGACATCAGAGCAGGGATGATGATGATTAATGTGACTTTTAAACAGAAATAATATTTTATTTTAAATAAAGAAACTCAGAAAATATTGAAGTTTAGATAAAACTAGAAAATTCCAGGGAAATTTTGAGTGCCACGGAGCTGCTGCCGGGATGAATACATGATTTATTTATTTTGTTATATTGTTACTATAGCGCCCCGTTTGCAGAAATGGCTCAAATACGGCACACTTGTGTATCGTTAGTGTATGCACAACATTTACAAAGTTCAATTTTACCTTGAAGATGTATGGCACATTAAATGCATCAGGCCATGCCAGGAAACTTAGTGAATACTTTTCTTACAACATCTATTTAGCACCAGGTTGAAACCAGTACATTATGAATGTACTTTATTCTGAACTTAACATCCCTGAAAATATTAAGTAAATGTTAATCATATTTAAGCATAAACAATATTTATTTAAACTAATGAAGTAAAGTCTACTTCATTTTTTCACAGACAGGAACATCACTGTTAGGAAATTATTAAGTAAATCTTATCATTAAGAGAGTAGATTTTATTATACTTTTTTATTTTAAATTACTTAGTTGTATGAAATGATATTACTCATTAAAATAATATACATTTTGTTCATTTTCTATTGATAAATGTTGAATCTTTTTATACCACAAATCATACAACTACAATACAATACAATAAAACTATTTATTTTGTCCACAGTAAACATGAATTAATCTCTCCATTCAAATGAATTAGCTCAGTTAACTGGCAAAACAGACAGACAGGAATTAGCCAATCACAACAAAGTAGCTCAGTTTCTGCCCAGCGACAGGTTGCTAAGGGCAGCTAAGGCCCTACGGTTGCTACGGCGATGTGAGAATCTGCTTGGAAAAGATTCTCAAAATGCCCCAGAATTTGGCTTCTGACAAGGCCCCGAACAATTGCAAACTGTGAGAAAACCGTAACTTCTGTCCAAAAACCGAAAACACTGTGAGAGACACAGAAGCCGGCAGATTCTGACAGTGTTTATTTTATTCAGATATTCTTTAAAATGAGAGAGTAAGCTCAGTGCGAAGACAGAATGATATTATTTTGGGAAAAAAAGACGATAACATTAGGGTCAATGGGGAGCGAGACAGGTATTGCTGCCGGTCTCGGCCCCCCCGTTTAAATATTGTGCAGAAGTCGCCTGTCAACGTCACATTTTATGAATCCCAACACCTATGTCTACATTTTGACAAAACATTATTTGTCTCTTTTTCACGGTTTGGCCGTGAGCTCGAGTTAAATATAAAAATTAAGGTTATTTTTTACTGCTTCTCACACTCAAGCTAACTGACGCTTCCACTCTAACTTTGAAGAAAAAGTGATTTCCACTCCTTGTTTGACTGCTTATAGTTTGAAAAGTGTACATGTTATGTAAACATAGTTTGGTGTTTTGGAGAGAGCAGAAGTTTTCCTCCGTTTTAAAGTTTGAATCACATTTCTACGTGCAGGTATGAGAGAGCAAGGTGACTTCGAAAAAAGGTGAAATTTAATGTGTTAAACATTTGAGCCCCCTCTAAAAACAGTATGCTGATGTGTCAATATTTCACAGGTCACAACCAAAGATCAAATTCATTTTATGTGATTGTATGCTGATGATATTATGCTTTTTATTCCTAAAGCTACAACAGTTTGACAAGTTCAGATATATTCAGAAGGTTTTACTTTTCACAGAATGTCAAAACAACAAATTAAATAAAAACATGTTAAAACTGATTTAGTATTTGAATATTTAGAAGAAGCAGATCACCCTCATGTCACTTTAGAAATCTGTAATATGAACTGAAACACACTCAAGTCTGACAGATGTGTTTTATTGTTTAATTTTCAGCATACTGGTATATAGACAAACAGCAGACAGATGTGAAGGACACCATGTGTTACCTGACTGCCTGGTATGTCCATTTATATTGAGGAGAGATCAGTTTTTGTACATTTAATGGAAACACTGCTATCATTAAGAGAGATTTAATATGATCATTATAATAATAATAAAGCTGCAAATATCATTGATTTGATGAACACGTCTTTATTTTTTTTGAAATATTTAAATCAAAAAGCAAGAAACATCATTACTGAAACATTTAAAGAGACAGAGAGAGTTAAAGACAGAGTTGCAGAGATCAGAGTGAGAGCAGTAGCAGAGTAAAACCAGTAGCAGAGTCCCAGTGAGTCAGGTCAGGACTGGGAACACTGGTCTCTCCTCAGTGTCTCTGAGAGTGGAGACTGGGAACCCTGGGTGGCCTCACAGGTCACAGAGCCCACCTTCCTCCACTGGTCTGCAGTGAGCCTCAGGGTGCTGCTCCAGCTGTAGTGGCCGTCCTGCTGCAGCACCCCGGGGCTCCTGCTCTGCTCCCAGCTGCTGCTGCTGCTGCTGCTGCTGCTGCTGCCGTCCACCTTCCAGGCCAGACTCCAGTCTGAGGGGAAGCCCTTGTTGGCCAGACACGTGAGCGTGGCCTTCCCCTGCTGCAGCTCCTGGCTGGAGGGGGGCAGCACCGTCAGGGTGGGACGGACATCACCTAGGAGACACCAATCACATTAGAGGACAGGGACCACACAGCTGTCAAACACCAGACACTTGGACACCTTTACTGTGTGAGAGTGGATTTTCCCCTTTAAGGAGTTTGTGTCAGATGCTTTTTCTGCTCCATCAGTCACTCACTCACACATTGTTTCACTTCCCTTTAAGAAACCTCTCATGCAGATCAGCACAGAAAGAATCATCGTACAGTTTGACCTGAAATATATCAAACTACACTGCAAATAAAACAACAACAATTTTGTCACAACTTTCTCATCAAAAATGTTAACAAAGCATTACATTACAACACTCACTGGAAACATCACCAAACACAGAAGATGAACTGACCACCAGCTGATTTCAAACATCACTTAGAAAACTGTTCAAATGACTTCAAACTACATTTGAAACAATACAGAGATCAGAAATTTGGCACATTTTCAAACACCCATTGTTATCATCACTCTGCTTCATTTCATTTGAACACATTATATTCCAATCAATGGTAAAAAAGTGAATCTTAAAGTGAAAAATGATTCTTAGAAAATCACTTTAAAATGCATCTAAATCTTCATCTTTTCTACATGTCAAGTTATTAAATTTCAGTCTGACAGGAATGTGTAAAGAACAGTTTAGTGAAGCTGCTCTGAGTTATCCTCCATGGTAAAGAAGGAGAAATACAACATGAATACTAAAAGCGCCGAAATAAAAATGATATATTTATCTACTGTAAGCATTCAAAAGCTTAATTCAAAACACTATTTTACAATATTGTATTTATCATTTGAGCAGAAACTTACTTCCAACATCCAGTCTGGTTCCTCCACCGAACGTGTACCACAGTGATACAAACTCATTGAGCCGTCGTACAAAAACCTCTCACTGTAGAGAGACACGGCTCTCTGACTTTGAGACTGAACTAAAACTACAAGTTCTAAAAATGTAACTTTACTGTCAAAGTTGTTAAATTAATGATTTATCGTCTAAATTAATGTTTTATTTTCTTTACAGCAAGTTTCTGAGCTTTAAATGCAAAAGTGGTCTTTGTCTCTAAGTGCAAATTATGCATTAAAAACAGTTTGACATGAAAGTGGACGCAAAAAAACTGTCTAATATAAAGGAAAACAATTAAATAATCTGTTGAAATGATAAATATTTTAAACATTTGACTTACTTCCAACATCCAGTCTGGTTCCTCCACCGAACGTGTACCACAGTGATACAAACTCATTGAGCCGTCGTACAAAAACCTCTCACTGTAGAGAGACACGGCTCTCTGACTTTGACACAAACAAACTCACTAAAATTAGACTCTTGTTTGTCACATTTTTAACGTAATTTGACAACTGACAACAACACAGTGACGCATTTCATATATATGTAATTTTATTTAACATATGTTCATTTTTATTGAATTCATATTAAGTGTTTGTGGTAATACATTTAAATATAACAAATTACATTCTGCTGTCAATACACATGAATCCCAAACCACCTTAAAATGATCACTGACACATTATGAATCAATACTCTGATAAGTTGATTGATCCATTGATTAAACAGCATCATCAGAGTAATCCAAGTCCCTGTTGGAGTCAGTCAGAGCATTTCCATAGAGAGCCACTTTGCATCAGCAGCACCATGCTCCAGTGCTCTGGGAGAGTTTATAGTCCTGAGAGTTGAACACTGGATGACTGACAGCTGTCCTTCATGACAACAGAAGCCACAGAAATCCTCCTCATCAAAAACATGACTTTGATCTCCGTCCTCATCTGGACTCTCCTCTGCTGCTGCTTCACAGGTAAAGTCCAGAGAATCAAACTCCTCTCCTCTATGAACATCCGTCCCTCTGAAATGAAGCCCACAAAACCATGATGCTGCTTTATGGTTTTGTTTCTGTATCCTCAGAGTCCAGAGGCCAGATCACAGTGACTCAGTCTGCAGCAGTGAGATCTGAACTGGAAGGATCTGCAACCATCAGCTGTAAGACCAGTCAGGATGTTGCTGGAGATTGTAGCGGTTCCAGTCCTTGTTTAGCCTGGTACCAACAGAGAGATGGAGAAACTCCTAAACTTCTAATTTACGAGGCTACCACTCGAGAATCAGGGATTCCAGATCGTTTTTCAGGCAGTGGATCAAACTCTGACTTCACTCTGACCATCAGTGGAGTTCAGGCTGAAGATGCAGCAGTTTATTACTGTCAGAGTATTCATGAAATCAACAGTCAGGATGTGTTCACACAGTGAAAAAGCGTCGTACAAAAACCTCCCTCAGTCAGACTGAACAGAAACTGAACTGACTGCTGCAGCTGGAAGCTACTGCAGAGACTGATACAGTTCACTGAACACACACACACACACACACACACACACACACACACACACACACACACACACACACACACACACACACACACACACACACACCTCAGAAAATTGATCTTTAACGTAGTCAGACTCACTGCTGAATGAAAAGTGAGAGAACAAGATCCGATTTTGTTTGAGCTCCTGATGTTTAGTTCAGAACATTCAACAGTCTGAGGAGTTTCCAGAATTACTCTCCAGTAGCTGCTCTATATATTTTAGCAATATCTCAGTCCTGATGTTTGTATATTAAAACCCCAAGAGTGAGATTTAGCTTTTATTACACTGTTACCAAATATTACCATTTATAAATTATAGAAACAGTCTACAACCTCCTGATGACCCAACTCCACTCACCTGGCTCCTGCAGGTTGAACACAACGAGTCTGTCCAGACAGGATCATCACTCCTCCTCACAATCCCTGACTAAATTACACTTACAAACAGGAAAGTAACTAACCTTTCTATTAAACAAAGCTGACATAAATAAGCACTGAATCCTAACGTGCATCAAAACCCGAAAGTAGTCCACACAAGAAAACTGGAGCTTCCCCACACCAGGCTCACAAAGGAAGTTTAGCAAAAGTTCAGTCAGAAGACTCTAAAACATACAGGCATAACTGGTAACGTCTGCCTCCTTCAAGCATTCTCATCTATAAAGGCCACACTTCAGCCTCAGCCAATCATCTTGTAGCGGTCCGTTTAAATGTGCCTCTCTCCCTTTGCTTCAGTCCTGTCATACAGCTGTTCCTGCGCCCCACCACCTCCCCATCTCCTCCATTCTCTACAGGATCTGCAGTCTATTCCCATCTGCCATCTTCTCTTCAGTCTTATCAGCAATCACCACCACCAGTGTCTGGACTTCATGGGGGATCTACATATATATGTTTAGAGATGATTCCTCATGGAGTTCAAGCGCCAAAGACTTTGTCATTACTAAGATTTTGTTCATTACATATTTACAATAAATATCTTTCTATTGTCACTTGTCTCTCCTGATTGAAATGTCACTTTGATGAGTCCTGATTTTAACATGATTGTATGTTTTATTTGAAAGAAGTAAATATGTCCGTCCGATTGAAATTGTTAGGGAGAGACTGAAAATGTAAAAACAAGTACTTGATCTCAAACATCTCTGTTATGTAGATACACTGTCTAGACTTCTCAATGCCTCTTTAGCACTAACACTCCCGTCCTTTGATGCTTCTCTTTGGGCATTAGCGAGCAACAATCCCATTTCCCTTTCTGCCTTCGACTTGTCAGAGATTATGTACACAACACACGCATAAGCGTCATGAACAAATTGAATGTCCACATTTGCATTCCAACATTTTAATAATGTTTTGCTGCACTGATTTACCCAAACGTCATTGACCTGAGATATTAGCTGTCAGATATGTATGTTAATCTACATGAGGATGATGTAAATGTTGAGTTGTCCCAGCAGTGAGGAGGAAACAGCATGATATGTTGAGGACAGCTACAGTTGACTGACTCTGTGTGTTTGCATATCTGTCCTGCCTCTCTGCTCCCAGCCGTTAAGAGGCCAGTGTTGATCAGTGGCTGTCCAGACCTTTCAGAGCCACTGACACGCCGCCAGCACAATGATGATGTCACTGACTCTACTGCTGGGCACCCTGGGGCTCCTTGTTCAGGGTGAGACTCTCTGCTGAAAACTTGGCTTCAGGATGCAACCAGGTTCACCACAATGATGTTCTGCTGTGATGGAGAAACACTGAAACAAGCAGCATTTACCTTCTTCCATCTATTCTCCATGTTAAAGAAATGATATACTTCTGTTTTCATGTTGATCATCTTTCTCCAAGCTGGATTTGTTTCAATAAGCCTTCTCCTCTTTTTCATGTTTTACAGGTTCATCAGGACAAATCATCCTGACTCAGTCTCGGGGATCTCACTCTGTTGCTCCAGGACAGACTGTCTCCATCAGATGTAAAGCCAGTTCACATGTTTATAACAGCCTCCACTGGTACCTTCAGAAATCTTGAGAAGCTCCAAAACTCCTGATTTATAATGCTCAATCCCGTCAGTCTGGAGTTTCGGATCGTTTTAGTGGACGTGTGATTACAGAATACACTGACTACACTCTGACCATCAGTGGAGTTCAGGCTGAAGATTCAGGAGTTTACTACTGTCAGCAGAGTTACAGCACACCGTTCACACAGTGATACAACGTCGTACAAAAACCTCCCTCAGCTGGAGAGGAACTGATCTGACTCAACAGCTGCACTCAGACCAAAACAACAGAGGTTTGACATAAAAGACATCACTTATTACAGCAATAACTCTATAATTATACTTTTAGTTAATTAAAGTAAGTATAATTATGAAGATTATTTAGTTGATACAGTGTCAGAACAGGATCACTGTGTTAGAGTGAGTCTCACTCAGAGTCAGAATCAAACACAGCTGAAGAATTTAATGTTTAATCTTCATAAAAAGGTAGTGTAATAAAAGTTAAATCATGATTTATAAGACAGCATTTTCACATTTGTTTCATTATGTTTATTTTAAATTCCTATATTTTGCTTATTTCCTGCCTGAAACTCACTATTTAACTTTTAAGCATATTATACCCTTTCTTCAAGATAAATTAACACTTTCCATTAGAATAATATTGATATCATCTTCATTATTTAGTCACATGGAGAATATTTAAGTCCAACATACTGAACAAAACCAAAACTCAATATGAGTTTCAGAGAAGTCAGATCAATTCAGGATGTATTTCATTGATATTTGAATATTTCTTTGTTCCAGCATATTGACTGTGGTCACTGCTCTCTACAGTCACAGTTTCAAAGATTTGCTGTGAATATCATTCATTCAGCAATAATTTTATTCCACTGTGAATGTTGCCTGAACCACCCTGTATGTTCTGAAATCCCCTTTTACAGCTTTATCTTCCAAATACATTCATATGACTTTAAAAGCAGATATTTTACCTGGATATAGCTTTAATAGTAATAACAATAATAATGATCTTTATTTATAGAGCACTTTTCAAAACAGTGTTAAAAAGTGCTTTATAAGGCAGCAGAAATCTTGCATGTACAGGTTAAAACTGTGCCATAAAACAAGCATAAAAACATAAAAACAGGAGATTAAAAAAGAAGATAATCAGGAAAGTCTGTCGAATAAAAGTATGTTTTAAGAAAATGTTTAAAAGACATTACAGACTCAGCTGACCTGATCTCATCGGGGCCCTGACTGCAAACGCCCTCTCCCCTTTAGTGTTAAGCCGGGCCTCTGGAACAGACAGTAGACCTCTGCCTGAAGATCTCAAGGTACGGACTGGTGCATAGGGTATTAAAAGGTCAGAGATGTAGCAGGGGGCAAGACCATGAAAAGCTTTAAAAGTAATTAATAAAATCTTAAAATCTATCCTAAAACATACTGGGAGCCAGTGTAAAGATGCTAAAACAGGCGTAATATGATCCCGCCTCTTAGTTGTGGTTAAAAGCCTGGCAGCTGAATTCTGTACAGTCTGGAGTCGATTGGCTCAGGCAGGTAAAAAGACTGTTGCAATAATCTAGACGTGATGAGATAAAAGATTGTAAAATAATCTGAGTGTAATTAAAAGTAAAATTTTATCAGGAATGTTTCTTAAATGGTAAAAACACGATTGCACAAGCTTTGTGGTGTGCTGCTCAAAGTTTTGGTATCAAACCACACACCAAGATTTTCTGCAACAGTCTTGATGTTGTTTGAAAGGTCACCAGCAGATGGCAGGATTTGTTCTCTCACATGCTGGGACCCGATGACAATGATCTCTGTCTTATCTGAGTTCAGTTGTAGGAAATTGTTTGCCACCCAAATGTTTCAGGTCATTAAGGCAGTCAATAAGAGAACTCAGAGTTCCAGGCTCAGTGGGTTTCACAGGTAGGTACAACTGTGTATCATCAGCATAACAATGAAAAGAAACACCATGCTTCTCAATGATCTGTCCAAGAGGGAGCATGTATAATGAGAATAAGTAAATCATATCATTAAGATAGTAGATTTTATTATACTTTTTTATTGTAAATGACTTAGTTGTATGAAATTATATTACTGATTATAATTATGTACATTTTGTTAATCTTCTATTGATTAATGTTGAATCTTTTTATACACAACAAATCATACAACTACAATACAATACAATAAAACAATTTATTTTGTCCACAGTAAACATTAATTAATCTCTCCATTCAAATGAATTAGCTCAGTTAACTGGCAAAACAGACAGACAGGAATTAGCCAATCGCAACAAAGTAGCTCAGTTTCTGCCCAGCGACAGGTTGCTAAGGGCAGCTAAGGCCCTACGGTTGCTACGGCGATGTGAGAGTCTGCTTGGAAAAAATTCTCAAAATTCCACAGAATTTGGCTACTGACAAGGTCCCGAACAATTGCAAACTGTGAGAAAACCGTAACTCCTGTCCAAAAACCGAAAACACAGTGAGAGACACAGAAGCCGGCAGATTTTGTCAGTGTTTATTTTATTTAGATATTCTTCAAAATGAGCGAGTAAGCTCAGTGCGAAGACAGAGTGAGATTATTTTGAGAAAAAAAGACGATTACATAGGGTCAATGGGGAGCGAGACAGGTATTGCTGCCGGTTTCGGCCCCCCCGTTTAAATTTTGTGCAGAACTCGCCTGTCAACATCACATCTTATGAATCCCAACACCTATGTCTACATTTTGACAAAAAATTATTTGTCTCCTTTTTATGGTTTGGCCGTGAGCTCGAGTTAAATATAAAAATGAAGGTTATTTTTTACTGGTTCTCGCACTCAAGCTAACTGACGCTTCCACTCTAATTTGAAGAAAAAGTGATTTCCACTCCTTGTTTGACTGCTTATAGTTTGAAAAGTTTACATGTTATGTTACATGCGTGGTGTTTTGGAGAGAGCAAAAGTTTTCCTTCGTTATAAAGTTTGAATCACATTTCTACGTGCCGGTATGAGAGAGCTAGGTGACTTTGAAAAAAGGTGAAATTTAATGTGTTAAACATTTGAGGTAAAAAGACTGTTGCAATAATCTAGACGTGATGAGATAAAAGCTTGTAAAATAGTCTGAGTGTCATTAAAAGTTAATATTAGTCTAATTTTAGTGATGTTTCTTAAATGGTAAAAACAGGATTGCACAAGCTTTGTGGTTTGCTGCTCAAAGTTTAAATTGGTAACATCCACACACCAAGATTTTCTGTAACAGTCTTGATGTTTTTTTGAAAGGTCACCAGCAGATGGCAGGATTTGTTCTCTCGCATGCTGGGACCCGATGACAATGATCTCTGTCTTATTTGAGTTCAGTTGTGTATCATCAGCATAAACATGAAAAGAAACACCATGCTTCTCAATGATCTGTACAAGAGGGAGCATGTATAATGAAAATAAGTAAATCTTATTATTAAGAGAGTAGATTTTACTGCTTGGAAAAAATTCTCAAAATGCCCCAGAATTTGGCTTCTGACAAGGCCCCGAACAATTGCAAACTGTGAGAAAACCGTAACTCCTGTCCAAAAACCGAAAACACAGTGAGAGACACAGAAGCCGGCAGATTCTGACAGTGTTTATTTTATTTAGATATTCTTTAAAATGAGCGAGTAAGCTCAGTGCGAAGACAGAGTGAGATTATTTTGGGAAAAAAAGACGATTACATTAGGGTCAATGAGGAGCGAGACAGGTATTGCTGCCGGTCTCTGCCCCCCTGTTTAAACTTCGTGCAGACCCCGCCTGTCAACGTCACATTTTATGAGTCCCAACACCTATGTCTACATTTTGACAAAATATTATTTGTCTCCTTTTTAAGATTTGGCCGTGAGCTTGAATTAAAAATAAAAATTAAGGTTATTTTTTACTGCTTCTCACACTCAAGCTAACTGACGCTTCCACTCTAACTTTAAAGAAAAAGTGATTTCCACTCCTCTTTTGACTGCTTATAGTTTGAAAAGTTTACATGTTATGTAAACATAGTTTGGTGTTGTGGAGAGAGCAGAAGGTTTCCTCTGTTTTAAAGTTTGAATCACATTTCTACGTGCAGGTATGAGAGAGCTAGGTGACTTAGAAAAAAGGTGAAATTTAATGTGTGTTAAACATTTGAGCCCCCTCTAAAAACAGTATGCTGATGTGTCAATATTTCACAGGTCACAACCAAAGATCACATTCATTTTATGTGATTGTATGCTGATGATATTATTCTTTTTATTTCTAAAGCTACAACAGTTTAACAAGTTCAGATATATTCAGAAGGTTTTACTTTTCTCAGAATTTCAAAACAACAAATTAAATAAAAACATTAAAACTGATTTAGAATTTGAATATTTAGAAGAAGCAGATCACCCTCATGTCACTTTAGAAATCTGTAATATGAACAGAAACACGCTCAAGTCTGACAGATGTGTTTAATTGTTTAATTTTCAGCATACTGGTATATAGACAAATAGCAGACAGATGTGAAGGACACCATGTGTTACCTGACTGCCTGGTATGTCCATTTATATTGAGGAGAGATCAGTTTTTGTACATTTAATGGAAACACTGCTATCATTAAGACAGATTAATATGATCATTATAATAATAATAAAGCTGCAAATATCATTGATTTGATGAACACGTCTTTATTTTGTTTGAAATATTAAAATAAAAAAGCAAGAAACATCATTACTGCAACATTTAAAGAGACAGAGAGATCAGAATGAGAGCAGTAGCAGAGTAAAACCAGTAGCAGAGTCCCAGTGAGTCAGGTCAGGACTGGGAACACTGGTCTCTCCTCAGTGTCTCTGAGAGTGGAGTCTGGGAGCCCTGGGTGGCCTCACAGGTCACAGAGCCCACCTTCCCCCACTGGTCTGCAGTGAGCCTCAGGGTGCTGCTCCAGCTGTAGTGGCCGTCCTGCTGCAGCACCCCGGGGCTCCTGCTCTGCTCCCAGCTGCTGCTGCTGCTGCTGCTGCCGTCCACCTTCCAGGCCAGACTCCAGTCTGAGGGGAAGCCCTTGTTGGCCAGACACGTGAGCGTGGCCTTCCCCTGCTGCAGCTCCTGGCTGGAGGGGGGCAGCACCGTCAGGGTGGGGGCGACTCGACCCACTGGAGGAGGAGACAGAGAGACAACATGAAGAAAGTTCATACAAAGAGAAAATAAACTCCACCCTGTTGGTTGCAGCAGAGGAGGCTGCTGGTTCTGTTGCTCTTTCTCAGATTGGATGAAACTGCTCTTCGGTGTTTCACTTCCCTCTCTGAGCTCAGTAACCACGGCAACAGACAGGCATCACTGATGAACCATGACAACAGACAGGTTTCAGTACTAAAGATAAAACGTTTCAAACTGAAAACTCCTACTTTAGTTTCAGTAACACACTTAAACATCAGTTTTAAACCATTTAATGTTATGTATTACAGAAAGAATTAAACACTTTTACTTGAGCATGTGTGAGTTTTAAATGAGTTTTTTCTCCTCATTTACACATTTATCAATACTGAACCATCAACACAGACAGACTGCACTACTGACACATATTTTAAGTGCTGGAAAATGAATCCGTCTAAATAAGCATGTGTTTAAATGACCTAAAGAGATATTATGGTATTCATTGTCTATAGTGAGAATAATAATTATCATTAAATTCATGAATCTGAGAGGAAGACTGAGTAAAACACATGAAATGTTTCCAGATAATAAGGACACAATGATGAGTCAAGTTATTGTCTTCAATAAGCAGCTGTACTTTTAAAGAACAATATAAATAATAAGAATGTAGAAACTGTCTAAATTATAATTTCTGTGTAACTAAAGAGTTTTTTCATCTGATGTATTTTTATCTGTATCACAGTGAAGCCTGTAGTGATCACTGCAGAAATATTACATTTATAAAACTACAATCCAAAATATTGAAGTAAAGCCTGAATTTATTGACTGAAAACATAATAAATGATGAATCTGAGATTATTTAGAAGTTAAATGTACTTACAGTTAACTTCCAGTCTGGTTCCTCCACCGAACGTGTACCACAGTGATACAAACTCATTGAGCCGTCGTACAAAAACCTCTCACTGTAGAGAGACACGGCTCTCTGACTTTGACACAAACAAACTCTATAAAAACTGTTCCTGCTTTTAAAAAATATATATTTAGTTTATATGATATCCAATTAAAAAGTGCCGCAATTTAAGCAGTTAATCACATGTTTACATATTTATTGTTAAATTAGTCTAAAAGTAAAATTGATCCTTTAAATATTAAATTAAATTAGACAGAAGATGTACTGAAAGAAATTTGTCTGACATCATCAAACCAAATCTACATAAAATGATCACTGACACATTATGAATCAATACTCTGATAAGTTGATTGATCCATTGATTAAACAGCATCATCAGAGTAATCCAAGTCCCTGTTGGAGTCAGTCAGAGCATTTCCATAGAGAGCCACTTTGCATCAGCAGCACCATGCTCCAGTGCTCTGGGAGAGTTTATAGTACTGAGAGTTGAACACTGGATGACTGACAGCTGTCCTTCATGACAACAGAAGCCACAGAAATCCTCCTCATCAAAAACATGACTTTGACCTCCGTCCTCATCTGGACTCTCCTCTGCTGCTGCTTCACAGGTAAAGTCCAGAGAATCAAACTCCTCTCCTCTATGAACATCCGTCCCTCTGAAATGAAGCCCACATAACCATGATGCTGCTTTATGTTTTTGTCTCTGTATCCTCAGAGTCCAGAGGCCAGGTCACAGTGACTCAGTCTGCAGCAGTGAGATCTGAACTGGAAGGATCTGCAACCATCAACTGTAAGACAAGTCAGAGAGTTTATGGTAAGGACCGCTTAGCCTGGTACCAACAGAAAACTGGAGAAGTTCCTAAACTTCTCATTTACTGGGCTACCAGTCGACAATCTGGGATTCCAGATCGTTTTTCAGGCAGTGGATCAAACTCTGACTTCACTCTGACCATCAGTGGAGTTCAGGCTGAAGATGCAGCAGTTTATTACTGTCAGAGTGTTCATCTCATCAACAGTCAGTATGTGTTCACACAGTGAAAAAGCGTCGTACAAAAACCTCCCTCAGTCAGACTGAACCGAAACTGAACTGACTGCTGCAGCTGGAAGCTACTGCAGAGACTGATACAGTTCACTGAACACACACACACACACACACACACACACACACACACACACACACACACACACACACACACACACACACACACACACACACACACACACACACACACACACACACACACACACAGATGATAACATGATAGAAGTTGAATTAAATTATTTAGTTACACTGAATTAAATGAAAAAAAGAAAATATGTATTTCATAATCAATCATATTTCAATCGTATGAAATGTGATATGAAGTTTTACATTTATAACATCAGGTTCTTTAAATCTTGAATTAAACTTCTGTATCAAGGCGTCTCCACAGCTCAGCAGGTGATTGACAGTTCTGTGTAGACTCTACCTGTTAGCTGTTCTAGCTGTGTTCACTTTCTCTCATATTCACTTTGTTATACAGAGCAGTAACAACGCTGCTGAAGACAAAGTTTGGACTGGCAGTAGTGGATCTGTTAGATGAGGATAAAATCATTGTTACAGCATTAATGAAAAGAAAAAGATCCAGTGGAAGAGCAGATATTCAGTGAGACCACTGAACATGTGGAAGCAGCTGCACACTGATCAAAGCTCTTGTGGCGTCTACAGTTTGTGAATCGCAGCTACATGAAGATTATTGTTTGAAAGAATTGCACATTAGTGACTTTATGATCCTCTGAGCTCCAACAGATGTAAATACAGACTCTCAGACACAGAGGTATAAATCAGCCTTTTATTATTCATCAACTCATCAATACAGCATTACACCAGTCAATCCCACAATCTGTCTACTAGCTTCCTGTCTCTGCTCCTCCATCCACATGCTGTAATACAGAACAATACAGTACAGAGCAGGACAGAGAGGACACATGTGAAGAGCACACACTCACTGCTTCTGTTCAGATGTTCTCACTTCATCTTTAACTTTAACTTTTCCATCTTTAAACATAATGAAAAAGTCCAGAGTGCCAAACATGTAACACATTTATTAATAAAATAACCAACAACTTCTAACAAAAACTGGTCAAAAAGAAGGGAAGACACCCAGACCAGTCCACAAAGGGATGAAGGATCTGGGCATCCGCTCTAATCTAATCATATAAACTAAATGGACTACCAGACCCACCAAACACACAGAAAACTAACAAAGATAAAGAAATAAAACATGACAAAAACAACAAACTGCTGCTGCTGATGCTGTGAAGTAGAAGAGAGTGTGAGCCAAATGTCTCTCCCTCTATATCGGTCCTCCCTCAATCAGACTGGATCAGGACCTGGGAGAAAACACACAACATTATAAATGGAAATTCATGTTATACAAATCCTATCCAGCAGGGGGCAGTATGTAATAGTGACATGAATAGATCTTTATCATTTACAGCAAAAAACAAAAAATAACACTTGAAAATGTGATGATTCTGTTAATCAGTCAGAGCATTTCCATAGAGAGCCACTTTGCATCAGCAGCACCATGCTCCAGTGCTCTGGGAGAGTTTATAGTCCTGAGAGTTGAACACTGGATGACTGACAGCTGTCCTTCATGACAACAGAAGCCACAGAAATCCTCCTCATCAAAAACATGACTTTGATCTCCGTCCTCATCTGGACTCTCCTCTGCTGCTGCTTCACAGGTAAAGTCCAGAGAATCAAACTCCTCTCCTCTATGAACATCCGTCCCTCTGAAATGAAGCCCACAAAACCATGATGCTGCTTTATGTTTTTGTCTCTGTATCCTCAGAGTCCAGAGGCCAGCTCACAGTGACTCAGTCTGCAGCAGTGAGATCTGAACTGGGAGGATCTGCAACCATCAGCTGTAAGACCAGTCAGGATGTTTATTATGATGGCGCTGACCACATATTAGCCTGGTACCAACAGAGAGATGGAGAAACTCCTAAACTTCTCATTTACTGGGCTAAACGTCGACAATCAGGGATTCCAGATCGTTTTTCAGGCAGTGGATCAAACTCTGACTTCACTCTGACCATCAGTGGAGTTCAGGCTGAAGATGCAGCAGTTTATTACTGTCAGAGTCTTCATGTCATCAACAGTCAGCGTGTGTTCACACAGTGAAAAAGCGTCGTACAAAAACCTCCCTTAGTCAGACTGAACCGAAACTGAACTGACTGCTGCAGCTGGAAGCTACTGCAGAGACTGATACAGTTCACTGAACACACACACACACACACACACACACACACACACACACACACACACACACACACACACACACACACACACACACACCCACACACACCCACACACACACACACACACACACACACACACACACACACACACACACACACACACACACACACACACACACACTGATGATATATAATGTCCATAGTGTCTCTATCAGTTTTCCTCCCACCTCATCAACCTGAAAGTTTCTCAGATAAAGAGAACAGTTCAAGTGAAGAATCCCAGTCAGACTATTAAAACCACAGCAACATCTATCAGAGTCAGCTCCACTGATGTCCACACACACAACAAACTCACTATATAAGAAACATGAATGTCCACAGATTGAACTGAAATCTCAGGACACTGACGATGTGATGAAGAAACTGTTTTTGTGCAGAAGGTCATATTAAGGTTTGAACAGAAATACAACAGTGAACCATGTTTATCCAATCCAATCGAATCCAACTTTATTTGTTAATTACTGTTAAACAACCAAAGTTGACCAATGTCTGTACAGAAGAATAAATAATAGACATAACAGCTCACATGAAGCCCAAAATTACATATAAAATACAAAAATTAATTAAAAGACATAAAACATGAGTAAAAATAAAAATCAATGAAAATAAGAAATTTAAACAAGTAGATAAAGTCGACATCTTACTAGGTGTCAAAGGCCAAGGAGAAGAGATGGATATAAGAAGTTATTTAAAAACAGACAGAGAAGAGGCCTGTTTAATGTGCTGAGGCAGATTGTTCCATAATTTAGGAGCCGACACAGCAAAGGCACGTTCCCGTCTGAGCTTCTGCTTAGTTATGAAGAAGATGGAGATCATTTTGTGATTTACAGATTCCCTAGAAATATAAAAATCAACTTAATGTTGCTATGAAAGGATATTAATTATATTAAAGGATAAGGACTGAACCAGTTTAACACTGACTCACAGAGAGCAACATGCCTCTGCAGTCTGGACCTTACTCCTTAATTTAACTTAATTTAATTTAATTTAATTTAATTTAATTTAAAGACCAACATTCCTCCATGAGCAGCACTTGGTGACAACAGCAAGGAAAACCTCCTCTTTAACGGGAAGAAACGTCAAACAGAATCAGTGTCTGAGTGGACGACCATCTGCCTTGACTGGTTGGATTAAAAGAGAGAAGGAGATAAAAAGGAGAGAGAAAGTGATAGAGAGACTAACACACAAAAGAGGCACACAACCTGTGAGAAGAGAGAGAACAAAAACACTCTGCAGAAGAAGTAAAGTTAGTGAAATGCATTAATGATGAATGGATATGAACAGATAGAGAGTGGAGGAGGAGAGAGGAGCTCAGTGCAACATGGGAAAAAATAATGGCTAAACAACAAGCAATAAAAATCCCTCAGAGACCAAGTACAAAGTTATAAAATAAATACCTGCAGACTAGAGGTTGAGGGCAGCAAAAGCCTGTCTGTACAAATGTGTTTTAAGAGGAGACATGGATGTTGAAACTGAGGTGGTGCTCCTGAGTTGCTCTGGTGAGGCGTTTCAGAGTCGGGGGCCTTAACAGCAAAGTCTCAGTCAGCCATAGTTACCAAACATGATCTGGGAAAGCCAGGAGGACCTTACCAGAGGATCTCAGATGGTGATTTGGTTCATAAGGGGTGAACAGTTCAGACATGTATTCTGGAGCAAGACCCTGTTTAGCCTTGAATGTCATATCAGATATCACTTTGATGGATCCTGATTTTTACATGATTGCATTTTAATGTAAAAGCAGATAACATGTCCTTCTGTTTGAAATTGTTAGGGAGAGACTGAAAATGTAAAAAACAAGTATTTTAGCACACACATCTCTGTTATGTAGATAAACTCTGTCTAGACTTCTCAATGCCTCTTTAGCACTAACACTCGCGTCCTTTGATGCTTCTCTTTGGGCATTAGCGAGCAACAATCCCATCTCCCTTTCTGCCTTCGACATGTAAGAGATGATGTACACAACACACGCATAAGTATCAAAATCAAATTGAACGTACACATTTGCCTTCCAACTTTTTAATAATGTCTTGCTGTACTGATTTACCCAAACTTCATTGACCTGAGATATTAGCTGTCAGATAGTATAGAAAAATGACTCAACACACAACACACACCTTTTAGAGCTGTGCAACAATCCCAGTTTATTTCCGCCGACTGATCAACTGGAAGACCAAACACAAGAGTGAGTGTAATGAGAACTTCACATTCAGGCTTTATGTTAATCTACATGAGGATGATGTAAATGTTGAGTTGTCCCAGCAGTGAGGAGGAAACAGCATGATATGTTGAGGACAGCTACAGTTGACTGACTCTGTGTGTTTGCATATCTGTCCTGCCTCTCTGCTCCCAGCCGTTAAGAGGCCAGTGTTGATCAGTGGCTGTCCAGACCTTTCAGAGCCACTGACACGCCGCCAGCACAATGATGATGTCACTGACTCTACTGCTGGGCACCCTGGGGCTCCTTGTTCAGGGTGAGACTCTCTGCTGAAAACTTGGCTTCAGGATGCAAACAGGTTCACCACAATGATGTTCTGCTGTGATGGAGAAACACTGAAACAAGCAGCATTTACCTTCTTCCATCTATTCTCCATGTTAAAGAAATGATACTCTTCTGTTTTCATGTTGATCATCTTTCTCCAAGCTGGATTTGTCTCAATAAGCCTTCTCCTCTTTTTCATGTTTTCCAGGTTCATCAGGACAAATCATCCTGACTCAGTCTCCTGGATCTCAGTCTGTTGCTCCAGGACAGACTGTCAACATCAGATGTAAAGCCAGTTCAAGTGTTGCTAACGCGCTCCACTGGTACATTCAGAAATCTGGAGAAGCTCCTAAACTCCTGATTTATAATGCTCAGTCTCGTCAGTCTGGAGTTTCAGATCGTTTTACTGGACGTGTGATTACAGAATACACTGACTACGCTCTGACCATCAGTAGAGTTCAGGCTGAAGATTCAGGAGTTTACTACTGTCAGCAGGGTCTCAGCACACCGTTCACACAGTGATACAACGTCGTACAAAAACCTCCCTCAGCTGGAGAGGAACTGATCTGACTCAACAGCTGCACTCAGACCAAAACAACAGAGGTTTGACATAAGATACATTACTTATTACAGCAATAACTCTATAATTATACTTTTAGTTATTTAAAGTAAGTATAATGTTTAAGATTATCTTGTTGATACAGTGTCAGAACAGGATCACTGTGTTAGAGTGAGTCTCACTCAGAGTCAGAATCAAACACAGCTGAAGAATTTAATGTTTAATCTTCATGAAAAAGGTAGTGTAGTAAAAGTTAAATCATGATTTATAAGACAGCATTTTAACATTTGTTTCTTTGCTTTTTAGTTTTTAAAATATTTTACTATATAACACATTATTATTATTAAAAGAGCAATTGTAGGAAATTAACATGAACACAGTTTGTTAAGCATTGAAAGATTGAACGTGCTCAACATCAGAGGTGAACAATACCAAAGACTTTCAGCTCTTAATAACTGATCATTTCATTTATTCATTTCACAGTAAGAAAACATTACATTTTACAACTCTTCAGGAAATTAAAAGTCCATTAAATGTATTGTTTAATCTAATACAGTGTAGCGGACACAGCATCAGTACGGCTCAGAACATCATCTGGTCAGAGTCACCTTTGACCCTCAGATGAGTAAATTAGACCAGGTTTGATATAGAGACGGACACGGACACGGTCTCTCTCTTTTGGACAAACAAAGATCCATTAACATTCCTTGGAGCAACCCAAAGTGACAAGAACTACATCAAAGTAATGTAAGACAGATTTTAGTGTCTCCTTCGGATGTCATAACTTATCGGAGAGACTTCTTTCTACCATCAGATTAGAGTCACACAGACCAGCGTCATAAATTAAAAGACACATTCCTGACTTCCCCCTCTTTGTCTCCTGAAACCACACAGAACAGGAAAGTGACAATTAGTGTTAAACCTTGTACAAAACCCCTTGGTCAATAGTATGGTTTAAACAATACCAATTACTTATATCAGTATCAATTACCTAAAGAAACCTCCACTGTAAGAGCTATTACAGAGATCACAGATAAATGGGTATTTGAAGAACTGTCATTATACTTTCTGCTTTCATAAACACAAATGTTGGTATGAGAATGTTTACTTAATGTGAGAAAATGTTACACAGATGTTATGTTTACATTATGGTGATAATCAATTCTCTATCATGGAATAAGTAGAATAACAATGTGTTGATCATATTAATCCTTTTCAGGTTTTAATGAATCAAGCTGATGTCATATTAATGCCAGAATGATGCACCCTGTGTTCCTGTTACTATGTTATAGTATGCATTTTATAATCAGGATTAAATACTGAATGAATGATGATGATGAAAAGTTGAAAATTAGATCCTCAAAGATAGCTTGTGATGAATCTGATTGGCAGACACACGAGCCCTCCCCAGGAGAAAAACCAGTTGCACCGATGCCGGCTTTGCTTTGTTTCAGGTTTTGCTCTGTCCATCGTTTCTTTCCTTCACCTCACACACTCTTCTTTTTGTCACCTTATCTTATTCTCTTAATCTTTAGTTATTCTTTATCTTAGTTTTCTTAAGTTTCTGTAATCTTGTAACTTTAGTCAGCAAACGTACAGAGAAAAGGCCTTTAAAGTAAACACGTCATTAAGTTTTGCAGTCAGCCTGTTTTTGACATTTTTGAGGATTTTGACATGTGGCCAACGCTGAGATCTCTCCAGAAAGTTATTAAATAGTGAACTAGTTAAATTGAAATTTCCTCCATCTGTCATCAACATCTGAGAGCTTTTGGGCGGATAAACGTCTGGAAACACTGATATCATTAAGAGAGATTAATATGATCATTATAATAAAAATCAAGCTGCGAATATCATTGATTTGATGAACACGTCTTTATTTTTTTTGAAATATTTAAATCAAAAAGCAAGAAACATCATTACTGCAACATTTAAAGAGACAGAGGAGTGAGAGCAGTAGCAGAGTAAAACCAGTAGCAGAGTCCCAGTGAGTCAGGTCAGGACTGGGAACACTGGTCTCTCCTCAGTGACTCTGAGAGTGGAGACTGGGAGCCCTGGGTGGCCTCACAGGTCACAGAGCCCACCTTCCCCCACTGGTCTGCAGTGAGCCTCAGGGTGCTGCTCCAGCTGTAGTGGCCGTCCTGCTGCAGCACCCCGGGGTTCCTGCTCTGCTCCCAGCTGCTGCTGCTGCTGCTGCTGCTGCTGCTGCCGTCCACCTTCCAGGCCAGACTCCAGTCTGAGGGGAAGCCCTTGTTGGCCAGACACGTGAGCGTGGCCTTCCCCTGCTGCAGCTCCTGGCTGGAGGGGGGCAGCACCGTCAGGGTGGGACGGACATCACCTAGGAGACACCAATCACATTAGAGGACAGGGACCACACAGCTGTCAAACACCAGACACTTGGACACCTTTACTGTGTGAGAGTGGATTTTCCCCTTTAAGGAGTTTGTGTCAGATGCTTTTTCTGCTCCACCAGTCACTCACTCACACATTGTTTCACTTCCCTTTAAGAAACCTCTCATGCAGATCAGCACAGAAAGAATCATCGTACAGTTTGACCTGAAATATATCAAACTACACTGCAAATAAAACTACAAGATTTCACAACTTTCTCATCAAAATCATCAAAACTGTTAACAAAGCATTACATTACAACACTCACTGGAAACATCACCAAACACAGAAGATGAACTGACCACCAGCTGATTTCAAACATCACTTAGCAAACTGTTCAAATGACTTCAAACTACATTTGAAACAATACAGAGATCAGAAATTTGGCACATTTTCAAACACCCATTGTTATCATCACTCTGCTTCATTTCATTTGAACACATTATATTCCAATCAATGGTAAAAAACTGAATCTAAAAATTAAAAATGATTGTTAGAAAATCACTTTAAAATGCATCTAAATCTTCATCTTTTCTACATGTCAAGTTATTAAATTTCAGTCTGACAGGAATGTGTAAAGAACAGTTTAGTGAAGCTGCTCTGAGTTATCCTCCATGGTAAAGAAGGAGAAATACAACATGAATACTAAAAGTGCAGAAATAAAAATGATATATTTATCTACTGTAAGCATTCAAAAGCTTAATTCAAAACACTATTTTACAATATTGTATTTATCATTTGAGCAGAAACTTACTTCCAACATCCAGTCTGGTTCCTCCACCGAACGTGTACCACAGTGATACAAACTCATTGAGCCGTCGTACAAAAACCTCTCACTGTAGAGAGACACGGCTCTCTGACTTTGAACCCTGAACTAAAACTACAAGCTCTAAAAATGTAACTTTACTGTCAAAGTTGTTAAATTAATGATTTATCGTCTAAATTAATGTTTTATTTTCTTTACAGCAAGTTTCTGAGCTTTAAATGCAAAAGTGGTCTTTGTCTCTAAGTGCAAATTTTGTATAAAAAACAGTTTGACATGAAAGTGGAAGCAAACAAACTGTCTAATATAAAGGAAAACAATTAAATAATCTGTTGAAATGATAAATATTTGAAACATTTGACTTACTTCCAACATCCAGTCTGGTTCCTCCACCGAACGTGTACCACAGTGATACAAACTCATTGAGCCGTCGTACAAAAACCTCTCACTGTAGAGAGACACGGCTCTCTGACTTTGACACAAACAAACTCACTAAAATTAGACTCTTGTTTGTCACATTTTTAACGTAATTTGACAACTGACAACAACACAGTGATACGCATTTCATATATATGTAATTTTATTTAACATATGTTCATTTTTATTGAATTCATATTAAGTGTTTGTGGTAATACATTTAAATATAACAAATTACATTCTGCTGTCAATACACATGAATCCCAAACTACCTTAAAATAATCACTGACACATTATGAATCAATACTCTGATAAGTTGATTGATCCATTGATTAAACAGCATCATCAGAGTAATCCAAGTCCCTGTTGGAGTCAGTCAGAGCATTTCCATAGAGAGCCACTTTGCATCAGCAGCACCATGCTCCAGTGCTCTGGGAGAGTTTATAGTCCTGAGAGTTGAACACTGGATGACTGACAGCTGTCCTTCATGACAACAGAAGCCACAGAAATCCTCCTCATCAAAAACATGACTTTGATCTCCGTCCTCATCTGGACTCTCCTCTGCTGCTGCTTCACAGGTAAAGTCCAGAGAATCAAACTCCTCTCCTCTATGAACATCCGTCCCTCTGAAATGAAGCCCACAAAACCAAGATGCTGCTTTATGTTTTTGTCTCTGTATCCTCAGAGTCCAGAGGCCAGGTCACAGTGACTCAGCCTGCAGCAGTGAGATCTGAACCGGGAGGATCTGCAACCATCAACTGTAAGACCAGTCAGGATGTTTATAATGATGGTTTCGACCGTTTAGCCTGGTACCAACAGAAAGATGGAGAAGCTCCTAAACATCTCATTTACGCTGCTATCTATCGAGCATCAGGGATTCCAGGTCGTTTTTCAGGCAGTGGATCAAACTCTGACTTCACTCTGACCATCAGTGGAGTTCAGGCTGAAGATGCAGCAGTTTATTACTGTCAGAGTTATCATTATATCAACAGTCAGCGTGTGTTCACACAGTGAAAAAGCGTCGTACAAAAACCTCCCTCAGTCAGACTGAACAGAAACTGAACTGACTGCTGCAGCTGGAAGCTACTGCAGAGACTGATACAGTTCACTGAACACACACACACACACACACACACACACACACACACACACACACACACACACACACACACACACACACACACACACACAGATGATAACATGATAGAAGTTGAATTAAATTATTTAGTTACACTGAATTAAATGAAAAAAAAGTGAAAACATGTATTTCATCATCAATCATATTTCAATCGTATGAAATGTGATATGAAGTTTTACATTTATAACATCAGGTTCTTTAAATCTTGAATTAAACTTCTGTATCAAGGCGTCTCCACAGCTCAGCAGGTGATTGACAGTTCTGTGTAGACTCTACCTGTTAGCTGTTCTAGCTGTGTTCACTTTCTCTCATATTCACTTTGTTATACAGAGCAGTAACAACGCTGCTGAAGACAAAGTTTGGACTGGCAGTAGTGGATCTGTTAGATGAGGATAAAATCATTGTTACAGCATTAATGAAAAGAAAAAGATCCAGTGGAAGAGCAGATATTCAGTGAGACCACTGAACATGTGGAAGCAGCTGCACACTGATCAAAGCTCTTGTGGCGTCTACAGTTTGTGAATCGCAGCTACATGAAGATTATTGTTTGAAAGAATTGCACATTAGTGACTTTATGATCCTCTGAGCTCCAACAGATGTAAATACAGACTCTCAGACACAGAGGTATAAATCAGCCTTTTATTATTCATCAACTCATCAATACTCATCAATACAGCATTACACCAGTCAATCCCACAATCTGTCTACTAGCTTCCTGTCTCTGCTCCTCCATCCAAATGCTGTAATACAGAACAATACAGTACAGAGCAGGACAGAGAGGACACATGTGAAGAGCACACACTCACTGCTTCTGTTCAAATGTTCTCACTTCATCTTTAACTTTAACTTTTCCATCTTTAAACATAATGAAAAAGTCCAGAGTGCCAAACATTTAACACATTTATTAATAAAATAACAAACAACTTCCAACAAAAACTGAACAAAAAGAAGGGAAGACACCCAGACCAGTCCACAAAGGGATGAAGGATCTGGGCTGTCCCCTCTAATCTAATCATAGAAACTAAATGGACTACCAGACCCACCAAACACACAGAAAACTAACAAAGATAAAGAAATAAAACATTACAAACTGCTGCTGATGCTGTGAAGTAGAAGAGAGTGTGAGCCAAATGTCTCTCCCTCTATATCGGTCCTCCCTCAATCAGACTGGATCAGGACCTGGGAGAAAACACACAACATTATAAATGGAAATTCATGTTATACAAATCCTATCCAGCAGGGGGCAGTATGTAATAGTGACATGAATAGATCTTTATCGTTTACAGCAAGCAACAAAAATTAACACTTGAAAATGTGATGATTCTGTTAATCAGTCAGAGCATTTCCATAGAGAGCCACTTTGCATCAGCAGCACCATGCTCCAGTGCTCTGGGAGAGTTTATAGTCCTGAGAGTTGAACACTGGATGACTGACAGCTGTCCTTCATGACAACAGAAGCCACAGAAATCCTCCTCATCAAAAACATGACTTTGATCTCCGTCCTCATCTGGACTCTCCTCTGCTGCTGCTTCACAGGTAAAGTCCAGAGAATCAAACTCCTCTCCTCTATGAACATCCGTCCCTCTGAAATGAAGCCCACAAAACCATGATGCTGCTTTATGTTTTTGTCTCTGTATCCTCAGAGTCCAGAGGCCAGATCACAGTGACTCAGTCTGCAGCAGTGAGATCTGCTCTGGGAGGATCTACAACCATCAACTGTAAGACCAGTCAAGATGTTTATGTGGATTCAGATGGTGACCACAATTTATTCTGGTACCAACAGAGAGTTGGAGAAGCTCCTAAACTTCTCATTAAGTATGCTACCACTCGAGCATCAGGGATTCCAGGTCGTTTTTCAGGCAGTGGATCAAACTCTGACTTCACTCTGACCATCAGTGGAGTTCAGGCTGAAGATGCAGCAGTTTATTACTGTCAGAGTATTCATGAAATCAACAGTCAGGAAGTGTTCACACAGTGAAAAAGCGTCGTACAAAAACCTCCCTCAGTCAGACTGAACAGAAACTGAACTGACTGCTGCAGCTGGAAGCTACTGCAGAGACTGATACAGTTCACTGAACACACACACACACACACACACACACACACACACACACACACACACACACACACACACACACACACACACACACACACACACACACACACACACACACACACACACACACACAGATGATAACATGATAGAAGTTGAATGAAATTATTTAGTTACACTGATGAAATGTGATATGAAGTTTTACATTTATAACATCAGGTTCTTTAAATCTTGAATTAAACTTCTGTATCAAGGCGTCTCCACAGCTCAGCAGCTGATTGACAGTTCTGTGTAGACTCTACCTGTTAGCTGTTCTAGCTGTGTTCACTTTCTCTCATATTCACTTTGTTATACAGAGCAGTAACAACGCTGCTGAAGACAAAGTTTGGACTGGCAGTAGTGGATCTGTTAGATGAGGATAATATCATAGTTGCAGCATTAATGAAAAGAAAAAGATCCAGTGGAAGAGCAGATATTCAGTGAGACCACTGAACATGTGGAAGCAGCTGCACACTGATCAAAGCTCTTGTGGCGTCTACAGTTTGTGAATCGCAGCTACATGAAGATTATTGTTTGAAAGAATTGCACATTAGTGACTTTATGATCCTCTGAGCTCCAACAGATGTAAATACAGACTCTCAGACACAGAGGTATAAATCAGCCTTTTATTATTCATCAACTCATCAATACAACATTACACCAGTCAATCCCACAATCTGTCTACTAGCTTCCTGTCTCTGCTCCTCCATCCACATGCTGTAATACAGAACAATACAGTACAGAGCAGGACAGAGAGGACACATGTGAAGGGCACACACTCACTGCTTCTGTTCAACTTTAACTTTTCCCATCTGGAATCCTCCCTCAACATCACTGGCACTGCCCTCTCCTGGTTAAGGTCTTACCTCACAGACAGACAACAGTTCATCAACATCAATAACTGCATCTCTTCCACCGCTCCTGTGCTCCAAGGTGTCCCCCAGGGATCGGTGCTTCGTCCTCTCCTCTTAATCCTCTATATGCTTCCCCTGGGCAACATCATCTGTCGTCACGTTCTCCATTTCCACTGCTATGCTGATGACTTCCAGCTCTCTACATCTTCACCAAATCCATCACCACCGCAACACACTCCACTCTCACCAACTCCCTCACTGAATAAAATCATGGATGCAAGCCAACTTCCTCAAACTGAACTGCGACAAATCAGACATCATCATCATCGGTCCCAAATCCCTCATCAATACCACCCATAACTTTCACCTCACCATTGACACCTCTACTTTGTCCCCCTCCTCACACATCCGCAACCTTGATATTATTCTAGACAGTAACCTCTCCTTCCAAGACCACGTCAACCACATCACAAGAACTGCCTTCTTCCACCTCAAACACATTGCTCGCCTCCGTCCATCACTCTCGCCGCTTAAACTCTCATCCACGCCTTCATCACATCCAGACTCGACTACTGCAACAGTTTTCTTTATGGCTGACCTTCCAAAATCATCAATAAACTCCAGTATATACAGAACTCTGCTGCCCACCTTGTTAACCATACCCGTTCCCGTGACCACATCACCCCCCTCCTTCGTACTCTCCACTGGCTCCCTGTACCACAACACATTCATTGTTCACTGTGTTTTCTTTTTTTTGTTGTTTTTTTTACCCGTGCTTCTGTAAAGCGTCTTTGAGCTTCAAAAAAGCGCTATACAAAATAAATGCATTATTATTATTATTCTTATTATTATAACTTTTCCATCTTTAAACATAATGAAAAAGTCCAGAGTGCCAAACATTTAACACGTTTATTAACAAAATAACCAACAAAAACTGAACAAAAAGAAGGGAAGACACCCAGACCAGTCCACAAAGGGATGAAGGATCGGGGCTGTCCCCTCTAATCTAATCATAGAAAGTAAATGGACTACCAGACCCACCAAACACACAGAAAACTAACAAACATAAAGAAATAAAACATTACAAAACAACACAAACTGCTGCTGCTGATGCTGTGAAGTAGAAGAGAGTGTGAGCCAAATGTCTCTCCCTCTATATCGGTCCTCCCTCAATCAGACTGGATCAGGACCTGGGAGAAAACACACAACATTATGAATGGAAATTCATGTTATACAAATCCTTTCCAGCAGGGGGCAGTATGTTATAGTGACATGAATAGATCTTTATCGTTTACATCAAGCAACAAAAAATAATGAAAATGTGATGATTCTGTTAATCAGTCAGAGCATTTCCATAGAGAGCCACTTTGCATCAGCAGCACCATGCTCCAGTGCTCTGGGAGAGTTTATAGTCCTGAGAGTTGAACACTGGATGACTGACAGCTGTCCTTCATGACAACAGAAGCCACAGAAATCCTCATCAAAAACATGACTTTGATCTCCGTCCTCATCTGGACTATCCTCTGCTGCTGCTTCACAGGTAAAGTCCAGAGAATCAAACTCCTCTCCTCTATGAACATCCGTCCCTCTGAAATGAAGCCCACAAAACCATGATGCTGCTTTATGTTTTTGTCTCTGTATCCTCAGAGTCCAGAGGCCAAGTCACAGTGACTCAGCCTGCAGCAATGAGATCTGAACTGGGAGGATCTGCAACCATCAACTGTAGCCCTAGTCCTGTACTTTATACTTGGGCTGGCAAGTACCTTTTAGCCTGGTACCAACAGAGAGATGGAGAAACTCCTAAACTTCTCATTTACGAGGCTACCAGTCGAGCATCAGGGATTCCAGGCCGTTTTTCAGGCAGTAGATCAAACTCTGACTTCACTCTGACCATCAGTGGAGTTCAGGCTGAAGATGCAGCAGTTTATTACTGTCAGAGTGCACATAACATCAACAATCAGTGGGTGATCACACAGTGAAAAAGCGTCGTACAAAAACCTCCCTCAGTCAGACTGAACAGAAACTGAACTGACTGCTGCAGCTGGAAGCTACTGCAGAGACTGATACAGTTCACTGAACACACACACAAACTAATGAGGCAATGACTTATCAATGACTCTTTAGCACTAAAACTCCCGTCCTTTGATGCTTCTCTTTGGGCATTAGCGAGCAACAATCCCATCTCCATTTCTGCCTTCAACATTTAAGAAATTATGTAAACTATCCACGCATAAGCATCATGAACAAATTGAACGTACACATTTGCCTTCCAACATTTTAATAATGTCTTGCTGTACTGATTTACCCAAACTTAATTGACCTGAGATATTAGCTGCCAGATAATATAGAAAAATGACTCTTTAAGTTAATCTACATGAGGATGATGTAAATGTTGAGTTGTCCCAGCAGTGAGGAGGAAATAGCATGATATGTTGAGGACAGCTACAGTTGACTGACTCTGTGTGTTTGCATATCTGTCCTGCCTCTCTGCTCCCAGCCGTTAAGAGGCCAGTGTTGATCAGTGGCTGTCCAGACCTTTCAGAGCCACTGACACGCCGCCAGCACAATGATGATGTCACTGACTCTACTGCTGGGCACCCTGGGGCTCCTTGTTCAGGGTGAGACTCTCTGCTGAAAACTTGGCTTCAGGATGCAACCAGGTTCACCACAATGATGTTCTGCTGTGATGGAGAAACACTGAAACAAGCAGCATTTACCTTCTTCCATCTATTCTCCATGTTAAAGAAATGATACTCTTCTGTTTTCATGTTGATCATCTTTCTCCAAGCTGGATTTGTCTCAATAAGCCTTCTCCTCTTTTTCATGTTTTCCAGGTTCATCAGGACAAATCATCCTGACTCAGTCTCCTGGATCTCACTCTGTTGCTCCAGGACAGACTGTCAACATTAAATGTAAAACCAGTTCAAGTGTTAATAGCAACCTCCACTGGTACCTTCAGAAATCTGGAAAAGCTCCATATCGTCTGATTTATTCAGCTACAACCCGTCAGTCTGGAGTTTCAGATCGTTTTAGTGGAAGTAGATCAGGCACTGACTTCACTCTGACCATCAGTAGAGTTCAGGCTGAAGATTCAGGAGTTTACTACTGTCAGCAGAGTCGCAGCAACCCGATCACACAGTGATACAACGTCATACAAAAACCTCTCTCAGCTGGAGAGGAACTGATCTGACTCAACAGCTGCACTCAGACCAAAACAACAGAGGTTTGACATAAAAGACATCACTTATTAAAGCAATAACTCTATAATTATACTTTTAGTTATTTAAAGTAAGTAACATTTTTAAGATTATTTAGTTGATACAGTGTCAGAACAGGATCACTGTGTTAGAGTGAGTCTCACTCAGAGTCAGAATCAAACACAGCTGAAGAATTTAATGTTTAATCTTCATGAAAAAGGTAGTGTAATAAAAGTTAAATCATGATTTATAAGACAAAATTTTCATGTTTTTTTCTATCTTTTTAGTTTTTAAAATATTTGACTATATATAACACATTATTATTAAAAGAGCAATTGTAGGAAATTAACATGAACACAGTTTGTTAAGCATTGAAAGATTGAACGTGCTCAACATCAGAGGCGAACAATACCAAAGACTCTCAGCTCTTAATAACTGATCATTTCATTTATTCATTTCACAGTAACAAAACATTACATTTTACAACTCTTCAGGAAATTAAAAGCCCATTAAATGTATTGTTTAATCTAATACAGTATCACATTATATGATTGTTTGTTTTAAGATTTCTTCTACATCCACTCAGTGACGTATATCTGTAACAATAGTGCTGAAGTGAGAGTTTGTACAGGCAGTAGACCTTATTAGATGAGGACAAGAGAATTTTTAAAGCTTTATTGACAACAAAAGAAAAAGCATATGAAGAGCAGATAGTCTGATACCAGTGAACATGTAGAAAGAGGACGAGGAGAAAAACAGCAGTGGAAATATACAGCATGAAACTGGAAGCAGACTGATCAGGAATCTTGTGGTGTCTGTACAGTTTGTGTATCAGCGCTACATGAAGTAAACAGAGATGCTGCAAACGTGGTGTAAATACAGACTCTCACACACAGTTACAGTTGAAACCACAAGTTTACATTCACTGTATAAAAAGACATATAACCTTTTTTTATTCACTGTCTGACTTTATATCAGATGAAACTTTTACTGTTTTAGTCAGTTAGGATTACCAACATTATTTATATTTGCTAAATGCCCGAATAATAAAAGAGAGAATTTTAGACCATTTTTTATTACTTTCTTCAAAGTCAGAAGTATTGTCTGAAGGTTGTGCAACACCTGCAAGTTACCTGCCTTAAAAGCTATTTTCTTTTTATACAGAAGACTCTTAAGGGACTTAGAGACCCATGGTTTACTATTTGGATATACCTTAAAAACCTTAGTTGGAACAACAGTGTCCTCACAGTATGAGACCCAGCTACTAATAACATCAGTCAGTTCATCAATATCAGAGCAAGAGTCCTTAAACATGTTCCAGTCTGTGGAATCCAGGAAGCCCTGAAGATACAAGCAAGCCTCCTCTGACCAGTCTTTAGCATACAGTCAGTACCTTACCCCTCTTAAGGGCAGTGGACTATGAGGGGATGAGGTGCACACAGTTGTGATCTGAAGAGCCAAGAGGTGGGAGGGCGATGGATTTGAATGCATTTTTTACTGAGCAGTAGCACAGGTCTAGTGTTTTACTGCATCTAGTGGGGCACTTTACATACTATTAATTATTTAATAAAACTATTAATTCTGATTAATTCTGTGACCCCGAGACAAACAAAGTCCATTTAATTGATCTTCTGTAAATAATAAAAAAGGGACTTATGATGTAAGTTATTATTGTAATAAGATGCATTGAAACAAATTATTTGATTAATATGTCTTTATTGTTTTAACATACAGAGAATATCAGAATTATTGCAAGCAAAAAAATAACACACTTGAGAAATGTGATGATTGTGAAGAGAGAAATAGACAGAAAGAGACAGAGAGAGTTAAAGACATCAGAGTGAGAGCAGTAGCAGAGTAAAACCAGTAGCAGAGTCCCAGTGAGTCAGGTCAGGACTGGGAACACTGGTCTCTCCTCAGTGTCTCTGAGAGTGGAGACTGGGAGCCCTGGGTGGCCTCACAGGTCACAGAGCCCACCTTCCTCCACTGGTCTGCAGTGAGCCTCAGGGTGCTGCTCCAGCTGTAGTGGCCGTCCTGCTGCAGCACCCCGGGGCTCCTGCTCTGCTCCCAGCTGCTGCTGCTGCTGCTGCTGCCGTCCACCTTCCAGGCCAGACTCCAGTCTGAGGGGAAGCCCTTGTTGGCCAGACACATGAGCGTGGCCTTCCCCTGCTGCAGCTCCTGGCTGGAGGGGGGCAGCACCGTCAGGGTGGGGGCGACTCGACCCACTGGAGGAGGAGACAGAGAGAGAACATGAAGAAAGTTCATACAAAGAGAAAATAAACTCCACCCTGTTGGTTGCAGCAGAGGAGGCTGCTGGTTCTGTTGCTCTTTCTCAGATTGGATCAAACTGCTCTTCAGTGTTTCACTTCCCTCTCTGAGCTCAGTAACCATGGCAACAGACAGGCATCACTGATGAACCATGGCAACAGACAGGTTTCAGTACTAAAGATAAAAAGTTTCAAACTGAAAACTCCTACTTTAGTTTCAGTAACACACTTAAACATCAGTGTTAAACCATTTAATGTTATGTATTACAGAAAGAATTAAACACTTTTACTTGAGCATGTGTGAGTTTTAAATGAGTTTTTTTCTCCTCATTTACACATTTATCAATACTGAACCATCAACACAGACAGACTGCACTACTGACTAATATTTTAAGTGCTGGAAAATGAATCTTTCTAAATAAGCATGTGTTTAAATTACCTCAAGAGATATTATGGTATTCATTGTCTATAGTGAGAATAATAAAAAGTATCATTAAATTCATGAATCTGAGAGGAAGACTGAGTAAAACACATGAAATGCTTCCAGATAATAAGGACACAATGATGAGTCAAGTTATTGTCTTCAATAAGCAGCTGTACTTTAAAAGAACAATATAAATAATAAGAATGTAGAAACGGTCTATATGATAATTTCTGTGTAACTAAAGAGTTTTTTCATCTGATATATTTTTATCTGTATTACAGTGAAGCCTGTAGTGATCACTGCAGAAATATTACATTTATAAAACTACAATCCAAAATATTGAAGTAAAGCCTGAATTTATTGACTGAAAACATAATAAATGATGAATCTGAGATTATTTAGAAGTTAAATGTACTTACAGTTAACTTCCAGTCTGGTTCCTCCACCAAAAGTCCACCACAGTGATACAAACTCATTGAGCCGTCGTACAAAAACCTCTCACTGTAGAGAGACACGGCTCTCTGACTTTGACACAAACAAACTCTACAAAAACAGTTCCTGCTTTAAAAAAAAACAACTATTTATTTTATATGATATCCAATTAAAAAGTGCCCCAATTTTTAACCGTTAATCACATTTTTACATATATATTGTTAAATTTGTTTGAAAGTAAAATGTAATATTAAATTAACAGACAGAAGATGTACTGAAAGAAAATGTGTCTGCAGTCGTCAAAGCAAATCTACATAAAATGATCACTGACACATTATGAATCAATACTGTGATAAGTTGATTGATCCATTGATTAAACAGCATCATCAGAGTAATCCAAGTCCCTGTTGGAGTCAGTCAGAGCATTTCCATAGAGAGCCACTTTGCATCAGCAGCACCATGCTCCAGTGCTCTGGGAGAGTTTATAGTCCTGAGAGTTGAACACTGGATGACTGACAGCTGTCCTTCATGACAACAGAAGCCACAGAAATCCTCCTCATCAAAAACATGACTTTGATCTCCGTCCTCATCTGGACTCTCCTCTGCTGCTGCTTCACAGGTAAAGTCCAGAGAATCAAACTCCTCTCCTCTATGAACATCCGTCCCTCTGAAATGAAGCCCACAAAACCATGATGCTGCTTTATGTTTTTGTCTCTGTATCCTCAGAGTCCAGAGGCCAGATCACAGTGACTCAGTCTGTAGCAGTGAGATCTGAACCGGGAGGATCTGCAACCATCAACTGTAAGACCAGTCAGAGAGTTTATAATGATGGTTTCGACCGTTTAGCCTGGTACCAACAGAAAGATGGAGAAGCTCCTAAACATCTCATTTACGCTGCTATCTATCGAGCATCAGGGATTCCAGGTCGTTTTTCAGGCAGTGGATCAGGCACTGACTTCACTCTGACCATCAGTGGAGTTCAGGCTGAAGATGCAGCAGTTTATTACTGTCAGAGTTTTCATGATATCAACAGTCAGTATGTGTTCACACAGTGAAAAAGCGTCGTACAAAAACCTCCCTCAGTCAGACTGAACAGAAACTGAACTGACTGCTGCAGCTGGAAGCTACTGCAGAGACTGATACAGTTCACTGAACACACACACACACACACACACACACACACACACACACACACACACACACACACACACACACACACACACACACACACACACACACACACACACACAAAACACAGATGATATATAATGTTCATAGTGTCTCTATCAGTTTTCCTCCCACCTCATCAACCTGAAAGTTTCCTCAGATAAAGAGAACAGTTCCAGTGAAGAATCCCAGTCAGACCATTAAAACCACAGCAACATCTATCAGAGTCAGCTCCACTGATGTCCACACACACAACAAACTCACTATATATGAAACATGAATTTCCACAGATTTAACTGAAATTTCTAATTCAACAAATCTTTTATGTGTCTAAAAAAACTGCATCTTTAAAGAAGGTGTTCTACATTTCAATGACTACCATCTGCATTAAGCAGCCTGACAGCAGAAGGAATGAAGGAGTTAGAGTAGAGGTTTGTTCTGCTAATGGGTTCATCATGGCGCTGGCCTGAGAGTATAACAAAGAATTCACTTGACAGTATCTGGTCAGATTCATTAATAATAGACAGTTTGGAAGTTAGATATAAAGTTAAAGCTGCATTTAAAAGTTTAGCTACAAATGTACATATAATTTTATAAAGGCAGAATAATTAAGTTTGTTTAAATCAGTACAGCAAGACACTATTAAAATGTTGGAAGGCGAATGTGTACGTACAGTTTGTTATTGATGCTTATGCGTGTGTTTTGTACATCATCTCTTACATGTTGAAGGCAGAAAGGGAGATGGGATTGTTGCTCGCTAATGCCCAAAGAGAAGTATCAAAGGACGGGAGTGTTAGTGCTAAAGAGGCATTGAGAAGTCTAGACAGAGTTTATCTACATAACAGAGATGTGTGAGTTCAAATATTGTTTTGCTTCTTTCATTTTTAAGCCAAAACCATTTTCAGTCTCTCCCTAACAATTTCAAACAGAAGGACATGTTAACTGCTTTTACATTAAAAATACAATCATATAAAAGTCAGGATTCATTAAAGTGATATCTGATTAATAATTATCAATTTAACTTCTTTGAGGTGTTTTAGTTGAACTGTGTTAAAATGTATGATCTAAATGTTTTGCTTTGTAATTTTTTGCTGATTATTCATTAAACTGGAGGTTTGCAGCAGTGAAAATGATCAAATCCATCAAATAACTTGATTTCACTGCCACCAAGACAGATTCCTTTTGTAGCTGTTAGTGGAAATGTAAATAGTTTTTATGCTTTCAGCTCTAAATTGAAACAGTTTCTTGGAGAGTTTTACCTCCATGTTTCTTGTATATTACCTCATATTGTCACATCTAAATGTTGCCGGTCTAGTCGCTCTGCTACTCCGTACTTTCCCACTCAGCCCACCTCTGCTTCCCTCTGCCAGTCAGACACACCCACCTCATCAGTCTACTCTGTTCAGCTGGGCACTCAGGCACTCCACATCAGCAATCAAGCCATTATTTAAGCCTCTCCTGCTCACTCACTCATCTCACCTGTGGATTCCTGAGTGTTAGAGACTCTTACCTGATTGATACGTCAGTCTAGCTGTTCCCCACCGAACTAGTGTGTGTGTGTGTGTGAGAGCCTATTCACCTCGCTCAACTCACCAACTATAGTTGGTTTGTCTTCCCCAGCTTGGACCCTTTGACCCCTCCAAAGCCCACAGAGACTCTTTACCTGAACAATGAATTTTACTGTGTTGCTACTCACCTGGTTCCTTCTGTACCTGCTGAAGCTGACATTAAAAATAACCGCCAACTATTCCTTTGATCTGGTGGACTGCATTTGGGTCCAACACACACCTGTTACATACATAAGACATCAGAGCTGAGATAATGATAAATGTGACTTTTACACAGAAATGTTATTTTATTTTAAAGAACAAGAAAGAAACTCGAAGAAAATATCAAAGTTTATATAAAATGATAAAAATGTTTTAACCCTTACATGCTGTTCAGAGTCAAATCTGACCCATTTTTACATTTGAAAGCTTTAATAACACCCTATTACTTTCATTTACATAACCTTTCCACAGTGACCCACAGTTTACAAAAATGGAAATAAAATGCATTCTTTTTTAAAATTTTTGTGCCAGCTGATACATATTTTGATATATGCAATTGTTCAAATTTGACCTATGTGTATTAAAGAATATAAAAAATCAGATTTTGATGAGGTGAACTTGATCTATGAACTGTTTATTCTCTTCATCTCATATCTGGTGATTTTAGGGCTTCAGAAAAAACAAGATACACAATAGACAAAATGATAAAAAACTAAAACGAAGACTGACTAAAAACAAATCTGTATAATGAGCTAAAAATTACTTTAATCTCTCCCACAGGTTTTTACTCCTTAATGTTATGAACGATGTAAATGTTGAGTTGTCCCAGCAGGGAGGAGGAAACAGCATGATATGTTGAGGACAGCTACAGTTGACTGACTCTGTGTGTTTGCATATCTGTCCTGCCTCTCTGCTCCCAGCCGTTAAGAGGCCAGTGTTGATCAGTGGCTGTCCAGACCTTTCAGAGCCACTGACACGCCGCCAGCACAATGATGATGTCACTGACTCTACTGCTGGGCACCCTGGGGCTCCTTGTTCAGGGTGAGACTCTCTGCTGAAAACTTGGCTTCAGGATGCAACCAGGTTCACCACAATGATGTTCTGCTGTGATGGAGAAACACTGAAACAAGCAGCATTTACCTTCTTCCATCTATTCTCCATGTTAAAGAAATGATACTCTTCTGTTTTCATGTTGATCATCTTTCTCCAAGCTGGATTTGTCTCAATAAGCCTTCTCCTCTTTTTCATGTTTTCCAGGTTCATCAGGACAAATCATCCTGACTCAGTCTCCTGGATCTCACTCTGTTGCTCCAGGACAGACTATCTCCATCAGATGTAAAACCAGTTCAACTGTTAGAGCTAGTTTGGGTACTACCTGGCTCCACTGGTACCTTCAGAAATCAGGAAAAGTTCCTAAACTCCTGATTTATACAGCTACAACCCGTCAGTCTGGAGATTCAAATCGTTTTAGTGGAAGTGGATCAAACACTGACTTCACTCTGACCATCAGTAGAGTTCAGGCTGAAGATTCAGGAGTTTACTACTGTCAGCAGAGTCTCAGCACACAGATCACACAGTGATACAACGTCGTACAAAAACCTCCCTCAGCTGGAGAGGAACTGATCTGATCAACAGCTGCACTCAGACCAAAACAACAGAGGTTTGACATAAAAGAAATCACTTATTACAGCAATAACTCTATAATTATACTTTTAGTTATTTAAAGTAAGTATAATTTTGAAGATTATTTAGTTGATACAGTGTCAGAACAGGATCACTGTGTTAGAGTGAGTCTCACTCAGAGTCAGAATCAAACACAGATGAAGAATTTAATGTTTAATCTTCATGAAAAAGGTAGTGTAATAAAAGTTAAATCATGATTTATAAGACAGCATTTTAACATTTGTTTCTTTGCTTTTTAGTTCTTAAAATATTTGACTATATAACACATTATTATTAAACGAGCAATTGTAGGAAATTAACATGAACACAGTTTGTTAAGCATAGAAAGATTGAACGTGCTCAACATCAGAGGCGAACAATACCAAAGACTTTCAGCTCTTAATAACTGATCATTTCATTTATTCATTTCACAGTAACAAAACATTACATTTTACAACTCTTCAGGAAATGAAAAGCCCATTAAATATATTGTTTAATCTAATACAGTATCACATTATATGATTGTCAGATTTCTTCTACATCCACTCAGTGACGTATATCTGTAACAATAGTGCTGAAGTGAGAGTTTGTACAGGCAGTAGACCTTATTAGATGAGGAAAAGAGACATTTTAAAGCATTATTGACAACAAAAGAAAAAGCATATGAAGAGCAGATAGTCTGATACCAGTGAACATGTAGAAAGAGGACGAGGAGAAAAACAGCAGTGGAAAAATCCGATCCATTTAATTATTAGATGTTCTATGCCTTTATTTAGAAATACGACCCACGCAATCATTTAATATTTTGGACTATTCCTCCTACGTTACATTACGTTACAGAACAGATGCTGAGCAGTACAGGTGAGGGCTGCGTCACAACATACTCCTGCATGCGTTGAGGATGGTGGAGGCAGAACAAACACACACACACCAGCCAACTATAAATCTAAAGTTTGGAAACACTACTGGTTTTACAAGAGAGACGGACAATTTAACTAATCATATGCAATTATGCTAAATGTGCTGTGCTGCTGTAAAGTGAACAGGCAGCCCTACTAACTTTATTACATACCTGAGACAGAGACATGGTGTGAACGAGGAGGCGTCTGCCAGTGCTCCACCTGCAGCCTCGTATTCAGATTCATCTCGAGTGAATAGCTCCAAGAGTGGTGAGCAAAGTCTTGAAACTAACAGTTCCACTCGTTCAAAGACGATAACAGACGCTGGTCAGTAATAATAACAGTGAGACTCGTGTCTGTTTACAGCAGCATGGAAGCAGTTATGAAAGACCCATTTGAAGAAGTTTAATTTAGTTTTTATTGTACATTATATAGAAACTGCATTTTGTGTAACCTATACCTGCTGCTGAAAGAGCACATCTGCTGCCTGGCAGTAGTTTTTCATATTGCACTATAACTCATTGTTGTTAATCTTGAGCATCCTTAATTGTGAGGCAGATGTTATAAAAGTGTACCGTACTGTCAATTTGAAAAAGACAGAGAACACTTGTACAGTTCTTAGTAACAAGACCCGTTTGTGAAAGGTAATGCAAATGAGGACGTCCAATGTTTTATTGATACTTATGCGTGTGTTGTGTACATAATAATTTTCAGCATACTGGTATATAGACAACCAGCAGACAGATGTGAAGGACACCATGTGTTACCTGACTGCCTGGTATGTCCATTTATATTGAGGAGAGATCAGTTTTTGTACATTTAATGGAAACACTGCTATCATTAAGAGAGATTAATATGATCATTATAATAATAATAAAAAAGCTGCAAATATCATTGATTTGATAAACACGTCTTTATTTTGTTTGAAAAATTAAAATCAAAAAGCAAGAAACATCATTACTGCAACATTTAAAGATACAGAGGGAGAAAAAAACAGAGTTGCAGAGATCAGAGTGAGAGCAGTAACAGAGTAAAACCAGTAGCAGAGTCCCAGTGAGTCAGGTCAGGACTGGGAACACTGGTCTTTCCTCAGTGTCTCTGAGAGTGGAGCCTGGGAGCCCTGGGTGGCCTCACAGGTCACAGAGCCCACCTTCCTCCACTGGTCTGCAGTGAGCCTCAGGGTGCTGCTCCAGCTGTAGTGGCCGTCCTGCTGCAGCACCCCGGGGCTCCTGCTCTGCTCCCAGCTGCTGCTGCTGCTGCCGTCCACCTTCCAGGCCAGACTCCAGTCTGAGGGGAAGCCCTTGTTGGCCAGACACGTGAGCGTGGCCTTCCCCTGCTGAAGCTCCTGGCTGGAAGGGGGCAGCACCGTCAGGGTGGGGGCGACTCGACCCACTGGAGGAGGAGACAGAGACACAACATGAAGAAAGTTCATACAAAGAGAAAATAAACTCCACCCTGTTGGTTGCAGCAGAGGAGGATGCTGGTTCTCTTGCTCTTTCTCAGATTGGATCAAACTGGTCTTCGGTGTTTCACTTCCCTCTCTGAGCTCAGTAACCATGGCAACAGACAGGCATCACTGATGAACCATGGCAACAGATAAGTTTCAGTACTAAAGATAAAAAGTTTCAAACTGAAAACTCCTACTTTAGTTTCAGTAACACACTTAAACATCAGTGTTAAACCATTTAATGTTATGTATTACAGAAAGAATTAAACACTTTTACTTGAGCATGTGTGAGTTTTAAATGAGTTTTTTCTCCTCATTTACACATTTATCAATACTGAACCATCAACACAGACAGACTGCACTACTGACACATATTTTAAGTGCTGGAAAATGAATCCTTCTAAATAAGCATGTGTTTAAATGACCTCAAGAGATATTATGGTATTCATTGTCTATAGTGAGAATAATAATTATCATTAAATTCATGAATCTGAGAGGAAGACTGAGTAAAACACATGAAATGTTTCCAGATAATAAGGACACAACGATGAGTCAAGTTATGGTCTTCAATAAGCAGCTGTACTTTTAAAGAACAATATAAATAATAAGAATGTAGAAACTGTCTAAATTATAATTTCTGTGTAACTAAAGAGTTTTTTCATCTGATGTATTTTTATCTGTATCACAGTGAAGCCTGTAGTGATCACTGCAGGAATATTACATTTATAAAACTACAATCCCAAATATTGAAGTAAAGCCTGAATTTATTGACTGAAAACATAATAAATGATGAATCTGAGATTATTTAGAAGTTAAATGTACTTACAGTTAACTTCCAGTCTGGTTCCTCCACCGAACGTGTACCACAGTGATACAAACTCATTGAGCCGTCGTACAAAAACCTCTCACTGTAGAGAGACACGGCTCTCTGACTTTGACACAAACAAACTCTACAAAAACAGTTCCTGCTTTTAAAAAAAATGTTTATTTTATATGATATCCAATTAAAAAGTGCCACAATTTAAGCAGTTAATCACATGTTTACATATATATTGTTAAATTTCTCTGAAAGTAAAATTGATCCTTTAAATATTAAATTAAATCAGACAGAAGATGTACTGAAAGAAAATTTGTCTGCAGTCGTCAAAGCAAATCTACATAAAATAATCACTGACACATTATGAATCAATACTCTGATAAGTTGATTGATCCATTGATTAAACAGCATCATCAGAGTAATCCAAGTCCCTGTTGGAGTCAGTCAGAGCATTTCCATAGAGAGCCACTTTGCATCAGCAGCACCATGCTCCAGTGCTCTGGGAGAGTTTATAGTCCTGAGAGTTGAACACTGGATGACTGACAGCTGTCCTTCATGACAACAGAAGCCACAGAAATCCTCCTCATCAAAAACATGACTTTGATCTCCGTCCTCATCTGGACTCTCCTCTGCTGCTGCTTCACAGGTAAAGTCCAGAGAATCAAACTCCTCTCCTCTATGAACATCCGTCCCTCTGAAATGAAGCCCACAAAACCATGATGCTGCTTTATGTTTTTGTCTCTGTATCCTCAGAGTCCAGAGGCCAGATCACAGTGACTCAGTCTGCAGCAGTGAGATCTGAACTGGGAGGATCTGCAACCATCAGCTGTAGTGTCAGTCCAAAAGTGAGTGTAGGAAGTAAAAGTGGTAAAGAAATGTTATCCTGGTACCATCAGAAAGACGGAGAAGCTCCTAAACTCCTCATTAGCTACTATAGTGGTCGTGTATCGGGGATTTCAGATCGTTTTTCAAGCAGTGGCTCACAAACTGACTTCACTCTGACCATCAGTGGAGTTCAGGCTGAAGATGCAGCAGTTTATTACTGTCAGAGTCTTCATTATATCAACAGTGAGAATGTGTTCACACAGTGAAAAAGCGTCGTACAAAAACCTCCCTCAGTCAGACTGAACAGAAACTGAACTGACTGCTGCAGCTGGAAGCTACTGCAGAGACTGATACAGTTCACTGAACACACACACACACACACACACACACACACACACACACACACACACACACACACACACACACACACACACACACACACACACACAGAGTCATCTATGGACAGTAATATCTACATACTGAAGCAAAAAGAGGCGTGAATTAGACGTCACCATGGTCAGTCACAGGGAGAAAAAAGGCAGATTAAAAAGTTTCTGCTATAGTTTAAATTAGATTAGATTAGATTTACCTTAATAATCCCCGATGAGAAATTTAAAATGTCCAAGCAGCAATACCGCAATACATGGCACATACATGTCACAAAGACAACAAACAAGAAATCACACAAAATATCTAAGAATATAAAAACACACCCTCAGCATTGTTAGAACCCAGTATAAAAGCACAATGAGTATATGGATAAAAGTGCACATAAAGGCCCAATAAATACATAGGTAAAAGTGCATGTAAAATAGGTTCAGGGTGCATTTATGTAAGTGAGGCATTGTACAGTTGCATTGCAGCTGGTAGGAAGGATCTTTTGTAACGTTCTCTTGAGCAGCGGTGGAGTCTGAATCTGTTGCTGAATGCGTTCCTGAGGTTTTCTAGTGTTTTATGGAGGGGATGGGTCGTATTGTCCTGGATCTTGAGGAATTTTGTTTTAATTCTGTCCTCAGTCACCTCCTCAAGAGTGCTTAGGTTCAGACCAACCACAGACTGGGCCTTTTTTTATCAGTTTGTTCAGCTTATTGGCATCTTTTTTCTTAATACCCGACCCCCAGCACACCACAGCAAAGAAGAGAGTGCTTGCCACAACAGTCTGATAAAACATGTTGAGCATCTTGCTGCAAACATTGAAGGACCTAAGCCTCCTCAGGAAATAGAGCCGGCTTAGGCCCTTCTTGTACACAGCCTCTGTGTTTGATGACCACTCCAGATTTTTGTTCAGTAGAACGCCCAGGTACTGTTCCACAATTTCTACAGCGCTCCCACTGATGCAGACAGGAGAAGGTGGGGACTTGTTCCTCCCGTAGTCCACCATAATATCCTTGATTTTTTCCACATTCACCTGTGGAAAGTTTTCCTTACTCCACTGCACAAACCTGTCGATCAGACCCCTGTATTCCTCCTCCTGACCACCCTCCACACACGCAACAATAGCTGTGTCATCTGAGAATTTCCGGACGTGAAATGACATGAAATGGGAGAGCACTATTCCCTGGGGTGCCCCGATGCTGCAGATCTGCCGTTCAGACACGCAGTTCTGCAGCCTAAAAAACTGCGGTCTGCCCGTCAAGTAGTCTCTAATCCATGTGACCAAAGGAGCCTCCACCTGCATGTTCTTCAATTTGGCCTTTAACAGACTGGGCTGGATTGTATTAAAGGTGAAATCGAAAAACATGATTCTCACTGTAGTGTTCGGTCTGTCCAGGGTTTGCGTCCTCCACACCTACATGGGGCTGATACGCAAATTGAAGGGGGTCATCTGATATGTGCACCTGGGGTCTAAGGTACGCTACTATCAGTCTCTCCATCACCTTCATAATCTGGGAGGTCAATGCAATGGGTCTATAGTCCTTCAGAGCAACAGGATGCACCTTCTTGGACACTGGGACCAGGCATGATGTTTTCCAGAGTTCAGGGACTCTCTACAGGTGAAGGCTCATATTAAAAAGGTGTTGAAATACATCACACAGCTGACTGGCACATGCCTTCAGGACCAGTGGGCTGATGCCATCTGGTCCGACAGCCTTCCCCTGGTTGAGATTTAAAAGTTCTCTCCTCACCTGGTTGGCTGTGATGTGTAGTCCAGTGGGGGGTGTCAGCGTGGGAGTCAGGGATGAGAGGGACAGAGGGGGCAGGGGAGGATCAGAGTAGGATGGGCTACAGGGATTGATGGGGGGTCGGGGGGGGGGGGGGATGTTAGTTAAGACAGGCTGCTGCTTGCTACAGCGCCAGAGAGTGAGACAGTTATGCGTGTGTTGTGTAAATAATTTCATACATGTCGAAGGCTGAAAGGGACATTAAAATCTGACTTCAAATCTTTTCTTCTCCATGAACATTTCTCTTCCTCTGCTTAGTATTTTGTTTTTTTAGTTTCTGTATGTAAAGTGACGTTGAGTCCTTGAAAGGCGCTGTATGAATAAAATATTATTATAACTATCAAGAAAAATCTCCCTGAATTATTCTCTCAAAAATGTTTTATTGAGAGCACCTACGATGTTTTGACATGACGTCTTCATCAGGTAATTCTCAGTATTTGACCAAGAAGCTCCGTATATAAACTCCACCTTATTCAACAAAGGTGTGAGTCCCAAAACAGACCATCAATAACATCAGCATGTCTACATTATTTATAGTCATGTAATAATCTGAGGTATCAGCTACAAATGACAGTGAGTTATCCCAGCAGTGAGGAGGAAACAGCATGATATGTTGAGGACAGCTACAGTTGACTGACTCTGTGTGTTTGCATATCTGTCCTGCCTCTCTGCTCCCAGCCGTTAAGAGGCCAGTGTTGATCAGTGGCTGTCCAGACCTTTCAGAGCCACTGACACGCCGCCAGCACAATGATGATGTCACTGACTCTACTGCTGGGCACCCTGGGGCTCCTTGTTCAGGGTGAGACTCTCTGCTGAAAACTTGGCTTCAGGATGCAACCAGGTTCACCACAATGATGTTCTGCTGTGATGGAGAAACACTGAAACAAGCAGCATTTACCTTCTTCCATCTATTCTCCATGTTAAAGAAATGATACTCTTCTGTTTTCATGTTGATCATCTTTCTCCAAGCTGGATTTGTCTCAATAAGCCTTCTCCTCTTTTTCATGTTTTCCAGGTTCATCAGGACAAATCATCCTGACTCAGTCTCCTGGATCTCACTCTGCTGCTCCAGGACAGACTGCCTCCATCACATGTAAAACCAGTTCAACTGTTAGAGCTAGTTCGGGTACTAACTGGCTCCACTGGTACCTTCAGAAATCAGGAAAAGTTCCTAAACTCCTGATTTATACAGCTACAGCCCGTCAGTCTGGAGTTTCAAATCGTTTTAGTGGAAGTGGATCAGGCACTGACTTCATTCTGACCATCAGTGGAGTTCAGGCTGAAGATTCAGGAGTTTACTACTGTCAGCATAGTTACGGCACACCGTTCACACAGTGATACAACGTCGTACAAAAACCTCCCTCAGCTGGAGAGGAACTGATCTGACTCAACAGCTGCACTCAGACCAAAACAAGAGGTTTGACATAAAATACATCACTTATTACAGCAATAACTCTATAATTATACTTTTAGTTATTTAAAGTAAGTATAATTCTGTAGATTATTTAGTTGATACAGTGTCAGAACAGGATCACTGTGTTAGAGTGAGTCTCACTCAGAGTCAGAATCAAACACAGCTGAAGAATTTAATGTTTAATCTTCATAAAATGGTAGTGTAATAAAAGTTCAATCATAAATTATAAGACAACATTTTCACATTTGTTTCATTATGTTTATTTTAAATTCCTATATTTTGCTTATTTCCTGCCTGAAACTCACTATTTAACTTTTAAGCATATTATACCCTTTCTTCAAGATAAATTAACACTTTCCATTAGAATAATATTGATATCATCTTCATTATTTAGTCACATGGAGAATATTTAAGTCCAACATACTGAACAAAACCAAAACTCAATATGAGTTTCAGAGAAGTCAGATCAATTCAGGATGTATTTCATTGATATTTAAATATTTCTTTGTTCCAGCATATTGACTGTGGTCACTGCTCTCTACAGTCACAGTTTCAAAGATTTGCTGTGAATATCATTCATTCAGCATTAATGAAGAAGTATATTGTTGTCAGTGTTTAAGTCTATTCAGCTGCTCCTCCTCCACCCTCTCAAAGCTAAACTGGGTAAACTGGTTCTGTCATTTCCTGGGGACGCCCCCATATCAACCATTTGTGAGGAGATGGAGAAGAGTTCAATCATTTTATTCCACTGTGAATGTTGCCTGAACCACCCTGTATGTTCTGAAATCCCCTTTTACAGCTTTATCTTCCAAATACATTCATATGACTTTAAAAGCAGATATTTTACCTGGATATAGCTTTAATAGTAATAACAATAATAATGATCTTTATTTATAGAGCACTTTTCAAAACAGTGTTAAAAAGGGCTTTAAAAGGCAGCAGAAATCGTGCATGTACAGGTTAAAACTGTGCCATAAAACAAGCATAAAAACATAAAAACAGGAGATTAAAAAAGAAGATAATACTCGAATAAAATCAGGAAAGTCTCTCCAATAAAAGTATGTTTTAAGAAGAGGTTTAAAAGACATTACAGACTCAGCTGACCTGATCTCATCGGGGCCCTGACTGCAAACGCCCTCTCCCCTTTAGTGTTCAGCCGGGCCTCTGGAACAGACAGTAGACCTCTGCCTGAAGATCTCAAGGTACGGACTGGTGCATAGGGTATTAAAAGGTCAGAGATGTAGCAGGGGGCAAGACCATGAAGAGCTTTACAAGTAATTAATGAAATTGTATAATCTATCCTAAAACATACTGGGAACCAGTGTAAAGATGTTAATACAGGCTAAATATGATCCTGCCTCTTAGTTGTGGTTAAAAGCCTGGCAGCTGAATTCTGTACAGTCTGGAGTCGATTGGCTCAGTTGCAATAATCTAGACGTGATGAGATAAAAGCTTGTAAAATAGTCTGAGTGTCATTAAAAGTTAAAATTAGTCTAATTTTAGCAATGTTTCTAAGATGGTAAAAACACGATTGTATAAGCTTTGTGGTGTGCTGCTCAAAGTTTTGGTATCAAACCACACACCAAGATTTTCTGCAACAGTCTTGATGTTTTTTGAAAGGTCACCAGCAGATGGCAGGATTTGTTCTCTCACATGTGGGACCCGATGACAATGATCTCTGTCTTATCTGAGTTCAGTTGTAGGAAATTGTTTGCCATCCAAATGTTTCAGGTCATTAAGGCAGTCAATAAGAGAACTCAGAGATCCAGGCTCAGTGGGTTTCACAGGTAGGTACAACTGTGTATCATCAGCATAACAATGAAAAGAAACACCATGCTTCTCAATGATCTGTCCAAGAGGGAGCATGTATAATGAGAATAAGTAAATCATATCATTAAGAGAGTAGATTTTATTATACTTTTTTAAAATTTTAAATGACTTAGTTGTATGAAATTATATTACTCATTATGATTATGTACATTTTGTTCATTTTCTATTGATGAATGTTGAATCTTTTTATACACCACACATCATACAACTACAATACAATAAAACTATTTATTTTGTCCACAGTAAACATGAATTAATCTCTCCATTCAAATGAATTAGCTCAGTTAACTGGCAAAACAGACAGACAGGAATTAGCCAATCGCAACAAAGTAGCTCAGTTTCTGCCCAGCGACAGGTTGCTAAGGGTGGCTAGGGATCTAGGGTTGCTACGGCGATGTGTGAGAATCTGCTTGGAAAAAATTCTCAAAATGCCACAGAATTTGGCTTCTGACAAGGTCCCGAACAATTGCAAACTGTGAGAAAACTGTAACTCCTGTTCAAAAACCGAAAACACTGTGAGAGAAACAGAAGCCGGCAGATTCTGATACTGTTTATTTTATTCAGATATTCTTTAAAATGAGCGAGTAAGCTCAGTGCAAAGACAGAGTGAGATTATTTTGAAGAAAAAAAAGACTATTACATAAGGGTCAATGGGGAGCGAGACAGGTATTGCTGCCGGTCTCGGCCCCCCCCGTTTAAATTTTGTGCAGACCCCGCCTGTCAACATCACATTTTATGAATCCCAACACCTATGTCCATATTTTGAGAAAAAATTATTTGTCTCTTTTTGACGGTTTGGCCGTGAGCTCGAGTTAAATATAAAAATTAAAGTTATTTTTTACTGCTTCTCACACTCAAGCTAACTGACGCTTCCGCTCTAACTTTGAAGAAAAAGTGATTTCCACTCCTCGTTTGACTGCTTATAGTTTGAAAAGTTTACATGTTATGTAAAAACAGTTTGGTGGTGTGGAGAGAGCAGAAGTTTTCCTCCGTTTTAAAGGTTGAATCACATTTCTACGTGCAGGTATGAGAGAGCTAGGTGACTTCGAAAAAAGGTGAAATTTAATGTGTGTTAAACATTTGAGCCCCCTCTAAAAACAGTATGCTGATGTGTCAATATTTCACAGGTCACAACCAAAGATCACATTCATTTCATGTGATTGTATGCTGATGATATTATGCTTTTTATTTCTAAAGCTACAACAGTTTAACACGTTCAGATATATTCAGAAGGTTTTACTTTTCTCAGAATGTCAAAACAACAAATTAAATAAAAACATGTTAAAACTGATTTAGAATTGGAATATTTAGAAGAAGCAGATCACCCTCATGTCACTTTAGAAATCTGTAATATGAACTGAAACACGCTCAAGTCTGAAATACGTCTTTTATTGTTTGAATTTCAGAATACTGGTATATAGACAAACAGCAGACAGATGTGAAGGACACCATGTGTTACCCGACTGCCTGGTATGTCCATTTATATTGAGGAGAGATCAGTTTTTGTACATTTAATGGAAACACTGCTATCATTAAGAGTGATTAATATGATCATTATAATAATAATAAAGCTGCAAATATCATTGATTTGATGAACATGTCTTTATTTTCTTGAAACATTAAAATCAAAAAGCAAGAAACATCATTACTGCAACATTTAAAGAGACAGAGGGAGAAAAAACAGAGTTGCAGAGATCAGAGTGAGAGCAGTAGCAGAGTTAAACCAGTAGCAGAGTCCCAGTGAGTCAGGTCAGGACTGGGAACACTGGTCTCTCCTCAGTGTCTCTGAGAGTGGAGACTGGGAGCCCTGGGTGGCCTCACAGGTCACAGAGCCCACCTTCCTCCACTGGTCTGCAGTGAGCCTCAGGGTGCTGCTCCAGCTGTAGTGGCCGTCCTGCTGCAGCACCCCGGGGCTCCTGCTCTGCTCCCAGCTGCTGCTGCTGCTGCTGCTGCCGTCCACCTTCCAGGCCAGACTCCAGTCTGAGGGGAAACCCTTGTTGGCCAGACACGTGAGCGTGGCCTTCCCCTGCTGCAGCTCCTGGCTGGAGGGGGGCAGCACCGTCAGGGTGGGACGGACATCACCTAGGAGACACCAATCACATTAGAGGACAGGGACCACACAGCTGTCAAACACCAGACACTTGGACACCTTTACTTTGTGAGAGTGGATTTTCCCCTTTAAGGAGTTTGTGTCAGATGCTTTTTCTGCTCCACCAGTCACTCACTCACACATTGTTTCACTTCCCTTTAAGAAACCTCTCATGCAGATCAGCACAGAAAGAATCATCGTACAGTTTGACCTGAAATGTATCAAACTACACTGCAAATAAAACAACAAGATTTCATCACTTTCTCATCAAAATCATGAAAAATGTTAACAAAGCATTACATTACAACACTCACTGGAAACATCACCAAACACAGAAGATGAACTGACCACCAGCTGATTTCAAACATCACTTAGCAAACTGTTCAAATGACTTCAAACTACATTTGAAACAATACAGAGATCAGAAATTTGGCACATTTTCAAACACCCATTGTTATCATCACTCTGCTTCATTTCATTTGAACACATTATATTCCAATCAATGGTAAAAAACTGAATCTAAAAATTAAAAATGATTGTTAGAAAATCACTTTAAAATGCATCTAAATCTTCATCTTTTCTACATGTCAAGTTATTAAATTTCAGTCTGACAGGAATGTGTAAAGAACAGTTTAGTGAAGCTGCTCTGAGTTATCCTCCATGGTAAAGAAGGAGAAATACAACATGAATACTAAAAGCGCCGAAATAAAAATGATATATTTATCTACTGTAAACATTCAAAAGCTTAATTCAAAACACTATTTTACAATATTGTATTTATCATTTGAGCAGAAACTTACTTCCAACATCCAGTCTGGTTCCTCCACCGAACGTGTACCACAGTGATACAAACTCATTGAGCCGTCGTACAAAAACCTCTCACTGTAGAGAGACACGGCTCTCTGACTTTGAACCCTGAACTAAAACTACAAGCTCTAAAAATGTAGCTTTACTGTCAAAGTTGTTAAATTAATGATTTATCGTCTAAATTAATGTTTTATTTTCTTTACAGCAAGTTTCTGAGTTTTAAATGCAAAAGTGGTCTTTGTCTCTAAGTGCAAATTATGTATAAAAAACAGTTTATGAAAGTGGACGCAAAAAAACTGTCTAATATAAAAGAAAACAATTAAATAATCTGTTGAAATGTTAAATATTTTAAACATTTGACTTACTTCCAACATCCAGTCTGGTTCCTCCACCGAACGTGTACCACAGTGATACAAACTCATTGAGCCGTCGTACAAAAACCTCTCACTGTAGAGAGACACGGCTCTCTGACTTTGACACAAACAAACTCACTAAAATTAGACTCTTGTTTGTCACATTTTTAACGTAATTTCACAACTGACAACAACACAGTGATACGCATTTCATATATATGTAATGTTATTTAACATGAGTTAATTTTTATTGAATTCATATTAAGTGTTTGTGGTAATACATTTAAATAGAACAAATTACATTCTGCTGTCAATACACATGAATCCCAAATCACCTTAAAATGATCACTGACACATTATGAATCAATACTCTGATAAGTTGATTGATCCATTGATTAAACAGCATCATCACAGTAATCCAAGTCCCTGTTGGAGTCAGTCAGAGCATTTCCATAGAGAGCCACTTTGCATCAGCAGCACCATGCTCCAGTGCTCTGGGAGAGTTTATAGTCCTGAGAGTTGAACACTGGATGACTGACAGCTGTCCTTCATGACAACAGAAGCCACAGAAATCCTCCTCATCAAAAACATGACTTTGATCTCCGTCCTCATCTGGACTCTCCTCTGCTGCTGCTTCACAGGTAAAGTCCAGAGAATCAAACTCCTCTCCTCTATGAGCATCCGTCCCTCTGAAATGAAGCCCACAAAACCATGATGCTGCTTTATGTTTTTGTCTCTGTATCCTCAGAGTCCAGAGGCCAGGTCACAGTGACTCAGTCTGCATCAGTGACATCTGAACTGGGACGATCTGCAACCATCAGCTGTAAGACCAGTCAGAATGTTTATACTGGCTATTGGTCTTCTAGACACCACCACTATTTAGCCTGGTACCAACACAGAGCTGGAGAAGCTCCTAAACGTCTCATTTATCTTGCTGCCACTCGAGCATCAGGGATTCCAGGTCGTTTTTCAGGGCGTGGATCAAACTCTGACTTCACTCTGACCATCAGTGGAGTTCAGGCTGAAGATGCAGCAGTTTATTACTGTCAGAGTCTCCACTATCCTAACAGTCAGTGGGTGTTCACACAGTGAAAAAGCGTCGTACAAAAACCTCCCTCAGTCAGACTGAACAGAAACTGAACTGACTTCTGCAGCTGGAAGCTACTGCAGAGACTGATACAGTTCACTGAACACACACACACACACACACACACACACACACACACACACACACACACACACACACACACACTAACTCTACACACACACACACACACACACACACACACACACACACACACACACACACACACACACACACACACACACACACACACACACACTGAACTTTCAGATTACACCTTTAAACTATTAAATCTGTAGGAATAGAGAATAATTAGTAGGGTTACTGTGGCATCTTGCACTCCCCTATTGGCCCTATAGGCAAACTGAAAATGATCTAAAAGGGGTTCCACTTAGCCAAAAGCTCTACTTTAATACGTTTCTCAAAAGATTTAGCAACAAGGGAGGTCAGGGCAACAGGTCTCAGGTCATTAAGGGTTTTGGTTTTGACTGACCTTATTAACAGGCACTACTACAGACTGCTTCCATAACAACGGCACTCTCTGCAGGAACAGTGACAGACAGAATATACAGTAAAAAATTGGGCCTAATTGTTCTGCACACACTTTCATTGTGCGGCCACTAATATTGTCTGGGCCAGGGCTTTTCTAGGGTCGGCAGTTACTAAAACACCTAATGACACTCTGCTCATTAAAGCAAGGGATAAATGGAGGAGATGCCAGAAGACTCTTCTTGAGTTCAGAATGTTTGTCGCTGAAATCATGTGTATTCCATCAGGATAGCCTACTCCTTTCATGAACCTTGCCCCCAGCAATGGTCTTCATACTGTCCCAAGCAGAGCCCAGGTTGTTCATCCTGAGCTGTGATTCTAATTTGTCTTTATATTTAATTTTACCTGCCCTAATTTATCTTTTAATGTCCTTCTGAAGGTTGTGCAACACCTGCAAGTTACCTGCCTTAAAAGCTATTTTCTTTTCATACAGAAGACTCTTAAGGGACTTAGAGACCCATGGTTTACTATTTGGATATACCTTAAAAACCTTAGTTGGAACAACAGTGTCCTCACAGTATGAGACCCAGCTACTAATAACATCAGTCAGTTCATCAATATCAGAGCAAGAGTCCTTAAACATGTTCCAGTCTGTGGAATCCAGGAAGCCCTGAAGATACAAGCAAGCCTCCTCTGACCAGTCTTTAGCATACAGTCTGTGATAATGATTTTAATTATGCAGCCCATACATCAATGGAGAGAGTAGACAGGAGTCCAGGATGTCTTGCATTGAAAAGGTTTATTTACTTGTACTGATCATTCGCTCATTTCTTCTTGTACATGTTATGTTCTGATGCTCCCTTCAATTCTGAAGTTTCTCTCCTCCGGGGATAGACTTTAAACCACACAGATAATGCCCAAGGTTGAGCCATGCCCAAATATGGGCAGATCCAACAAATCTACAATATACAGAATTTAGTCTACTGGTCTATAGACAAAAACATTGCTTAGACCTCACTCAGGACCTTTGCTCTAAATCCAACACGATATCAAACCTCTAACTCCAGTTACCTTTACCCCATTCAGGGAAAACAGTCAAACACATATCTGACCTCGGTTGCTATAGCAACAGTATCAGAATGCTTCCTGTTTTCCCCAAAAGGAGCAGACTTACTGCTTACCACTATCTCAAGGGGAGACAGTGTCTAAACCCAATATTTGGCGTGGCCTAGTTTGACCCAGTGCATATTAGTTATGGAGAATTCCCTAACAGTCAGTACCTTACCCCTCTTAAGGGCAGTGGACTATGAGGGGATGAGGTGCACACAGTTGTGATCTGAAGAGCCAAGAGGTGGGAGGGCGATGGATTTGAATGCATTTTTTACTGAGCAGTAGCACAGGTCTAGTGTTTTACTGCGTCTAGTGGAGCACTTTACATACTATTAATTATTTAATAAAACTATTAATTCTGATTAATTCTGTGACCCCGAGACAAACAAAGTCCATTTAATTGATCTTCTGTAAATAATAAAAAAGGGACTTATGATGTAAGTTATTATTGTAATAAGATGCATCGAGACAAATGATTTGATTAATATGTCTTTATTGTTTTAACATACAGAGAATATCAGAATTACTGCAAGCAAAAAAATAACACACTTGAGAAATGTGATGATTGTGAAGAGAGAAATAGACAGAAAGAGACAGAGAGAGTTAAAGACATCAGAGTGAGAGCAGTAGCAGAGTAAAACCAGTAGCAGAGTCCCAGTGAGTCAGGTCAGGACTGGGAACACTGGTCTCTCCTCAGTGTCTCTGAGAGTGGAGACTGGGAGCCCTGGGTGGCCTCACAGGTCACAGAGCCCACCTTCCTCCACTGGTCTGCAGTGAGCCTCAGGGTGCTGCTCCAGCTGTAGTGGCCGTCCTGCTGCAGCACCCCGGGGCTCCTGCTCTGCTCCCAGCTGCTGCTGCTGCTGCTGCTGCTGCCGTCCACCTTCCAGGCCAGACTCCAGTCTGAGGGGAAGCCCTTGTTGGCCAGACACGTGAGCGTGGCCTTCCCCTGCTGCAGCTCCTGGCTGGAGGGGGGCAGCACCGTCAGGGTGGGACGGACATCACCTAGGAGACACCAATCACATTAGAGGACAGGGACCACACAGCTGTCAAACACCAGACACTTGGACACCTTTACTGTGTGAGAGTGGATTTTCCCCTTTAAGGAGTTTGTGTCAGATGCTTTTTCTGCTCCACCAGTCACTCACTCACACATTGTTTCACTTCCTTTTAAGAAACCTCTCATGCAGATCAGCACAGAAAGAATCATCGTACAGTTTGACCTGAAATATATCAAACTACACTGCAAATAAAACAAGAAGATTTCACAACTTTCTCGTCAAAATCATGAAAAATGTTAACAAAGCATTACATTACAACACTCACTGGAAACATCACCAAACACAGAAGATGAACTGACCACCAGCTGATTTCAAACATCACTTAGCAAACTGTTCAAATGACTTCAAACTACATTTGAAACAATACAGAGATCAGAAATTCGGCACATTTTCAAACACCCATTGTTATCATCACTCTGCTTCATTTCATTTGAACACATTATATTCCAATCAATGGTAAAAAACTGAATCTTACAATTAAAAATGATTCTTAGAAAATCACTTTAAAATGCATCTAAATCTTCATCTTTTCTACATGTCAAGTTATTAAATTTCAGTATGACAGGAATGTGTAAAGAACCGTTTAGTGAAGCTGCTCTGAGTTATCCTCCATGGTAAAGAAGGAGAAATACAACATGAATACTAAAAGTGCAGAATAAAAATGATATATTTATCTACTGTAAGCATTCAAAAGCTTAATTGAAAACACTATTTTACAATATTGTATTTATCATTTGAGCAGAAACTTACTTCCAACATCCAGTCTGGTTCCTCCACCGAACGTGAACCACAGTGATACAAACTCATTGAGCCGTCGTACAAAAACCTCTCACTGTAGAGAGACACGGCTCTCTGACTTTGAACCCTGAACTAAAACTACAAGCTCTAAAAATGTAACTTTACTGTCAAAGTTGTTAAATTAATGATTTATCGTCTAAATTAATGTTTTATTTTCTTTACAGCAAGTTTCTGAGTTTTAAATGCAAAAGTGGTCTTTGTCTCTAAGTGCAAATTATGTATAAAAAACAGTTTGACATGAAAGTGGACGCAAAAAAACTGTCTAATATAAAGAAAAACAATTAAATGATCTGTTGAAATGATAAATATTTTAAACATTTGACTTACTTCCAACATCCAGTCTGGTTCCTCCACCGAACGTGTACCACAGTGATACAAACTCATTGAGCCGTCGTACAAAAACCTCTCACTGTAGAGAGACACGGCTCTCTGACTTTGACACAAACAAACTCACTAAAATTAGACTCTTGTTTGTCACATTTTTAACGTAATTTGACAACTGACAACAACACAGTTATACGCATTTCATATATATGTAATTTTATTTAACATATGTTAATTTTATTGAATTCATATTAAGTGTTTGTGGTAATACATTTAAATAGAACAAATTACATTCTGCTGTCAATACACATGAATCCCAAACCACCTTAAAATGATCACTGACACATTATGAATCAATACTCTGATAAGTTGATTGATCCATTGATTAAACAGCATCATCAGAGTAATCCAAGTCCCTGTTGGAGTCAGTCAGAGCATTTCCATAGAGAGCCACTTTGCATCAGCAGCACCATGCTCCAGTGCTCTGGGAGAGTTTATAGTCCTGAGAGTTGAACACTGGATGACTGACAGCTGTCCTTCATGACAACAGAAGCCACAGAAATCCTCCTCATCAAAAACATGACTTTGATCTCCGTCCTCATCTGGACTCTCCTCTGCTGCTGCTTCACAGGTAAAGTCCAGAGAATCAAACTCCTCTCCTCTATGAACATCCGTCCCTCTGAAATGAAGCCCACAAAACCATGATGCTGCTTTATGTTTTTGTCTCTGTATCCTCAGAGTCCAGTGGCCAGATCACAGTGACTCAGCCTGCAGCAGTGAGATCTGAACTGGGAGGATCTGCAACAATCAACTGTAAGACCAGTCAGAGTGTTTATAATACGTGGAATTTAGCCTGGTACCAACAGAGAGATGGAGAAGCTCCTAAATTATTAATTAAGGCAGCTGACGAGCGACTATCAGGGATTCCAGGTCGTTTTTCAGGCAGTGGAAGAAACTCTGACTTCACTCTGACCATCAGTGGAGTTCAGGCTGAAGATGCAGCAGTTTATTACTGTAAGAGTCTTCATGAAATCCACAGTCAGTATGTGTTCACACAGTGAAAAAGCGTCGTACAAAAACCTCCCTCAGTCAGACTGAACAAAAACTTAACTGACAGCTGCAGCTGGAAGCTACTGCAGAGACTGATACAGTTCACTGAACACACACACACACACACACACACACACACACACACACACACACACACACACACACACACACACACACACACACACACACACACACACACACACACACACACACACACACAATATATATAATGTTCATAGTGTCTCTATCAGTTTTCCTTTAACCTCAACAACCTGAAAGTTTCCTCAGATAAAGAGAACAGTTCCAGTGAAGAATCCCAGTCAGACCATTAAAACCACAGCAACATCTATCAGAGTCAGCTCCACTGATGTCCACACACACAACAAACTTACTATATATGAAACATGAATGTCCACAGATTGAACTGAAATCTCTAATTCAATGAATCTTTGCTCTGTGTAAACAAACAGCATCTTTAAAGAAGGTGTTCTACATTTCAATGACTACCATCTGCATTAAGCAGCCTGACAGCAGAAGGAATGAAGGAGTTACAGTAGAGGTTTGTTCTGCTAATGGGTTCATCATGGCGCTGGCCTGAGAGTATAACAAAGAATTCACTTCACAGTATCTGATCAGATTCATTAGTAATAGACAGTTTGGAAGTTAGATATAAAGTTAAAGCTGCATTTAAAAGTTTAGCTAGAAATGCACATATAATGTTATAAAGGCAGAATAATGAAGTTTGCTTTAATCAGTACAGCAAGAGAATATTAAAAAATTGGAAAGCTAATGTGTACGTACAGTTTGTTATTGATACTTATGCGTGTGTTGTGTACATAATTTCTTACATGTCGAAGGCAGAAAGGGAGATGGGATTGTTGCTCGCTAATGCCCAAAGAGAAGCATCAAAGGATGGGAGTGTTAGTGCTAAAGAGGCATTGAGAAGTCTAGACAGAGTTTATCTACATAACAGAGATGTGTGTGCTCAAATACTTGTTTTAGTTTTTTCATTTTTAAGCAGAAAACATTTTCAGTCTCTCCCTAACAATTTCAAACAGAAGGACATGTTAACTGCTTTAACATTAAAAATACAGTCATATAAAAGTCAGGATTCATTAAAGTGATATCAGATTAATAATTATCAATTTAACTTCTTTGAGGTGTTTTAGTTGAACTGTGTTAAAATGTATGATCCAAATGTTTTGCCTTGTAATTTTTTGCTGATTATTCATTAAACTGGAGCTTTGCAGCAGTGAAAATGATCAAATAACTTGATTTCACTGCCACCAAGACAGATTCATTTTGTAGCTGTTAGTGGAAATGTAAATATGTTTAATGCTTTCAGCTCTAAATTGAAACATTTTCTTGTAGAGTTTTACCTCCATGTTTCTTGTATGTTACCTCATATTGTCACATCTATATTTTGCCGGTCTAGTCGCTCTGCTACTCTGTACTTTTCCATTCAGCCCACCTCTGCTTCCCTCTGCCAGTCAGACACACCCACCTCATCAGTCTACTCTGTTCAGCTGGGCACTCAGGCACTCCACATCAGCAATCAAGCCATTATTTAAGCCTCTCCTGATCACTCAGTTATTTTAAGATTGACTCTCCAGCACTTTTCTTTGACCTATGTGTATTAAAAAATGTAATTTCAGCTTTCAGTTGCATAGCAGTTGTATCTCATATTGTAGTTGTAAACCTTTTCCTTCCCATAAACAAATATAATACACTGTGTCTGCTCTCTGACAGCTTCATTTAGGATTAATCAAACATTCATGAATGAATAATGGGGAATTTTGTGAACTGGTGTAAAGGGGTCAGAATATGAACAGTATGTGAGGGTTAAATAACAGAGTAATGAGAGTCTACATACAGTTAGGTGTGAGTGCACATATTCCTTGTGATATATTGTTAGATAACCCTAACGTAATTCTATTCTTTTGATATTCCATGAAGTTGTGTTTCTACTGTATGTTTGAATATTATATCAGCTGCTTTAACATCAACACTCTACTTCAGCTCACATTCCCCCACAGATTTTCCTTCCTGTCTTCTAACTGACTGTCTATCTGATTTAAAACGCTGGATGCACGAAAACTTCCTCAATCTAAACTCTGACAAAACAGAAGTACTTCTCATTGGCTCCAATTCCTCACTTCCAAAACTCTCCACTCTAACAACTGACAGTGTATCACTCACCTCTGCACCAGTAGTAAGGAATCTTAGCCGACTCTTTGACCCAGCTCTCACCTTTGATGCACATATTAAGTCCCTCACCAAGACACCTTTCTTTCACTTCTGTAACATCGCACGCCTCTGCCAATTCCTATCCAACTCTGATTCTCAAACTCTGGTTCAAGCCTTCATCATGTCACGTATTGATTATTGTAACTCCCTCTTCATTGGTCTCCCAGCAAAAACCATTCAAACACTTCAATACATTCAGAACTCAGCAGCCAGAATCCTCAAATCTGCCCCATCCTCTCCCAGCTGCTCTGGTTACCGGTCCTGTCCCCGATAACATTCAAAATCCTACTTCAAACATTTAAAGCCCTGCTTAACCTGGCTCCCCTCTATGTTAGTGAACGCCCCACTCCCTACTCTCCCTCTTGGTCTCTCAGGTCCTCAAACTGCAACCTCCTCACCGTCCCACGCACCAAACTGTCCACTTTGGGAGGCCGGTCCTTCAGTGCCACGGCCCACAAGCTTTAGAAGTCTCTCCTTCAATCTCTCCATGACTGCCCTTCCTTTTCTACATTCAAATCTGACTTCAAAACTTTTCTTTTCCATAAACATTTCTCTTCCTCTGCTTAGTTTTTTGGTTTCTGTATGTAAAGTGTCTTTGAGTCTGTAAAAGGCGCTGTATAACACAAATATTATTATTATTATTATTATTAAGAATAATCTCCCTGAATTATTCTCTAACAAATGTTTTATTGAGAGCAGCTACGATGTTTTGACATGACGTCTTCATCAGGTAATACTCAGCATTTGACCAACAAGGTCTGTATATAAACTCCACCTGATTCAACAAAACAAACCTTCAATATCATCAGCATGTCTACATTATTTATAGTCATGTAAAAATCTGAGGTATCGGCTACAAATGACAGTGAGTTATCCCAGCAGTGAGGAGGAAACAGCATGATATGTTGAGGACAGCTACAGTTGACTGACTCTGTGTGTTTGCATATCTGTCCTGCCTCTCTGCTCCCAGCCGTTAAGAGGCCAGTGTTGATCAGTGGCTGTCCAGACCTTTCAGAGCCACTGACACGCCGCCAGCACAATGATGATGTCACTGACTCTACTGCTGGGCACCCTGGGGCTCCTTGTTCAGGGTGAGACTCTCTGCTGAAAACTTGGCTTCAGGATGCAACCAGGTTCACCACAATGATGTTCTGCTGTGATGGAGAAACACTGAAACAAGCAGCATTTACCTTCTTCCATCTATTCTCCATGTTAAAGAAATGATACTCTTCTGTTTTCATGTTGATCATCTTTCTCCAAGCTGGATTTGTCTCAATAAGCCTTCTGCTCTTTTTCATGTTTTCCAGGTTCATCAGGACAAATCATCCTGACTCAATCTCCTGGATCTCACTCTGTTGCTCCAGGACAGACTGTCTCCATCAGATGTAAAACCAGTTCAAGGGTTAGTAGCTACCTCCACTGGTATCTTCAGAAATCTGGAGAAGCTCCTAAACTCCTGATTTATCAAACTGCAAACCGTCAGTCTGGAGTTTCAGATCGTTTTAGTGGAAGTGTGGTTACACGTTGGACTGACTTCACTCTGACCATCAGTGGAGTTCAGGCTGAAGATTCAGGAGTTTACTACTGTCAGCAGAGTGGCAGCTACCCGATCACACAGTGATACAATGTCGTACAAAAACCTCCCTCAGCTGGAGAGGAACTGATCTGACTCAACAGCTGCACTCAGACCAAAACAACAGAGGTTTGACATAAAAGACATCACTTATTACAACAATAACTCTATAATTATACTTTTAGTTATTTAAAGTAAGTATAATTTTTAAGATTATTTAGTTGATACAGTGTCAGAACAGGATCACTGTGTTAGAGTGAGTCTCACTCAGAGTCAGAGACAAATATCAGTAGACAAAGGTTAAGGCTGGCGCTGGTCAAAACAGAGACTCTTACTACACTTCTCCTGCTCTCTGTCAGGTTTTACATCCAGGCCCACCACACCTCAGCTTTCTGTACATTAGGGATGGGAAGATTGACCATATTCGTACCGATACACAGACATGCACGGGCACAATGTGAGTGCATCTGTAGAGCAGCTGTGAATAAATGTAATTTTGGGATGACATCGAGATGCATCGGTTTTTACATCCGTGTATAGATAAAATCCGATCCATTTAATTATTAGATGTTTTATGCCTTTATTTAGAAATACGACCCACACAATCATTTAATATTTCGGACTATTCCTCCTACGTTACCTTACGTTACAGAGCAGATGCTGAGCAGTATAGGTGAGGGCTGCATTACAACATACTCCTGCATGCGTTGAGGATGGTGGAGGCAGAACAAACACACACACACCAGCCAACTATAAATCTAAAGTTTGGAAACACTACTGGTTTTACAAGAGAGACGGACAATTTAGTATTCGCCGCCTCGTATCCAGATTCATCTCGAGTGAATAGCTCCAAGAGTGGTGAGCAAAGTCTTGAAACTAACAGTTCCACTTGTTCAAAGGCGATAACAGACGCTGGTCAGTAATAATAACAGTGAGACTCGTGTGTGTTTACAGCAGCATGGAAGCAGTTATGAAAGACACATTTGTGGAAGTTTAATTTAGTTTTTATTGTTCATTATATAGAAACTGCATTTTGTGGAGCCTATACCTGCTGCTGAAAGAGCACATCTGCTGCCTGGCAGTAGTTTTTCATATTGCACTATAACTCATTGTTGTTAATCTTGAGCATCCTTAATTGTGAGGCAGATGTTATAAAAGTGTACCGTACTGTCAATTTGAAAAAGAAAGAGAACACTTGTACAGTTCTTAGAAACAAGACCCGTTTGTAAAAGGTAATGCAAATGAGGACGTCCAATGTTTTATTGATACTTATGCGTGTGTTGTGTACATAATAATTTTCAGCATACTGGTATATAGACAACCAGCAGACAGATGTGAAGGACACCATGTGTTACCTGACTGCCTGGTATGTCCATTTATATTGAGGAGAGATCAGTTTTTGTACATTTAATGGAAACACTGCTATCATTAAGAGAGATTAATATGATCATTATAATAATAATAAAGCTGCAAATATCATTGATTTGATGAACACGTCTTTATTTTTCTTGAAATATTAAAATCAAAAAGCAAGAAACATCATTACTGCAACATTTAAAGAGACAGAGGGAGAAAAAAACTGAGTTGAAGAGATCAGAGTGAGAGCAGTAGCAGAGTCCCAGTGAGTCAGGTCAGGACTGGGAACACTGGTCTCTCCTCAGTGTCTCTGAGAGTGGAGACTGGGAGCCCTGGGTGGCCTCACAGGTCACAGAGCCCACCTTCCCCCACTGGTCTGCAGTGAGCCTCAGGGTGCTGCTCCAGCTGTAGTGGCCGTCCTGCTGCAGCACCCCGGGGCTCCTGCTCTGCTCCCAGCTGCTGCTGCTGCTGCTGCTGCCGTCCACCTTCCAGGCCAGACTCCAGTCTGAGGGGAAGCCCTTGTTGGCCAGACACGTGAGCGTGGCCTTCCCCTGCTGCAGTTCCTGGCTGGAGGGGGGCAGCACCGTCAGGGTGGGGGCGACTCGACCCACTGGAGGAGGAGACAGAGAGACAACATGAAGAAAGTTCATACAAAGAGAAAATAAACTCCACCCTGTTGGTAACAGCAGAGGAGGCTGCTGGTTCTGTTGCTCTTTCTCAGATTGGATCAAACTGCTCTTCGGTGTTTCACTTCCCTCTCTGAGCTCAGTAACCATGGCAACAGACATGCATCACTGATGAACCATGGCAACAGACAGGTTTCAGTACTAAAGATAAAAAGTTTCAAACTGAAAACTCCTACTTTAGTTTCAGTAACACACTTAAACATCAGAGTTAAACCATTTAATGTTATGTATTACAGAAAGAATTAAACACTTTTACTTGAGCATGTGTGAGTTTTAAATGAATTTTTTCTCCTCATTTACACATTTATCAATACTGAACCATCAACACAGACAGACTGCACTACTGGCACATATTTTAAGTGCTGGAAAATGAATCCTTCTAAATAAGCATGTGTTTAAATGACCTCAAGAGATATTATGGTATTCATTGTCTATGGTGAGAATAATAATTATCATTAAATTCATGAATCTGAGAGGAAGACTGAGTAAAACACATGAAATGCTTCCAGATAATAAGGACACAATTATGAGTCAAGTTATTGTCTTCAATAAGCAGCTGTACTTTTAAAGAACAATATAAATGATAAGAATGTAGAAACTGTCTATATTATAATTTCTGTGTAACTAAAGAGTTTTTTCATCTGATGTATTTGTATCTGTATCACAGTGAAGCCTGTAGTGATCACTGCAAACATATTACATTTATAAAACTACAATCCAAAATATTGAAGTAAAGCCTGAATTTATTGACTGAAAACATAATAAATGATGAATCTGAGATTATTTAGAAGTTAAATGTACTTACAGTTAACTTCCAGTCTGGTTCCTCCACCGAACGTGTACCACAGTGATACAAACTCATTGAGCCGTCGTACAAAAACCTCTCACTGTAGAGAGACACGGCTCTCTGACTTTGACACAAACAAACTCTACAAAAACAGTTCCTGCTTGAAAAAAAAACTATTAATTTTATATGATATCCAATTAAAAAGTGCCACAATTTTTAACCGTTAATCACATTTTTACATATATATTGTTACATTTGTTTGAAAGTAAAATTTAATATTAAATTAACAGACAGAAGATATACTGACTGAAAATCTGTCTGCAGTCATCAAAGTAAATGTACATAAAATGATCACTGACACATTATGAATCAATACTCTGATAAGTTGATTGATCCATTGATTAAACAGCATCATCAGAGTAATCCAAGTCCCTGTTGGAGTCAGTCAGAGCATTTCCATAGAGAGCCACTTTGCATCAGCAGCACCATGCTCCAGTGCTCTGGGAGAGTTTATAGTCCTGAGAGTTGAACACTGGATGACTGACAGCTGTCCTTCATGACAACAGAAGCCACAGAAATCCTCCTCATCAAAAACATGACTTTGATCTCCGTCCTCATCTGGACTCTCCTCTGCTGCTGCTTCACAGGTAAAGTCCAGAGAATCAAACTCCTCTCCTCTATGAACATCCGTCCCTCTGAAATGAAGCCCACAAAACCATGATGCTGCTTTATGTTTTTGTCTCTGTATCCTCAGAGTCCAGAGGCCAGATCACAGTGACTCAGTCTGCAGCAGTGAGATCTGAACTGGGAGGATCTGCAACCATCAACTGTAAGACCAGTCAGAGAGTTTATGGTGGGAGCTACCTATTCTGGTACCAACAGAAATATGGACAAGTTCCTAAGCTGCTCATTAAGTATGCTAATCAACGAGAATCAGGGATTCCAGATCGTTTTTCAGGCAGTGGATCACACTCTGACTTCACTCTGACCATCAGTCGAGTTCAGGCTGAAGATGCAGCAGTTTATTACTGTCAGAGTTATCATGAAATCAACAGTCAGCTTGTGTTCACACAGTGAAAAAGCGTCGTACAAAAACCTCCCTCAGTCAGACTGAACAGAAACTGAACTGACTGCTGCAGCTGGAAGCTACTGCAGAGACTGATACAGTTCACTGAACACACACACACACACACACACACACACACACACACACACACACACACACACACACACACACACACACACACACACACACACACACACACACACACACACACACACACACACACACACACACACACACACACACACACACACACACAGTCATCTATGGACATTAATATCTACATACTGAAGCAAAAAGAGGAATGAATTAGACGTCACCATGATCAGTCACAGGGAGAAACAAGACAGATTAAAATGTTTCTACTATAGTTGAAGATTTAATTTATGGTCTGTTCAAAATATTTCACATCAACAAAGGAAATATTCGTGGTTTCCATCTTGCAGCACGTGTTAGAAAATAAAAACAACTTTTATGACATTTTAAAACAATTTCCTCTAAAAGCAGCCTGAATATAATTGTTGACCTGTTAAAGTTTTAGTCAATGAGGAAGCTGCAGAATATGAACCTGTATCATCTGCTCAAAGACAAACCTTTTATTCATCATCAGCTGAAACACACTGACATCTATCAAACCTATTGTCATTTATTTTATTACATATCACAGTACAAAGTTCTCTGTGGACAAAGACCTTCAACATTAAACCTCAAGTCAAGTCAAACTTTATTTGTATGGAACATTTTAAACAATCACATTTGACCAAAGTGCTGAACAAGCTGAAAATATCAAAATAAATAAATATAAATCACATTAAACATATTTGATACCTAAATAGAGTTTTGAGATTACTGTTGACGTTGTAAGATAATTGCTTGATTACTTTACTTCAGTAACCATTAAAATAAGAGACTGAGAACAGAAGTCGTTGAACAGCCAACTGGGACTTTATTGAAGATGCGTTAAACACAGCAAACATCAACAAAGACTATTGAAAACAGCTCACGCCTCAGCCCCTCTCCAGACTAGTTATATTACTGGTTTGGCACATAGGCGTCATTTGGTATTCTGTGTGTGCCAGGTCAAGCCAATCTGTCGTATTCAGCCAAGATCTGGTTTCCTGGTAGCCTAACACTCTCTGTTAAAGATGACTTCCTAACCTCCTTTTAGGGATATGAATATTGCAAAAACTCCCTACACAGGCTTGTTTCGACATCCCCAACTGGTACATCTGTTGACCTTTTGTCTTACTTGTTGTTGTCTCCTTTTACTATGATGCACACATATCTGCCTCTACATAGTCCCTCCGCATACATATCTGCCTCTACATAATCTGCAACCATCAGCTGTAAGACCAGTCAGGATGTTCATAATCTTTTGAACACCATCCATTATTTGGCCTGGTACCAACATAGAGATGGAGAAGCTCCTAAACTTCTAATTTACTGGGCTACCTATGGAGAATCAGGGATTCCAGGTCGTTTTTCAGGCAGTGGATCAAACTCTGACTTCACTCTGACCATCAGTGGAGTTCAGGCTGAAGATGCAGCAGTTTATTACTGTCAGAGTTATCATAGCATCAACAGTCAGTGGGTGTTCACACAGTGAAAAAGCGTCGTACAAAAACCTCCCTCAGTCAGACTGAACCGAAACTGAACTGACTGCTGCAGCTGGAAGCTACTGCAGAGACTGATACAGTTCACTGAACACACACACACACACACACACACACACACACACACACACACACACACACACACACACACACACGATTCACTTAGAACACTATATATACACACACAATAACAAATGTGAATCTATTATGACAATAAATAAACACAGTCACAACTTTGTTCTGATGACCTGAAAGAAACTGAAGGAAACTATTTAGTTGCATTGAAGTAAATTTAAAAAGACTGACCTGAGTGAGCCATGAGTTGTATTTCTATGAAGACCGACAAAAAACCCCAAAACAAACAAAAACGAACAAAACAAAACACAACCAGATTGCTCATATGGAAAATCCAGCCATGATTGAAATGTTTAAATATGACCACAGTATGTATTCATTGTTTCTTTCAGAGAATTGTTTTCTGTTCAGGGAGGAAAAACCTCTGAAGCAGCATTTTACATGAAGTAGGCTCCTCACAGTTTAACTTGCTCCTCTCAGCCTTCACAAGTGCATCAATATTAGGAGTCAAATCCTGAGCAGCTGCCAGTTTCAGAAAGTCATTCAAGTATTTGTTTTATATGAATCACAAGTCAGTTATCTGATGTTGGACGTTCACAGGCAGATCAGAAACCTTGACTGTGAAAGTTGAGTGAAAATAAACCTTTACAGTTGTGTTTTATTGAAAAATTGGAATTATTCCTCTGCAATTTTCATGGTTTGCAAAGTTATCCAGTGGGCTGATTTGGACTCCCTGTTTGACCCTCCTGCTCTTAAGAGGCTGTCTTTATGTTCCTTAGTAACTATTGTCCACCAGATGCCTTCAGACTTTATTTGTGAAGACTGGACCTGTGAGGGAGAAGGCTTATTTTCTTTTACGAAAGACTGAATTATTACTTTGGTTGCCTTTTATTAGTTGGTCTGTTCTCTTTCTTCATGCTGTTTTATTCTTATTCTTTAGTCTTTGTGTTGTATGTGTGTCTGACTCTGTTCAGCTTTTCCCTCCACACTTTCCCTGCACACCTGCCCTGCATCATGTTCGTCAGCCCTGCTCTGCTCCCAGTGTCTTTCCCAGCCAATCACTCCCAGCCTGCACCTGTGTCTGGTCACCTGTTCCCCATTCCCCCATTATTTCAGTCAGTATTTAAGTCTTTGTTGGATCATTTGTTCTGGTTCTGCTCTGTGTATTCAGTCTTGTTCAGCTAGTTTTGTTTCAGTTTCAGTGATTCTTCTGTTTGTTATGTCAGTTTGCAGCAGCAGGAGGGTGTGCAGTGTTCCTCTGTTGCCCTCCAGATGCTGAAACAAGAAGAAGGAAAAATCCACCTTAAAATTGAAAAATACTTTCAAGTGTTCAACGGTGAAGAAAAGTATTTAAAGTTTTCAGGAGAAATAAACTGTTGTTTCTTTGATGGATTTGATCATTTTCACTGCTGCAAACCTCAAGTTTAATAAATAATCAGCAAAAAACACAAAACATTTTGATCATGAATTTAAATACTTACAACCCAACTGACAGAGCTCACAGAAGTTAAACTGATCATTATTAATCAGATACCACTTTGATGAATCCTGACTTTTATATGAATGTATTTTTAATGTGAAAGCAGTTAACATGTCCTTCTGTTTGAAATTGTTAGGGAGAGACTGAAAATAGTTTTGGCTTAAAAGTGAAAAAAGTTTTTAAAACAAGTATTTGAGCACACACATCTCTGTTATGTAGATAAACTCTGTCTAGACTTCTCAATGCCTCTTTATCACTAACACTCCCGTCCTTTGATGCTTCTCTTTGGGCATTAGCGAGCAACAATCCCATCTCCCTTTCTGCCTTCGACATGTAAGAAATTATGTACACAACACACGCATAAGCATCATAAACAAATTGAATGTACACATTTGCATTCCAACATTTTAATAATGTTTTGCTGTACTGATTTACTCAAACTTCATTGACCTGAGATATTAGCTGTCAGATAGTATAGAAAAATGACTCAACACACAACACAAACCTTTTAGAGTTGTGGAACAATCCCAGTTTAGTTCAGCCAACTGATAAACATGGAAGAACAAACACAAGAGTGAGTGTAATGAGAATTCACATTCAGGCTTTATGTTAATCTACATGAGGATGATGTAAATGTTGAGTTGTCCCAGCAGTGAGGAGGAAACAGCATGATATGTTGAGGACAGCTACAGTTGACTGACTCTGTGTGTTTGCATATCTGTCCTGCCTCTCTGCTCCCAGCCGTTAAGAGGCCAGTGTTGATCAGTGGCTGTCCAGACCTTTCAGAGCCACTGACACGCCGCCAGCACAATGATGATGTCACTGACTCTACTGCTGGGCACCCTGGGGCTCCTTGTTCAGGGTGAGACTCTCTGCTGAAAACTTGGCTTCAGGATGCAACCAGGTTCACCACAATGATGTTCTGCTGTGATGGAGAAACACTGAAACAAGCAGCATTTACCTTCTTCCATCTATTCTCCATGTTAAAGAAATGATACTCTTCTGTTTTCATGTTGATCATCTTTCTCCAAGCTGGATTTGTCTCAATAAGCCTTCTCCTCTTTTTCATGTTTTCCAGGTTCATCAGGACAAATCACCGTGACTCAGTCTCCTGGATCTGACTCTGTTGCTCCAGGACAGACTGTCTCCATCACATGTAAAGCCAGTCAAAGTGTTTACAGTTCTACTTATAGTGCCAACAGGCTACACTGGTACCTTCAGAAAACTGGAGAAGTTCCGAAGCTCCTGATTTATTGGGCTACAACCCGTCAGTCTGGAGTTTCAGATCGTTTTAGTGGAAGTGGATCAGGCACTGACTTCACTCTGACCATCAGTGGAGTTCAGGCTGAAAATTCAGGAGTTTACTACTGTCAGCAGGGTTGGAGCTACCCGTTCACACAGTGATACAACGTCGTACAAAAACCTCCCTCAGCTGGAGAGGAACTGATCTGACTCAACAGCTGCACTCAGACCAAAACAACAGAGGTTTGACATAAAAGACATCACTTATTACAGCAATAACTCTATAATTATACTTTTAGTTATTTAAAGTAAGTATAATTTTGAAGATTATTTAGTTGATACAGTGTCAGAACAGGATCACTGTGTTAGAGTGAGTCTCACTCAGAGTCAGAATCAAACACAGCTGAAGAATTTAATGTTTAATCTTCATGAAAAAGGTAGTGTAATAAAAGTTTAGTCATGATTTATAAGACAACATTTTCAGGTTTTTTTCTATCTTTTTAGTTTTTAAAATCTTTGACTATATAACACATTATTATTAAAAGAGCAATTGTAGGAAATTAACATGAACACAGTTTGTTAAGCATTGAAAGATTGAACGTGCTCAACATCAGAGGCGAACAATACCAAAGACTTTCAGCTCTTAATAACTGATCATTTCATTTATTCATTTCACAGTAATAAAACATTACATTTTACAACTCTTCAGGAAATTAAATTCCATTAAATGTATTGTTTAATCTAATACAGTGTAGCGGACACAGCATCAGTACGGCTCAGAACATCATCTGGTCAGAGTCACCTTTGACCCTCAGATGAGTAAATTGGACCAGGTTTGATATAGATACTGACATCATCTCTCTTTTGGACAAACAAAGATCCATTAACATTCCTTGGAGCAACCCAAAGTGACAAGAACTACATCAAAGTAATGTAAGACAGATTTTAGTGTCTCCTTCGGACGTCATAACTTATCGGAGAGACTTTTTCTACCATCAGATTAGAGTCACACAGACCACCGTCATAAATTAAAAGACACATTCCTGACTTCCCCCTCTTTGTCTCCTGAAACCACACAGACCATGAAAGTGAGAATTAGTGTTAAAACTTGTACAAAACTTCTTGGTCAATAGTATGGTTTAAACAATACCAATTACTTATATCAGTATCTATTACCTAAAGAAACGTCCATTGTAACAGCTATTACAGAGATCACAGATAAATGGGTATTTGAACTGTCATTATACTTTCTTCTTTCATAAACATACATGTTGGTATGAGAATGTTTACTTAATGTGAGAAAATGTTACACAGATGTTATGTTTACATTATGGTGATAATCAATTATCTATCATGGAATAAGTAGAATAACAATGTGTTGATCATATTAATCCTTTTCAGGTTTTAATGAATCAAGCTGATGTCATATTAATGCCAGAATGATGCACCCTGTGTTCCTGTTACTATGTTATAGTATGCATTTTATAATCAGGATTAAATACTGAATGAATGATGATGATGAAAAGTTGAAAATTAGATCCTCAAAGATAGCTTGTGATGAATCTGATTGGCTGACACACGAGCCCTCCCCAGGAGAAAAACCAGCTGCACCGAAGCCGGCTTTGCTTTGTTTCAGGTTTTGCTCTGTCCATCGTTTCTTTCCTTCACCTCACACATTCTTGCTTTTGTCACCTTATCTTATTCTCTTAATCTTTAGTTATTCTTTATCTTAGTTTTCTTAAGTTTCTGTAATCTTGTAACTTTAGTCAGCAAACGTACAGAGAAAAGGCCTTTAAAGTAAACACGTCATTAAGTTTTGCAGTCAGCCTGTTTTTTTAAAATTTTTGAGTATTTTGAGAGATCTCTCCAGAAAGTTATTTCCTCCATCTGTCATCAACATCTGAGAGCTTTTGGGCGGATAAACGTCTGGAAACACTGATATCATTAAGAGAGATTAATATGATCATTATAATAATAAAAAAGCTGCAAATATCATTGATTTGATGAACACGTCTTTATTTTTCTTGAAATATTAAAAAAAAATGCAAGAAACATCATTACTGCAACATTTAAAGAGACAGAGGGAGAAAAAACAGAGTTGCAGAGATCAGAGTGAGAGCAGTAGCAGAGTAAAACCAGTAGCAGAGTCCCAGTGAGTCAGGTCAGGACTGGGAACACTGGTCTCTCCTCAGTGTCTCTGAGAGTGGAGACTGGGAGCCCTGGGTGGCCTCACAGGTCACAGAGCCCACCTTCCTCCACTGGTCTGCAGTGAGCCTCAGGGTGCTGCTCCAGCTGTAGTGGCCGTCCTGCTGCAGCACCCCGGGGCTCGTGCTCTGCTCCCAGCTGCTGCTGCTGCTGCTGCTGCTGCTGCTGCTGCCGTCCACCTTCCAGGCCAGACTCCAGTCTGAGGGGAAGCCCTTGTTGGCCAGACACGTGAGCGTGGCCTTCCCCTGCTGCAGCTCCTGGCTGGAGGGGGGCAGCACCGTCAGGGTGGGACGGACATCACCTAGGAGACACCAATCACATTAGAGGACAGGGACCACACAGCTGTCAAACACCAGACACTTGGACACCTTTACTGTGTGAGAGTGTATTTTCCCCTTTAAGGAGTTTGTGTCAGATGCTTTTTCTGCTCCATCAGTCACTCACTCACACATTGTTTCACTTCCCTTTAAGAAACCTCTCATGCAGATCAGCACAGAAAGAATCATCGTACAGTTTGACCTGAAATATATCAAACTACACTGCAAATAAAACAACAAGATTTCACAACTTTCTCATCAAAATCATCAAAACTGTTAACAAAGCATTACATTACAACACTCACTGGAAACATCACCAAACACAGAAGATGAACTGACCACCAGCTGATTTCAAACATCACTTAGCAAACTGTTCAAATGACTTCAAACTACATTTGAAACAATACAGAGATCAGAAATTTGGCACATTTTCAAACACCCATTGTTATCATCACTCTGCTTCATTTCATTTGAACACATTATATTCCAATCAATGGTAAAAAACTGAATCTTAGAATTAAAAACGATTCTTAGAAAATCACTTTAAAATGCATCTAAATCTTCATCTTTTCTACATGTCAAGTTATTAAATTTCAGTCTGACAGGAATGTGTAAAGAACAGTTTAGTGAAGCTGCTCTGAGTTATCCTCCATGGTAAAGAAGGAGAAATACAACATGAATACTAAAAGCGCCGAAATAAAAATGATATATTTATCTACTGTAAGCATTCAAAAGCTTAATTCAAAACACTATTTTACAATATTGTATTTATCATTTGAGCAGAAACTTACTTCCAACATCCAGTCTGGTTCCTCCACCGAACGTGAACCACAGTGATACAAACTCATTGAGCCGTCGTACAAAAACCTCTCACTGTAGAGAGACACGGCTCTCTGACTTTGAACCCTGAACTAAAACTACAAGCTCTAAAAATGTAACTTTACTGTTAAAGTTGTTAAATTAATGATTTATCGTCTAAATTAATGTTTTACTTTCTTTACAGCAAGTTTCTGAGTTTTAAATACAAAAGTGGTCTTTGTCTCTAAGTGCAAATTATGTATAAAAAACAGTTTGACATGAAAGTGGAAGCAAAAAAACTGTCTAATATAAAGGAAAACAATTAAATAATCTGTTGAAATTATAAATATTTGAAACATTTGACTTACTTCCAACATCCAGTCTGGTTCCTCCACCGAACGTGTACCACAGTGATACAAACTCATTGAGCCGTCGTACAAAAACCTCTCACTGTAGAGAGACACGGCTCTCTGACTTTGACACAAACAAACTCACTAAAATTAGACTCTTGTTTGTCACATTTTTAACGTAATTTGACAACTGACAACAACACAGTGATACGCATTTCATATATATGTAATTTTATTTAAAATATGTTAATTTTTATTGAATTCATATGAAGTGTTTGTGGTAATACATTTAAATATAACAAATTACATTCTGCTGTCAATACACATGAATCCCAAACCACCTTAAAATTATCACTGACACATTATGAATCAATACTCTGATAAGTTGATTGATCCATTGATTAAACAGCATCATCAGAGTAATCCAAGTCCCTGTTGGAGTCAGTCAGAGCATTTCCATAGAGAGCCACTTTGCATCAGCAGCACCATGCTCCAGTGCTCTGGGAGAGTTTATAGTCCTGAGAGTTGAACACTGGATGACTGACAGCTGTCCTTCATGACAACAGAAGCCACAGAAATCCTCCTCATCAAAAACATGACTTTGATCTCCGTCCTCATCTGGACTCTCCTCTGCTGCTGCTTCACAGGTAAAGTCCAGAGAATCAAACTCCTCTCCTCTATGAACATCCGTCCCTCTGAAATGAAGCCCACAAAACCATGATGCTGCTTTATGTTTTTGTCTCTGTATCCTCAGAGTCCAGAGGCCAGATCACAGTGACTCAGTCTGCAGCAGGGAGATCTGAACTGGGACAATCTGCAACCATCAGCTGTAAGACCAGTCAGAGAGTTTATAATGGGAACTTCTTATTCTGGTACCAACAGAGAGATGGAGAAGTTCCTAAACTTCTCATTTACCGTGCTACCAGTCGACAATCAGGGATTCCAGGTCGTTTTTCAGGCAGTGGATCAAACTCTGACTTCACTCTGACCATCAGTGGAGTTCAGGCTGAAGATGCAGCAGTTTATTACTGTCAGAGTTTTCATGAAATCAACAGTCAGTGGGTGTTCACACAGTGAAAAAGCGTCGTACAAAAACCTCCCTCAGTCAGACTGAACAGAAACTGAACTGACTGCTGCAGCTGGAAGCTACTGCAGAGACTGATACAGTTCACTGAACACACACACACACACACACACACACACACACACACACACACACACACACACACACACACACACACACACACACACACACACACACACACACACACACACACTGAACTTTCAGATTACACCTTTAAACCATTAAATCTGTAGTAATAAATATGAATCGATAGTTGATAATAATCACAATATTTTGGTGTCACAGTGGAACAAACACAACTTTGTACTGATGACCTGAAACAAACTGAAGGAAACTGTTTAGTAACATTGAAGTCAATGAAAAAAAAGTAAAACATGTATTTGTTCCTTTATTAAAGAACATTGTGATATGAAGTGATGCAAGATCAGGTTCCTTAAAGCTTGAAATACACTTCAGAGCAGTAACAACGCTTCTGAAGAGAAAGTTTAGTTTGGCAGTAGTGGATCTGTTGATGAGGATAATAGAAAATCCAGTATCAAGCCCACCAGGCCCGGCTCAAGGCTGAAGTTGCTCAGTAATTTCTCAGCTAGCAGGTTGGGTTAGATGGTATTAAATGCTGATGCGAAATCAACAAATAGTAACCTAGCATGATTCCCACTCTTTTCAAGATGTTTATAGAGAATAATTAGTAGGGTTACTGTGGCATCTTGCACTCCCCTCTTGGCCCTATAGGCAAACTGGAAGGGATCTAAAAGAGGTTCCACTTAGCCGAAAGCTCTACTTTAATACGTTTCTCAAAAGATTTAGCAACAAGGGAGGTCAGGGCAACAGGTCTCAGGTCATTAAGGGTTTTGGGGTGACTGACCTTATTAACAGGCTATACTACAGACTGCTTCCATAACAGCTGAACTCTCTGCAGGAAGCGTGACAGAATTGGGCCTAATTGTTCTGCACACACTTTCATTGTGCGGCCACTAATATTGTCTGGGCCAGGGCTTTTCTTGGGTCGGCAGTTACTAAAACACCTAATGACACTCTGCTCGTTAAAGCAAGGGATAAATGGAGGAGATGCCAGAAGACTCTTCTTGAGTTCAGAATATTTGTCGCTGAAATCATGTGAATCCCATCTGGATAGCCGACTCCTTTCATGAACCTTGCCCCCAGCAATGGTCTTCATACTGTCCCAAGCTGAGCCCAGGTTGTTCATCCTGAGCTGTGATTCTAATTTGTCTTTATATTTAATTTTACCTACCCTAATTTCTCTTTTAATGTCCTTCTGAAGGTTGTGCAACACCTGCAAGTTACCTGCCTTAAAAGCTATTTTCTTTTCATACAGAAGACTCTTAAGGGACTTTGAGACCCATGGTTTACTATTTGGATATACCTTAAAAACCTTAGTTGGAACAACAGTGTCCTCACAGTATGAGACCCAGCTACTAATAACATCAGTCAGTTCATCAATATCAGAGCAAGAGTCCTTAAACATGTTCCAGTCTGTGGAATCCAGGAAGCCCTGAAGATACAAGCAAGCCTCCTCTGACCAGTCTTTAGCATACAGTCAGTACCTTACCCCTCTTAAGGGCAGTGGACTATGAGGGGATGAGGTGCACACAGATGTGATCTGAAGAGCCAAGAGGTGGGAGGGCGATGGATTTGAATGCATTTTTTACTGAGTAGTAGCACAGGTCTAGTGTTTTACTGAGTCTAGTGGAGCACTTTACATACTATTAATTATTTAATAAAACTTAATTCTGATTAATTCTGTGACCCCGAGACAAACAAAGTCCATTTAATTGATCTTCTGTAAATAATAAAAAAGGGACTCATGATGTAAGTTATTATTGTAATAAGATGCATTGAGAGAAATGATTTGATTAATATGTCTTTATTGTTTTAACATACAGAGAATATCAGAATTACTGCAAGCAAAAAAATAACACACTTGATAAATGTGATGATTGTGAAGAGAGAAATAGACAGAGAGAGTTAAAGACATCAGAGTGAGAGCAGTAGCAGAGTAAAACCAGTAGCAGAGTCCCAGTGAGTCAGGTCAGGACTGGGAACACTGGTCTCTCCTCAGTGTCTCTGAGAGTGGAGACTGGGAGCCCTGGGTGGCCTCACAGGTCACAGAGCCCACCTTCCTCCACTGGTCTGCAGTGAGCCTCAGGGTGCTGCTCCAGCTGTAGTGGCCGTCCTGTTGCAGCACCCCGGGGCTCCTGCTCTGCTCCCAGCTGCTGCTGCTGCTGCTGCTGCTGCTGCCGTCCACCTTCCAGGCCAGACTCCAGTCTGAGGGGAAGCCCTTGTTGGCCAGACACGTGAGCGTGGCCTTCCCCTGCTGCAGCTCCTGGCTGGAGGGGGGCAGCACCGTCAGGGTGGGACGGACATCACCTAGGAGACACCAATCACATTAGAGGACAGGGACCACACAGCTGTCAAACACCAGACACTTGGACACCTTTACTGTGTGAGAGTGTATTTTCCCCTTTAAGGAGTTTGTGTCAGATGCTTTTTCTGCTCCATCAGTCACTCACTCACACATTGTTTCACTTCCCTTTAAGAAACCTCTCATGCAGATCAGCACAGAAAGAATCATCGTACAGTTTGACCTGAAATATATCAAACTACACTGCAAATAAAACAACAAGATTTCACAACTTTCTCATCAAAATCATCAAAACTGTTAACAAAGCATTACATTACAACACTCACTGGAAACATCACCAAACACAGAAGATGAACTGACCACCAGCTGATTTCAAACATCACTTAGCAAACTGTTCAAATGACTTCAAACTACATTTGAAACAATACAGAGATCAGAAATTTGGCACATTTTCAAACACCCATTGTTATCATCACTCTGCTTCATTTCATTTGAACACATTATATTCCAATCAATGGTAAAAAACTGAATCTTAGAATTAAAAACGATTCTTAGAAAATCACTTTAAAATGCATCTAAATCTTCATCTTTTCTACATGTCAAGTTATTAAATTTCAGTCTGACAGGAATGTGTAAAGAACAGTTTAGTGAAGCTGCTCTGAGTTATCCTCCATGGTAAAGAAGGAGAAATACAACATGAATACTAAAAGCGCCGAAATAAAAATGATATATTTATCTACTGTAAGCATTCAAAAGCTTAATTCAAAACACTATTTTACAATATTGTATTTATCATTTGAGCAGAAACTTACTTCCAACATCCAGTCTGGTTCCTCCACCGAACGTGAACCACAGTGATACAAACTCATTGAGCCGTCGTACAAAAACCTCTCACTGTAGAGAGACACGGCTCTCTGACTTTGACACAAACAAACTCACTAAAATTAGACTCTTGTTTGTCACATTTTTAACGTAATTTGACAACTGACAACAACACAGTGATACGCATTTCATATATATGTAATTTTATTTAACATATGTTAATTTTTATTGAATTCATAATAAGTGTTTGTGGTAATACATTTAAATATAACAAATTACATTCTGCTGTCAATACACATGAATCCCAAATCACATTAAAATAATCACTGACACATTATGAATCAATACTCTGATAAGTTGATTGATCCATTGATTAAACAGCATCATCAGAGTAATCCAAGTCCCTGTTGGAGTCAGTCAGAGCATTTCCATAGAGAGCCACTTTGCATCAGCAGCACCATGCTCCAGTGCTCTGGGAGAGTTTATAGTCCTGAGAGTTGAACACTGGATGACTGACAGCTGTCCTTCATGACAACAGAAGCCACAGAAATCCTCCTCATCAAAAACATGACTTTGATCTCCGTCCTCATCTGGACTCTCCTCTGCTGCTGCTTCACAGGTAAAGTCCAGAGAATCAAACTCCTCTCCTCTATGAACATCCGTCCCTCTAAAATGAAGCCCACAAAACCATGATGCTGCTTTATGTTTTTGTCTCTGTATCCTCAGAGTCCAGAGGCCAGCTCACAGTGACTCAGCCTGCAGCAGTGAGATCTGAACTGGGACGATCTGCAACCATCAGCTGTAAGACCAGTCAGGATGTTGTTGGTGGGGTCATCTTGGCCTGGTACCAACAGAGAGATGGAGAAGCTCCTAAACTTCTCATTCACACTGCTACCAGTCGACAATCAGGGATTCCAGGTCGTTTTTCAGGCAGTGGATCAAACTCTGACTTCACTCTGACCATCAGTGGAGTTCAGGCTGAAGATGCAGCAGTTTATTACTGTCAGAGTCTTCATGAAATCAACAGTCAGTTTGTGTTCACACAGTGAAAAAGCGTCGTACAAAAACCTCCCTCAGTCAGACTGAACCGAAACTGAACTGACTGCTGCAGCTGGAAGCTACTGCAGAGACTGATACAGTTCACTGAACACACACACACACACACACACACACACACACACACACACACACACACACACACACACACACACACAGACACACACACACACACACACACACTCCGTCTCTCTCTCTCTCTCTCTCTCTTTCTCTGAAATAATGTCAGTTAAGCGTAAAACACACAAATCATGGATCCACCTGTTAGTGATCCGGGTGCTCTCCATTTTCAATCTGACAGTGGAGAATTCTTTTAAATTAACTTCAAGCAGTGAAAAATTACATAATTACACTGTATTATTGAATATAAAGTATATGTTTTATAATTATAGATATATTATATTTAAGCTATGTTATTTTTTATCTGTGTGCACCACAAACCACAACCCTCCATAATACTTGACTCAATTTTATAATAATTTTATTCAGCATGAATGAGAAGTTTCATCATCGTATCATTTAATAAATAGTAGTTATGAACATACTGAAAGACATTTACATTTTTATTGTCTATTCATGTAAGAAGTCGTCAACAATTCTAACATTTTATAGTATAATGTGTAATGTGTTTAACCATTTTGTTAGTCATTATCTGTTCATTCATTAGAGTTAAAGCAGCTGACACATACATTAATAAACACCTAAATCTGTTAATAATTACATTTAGGAAATTATGCATTCATAATAAACAAAAACAACCCAAAAATAGTCATATATTTGTTGTCGTCTTCATTAGATGACTCTGGGCTGGAAGAAATATAAACACCTGACTCATTCTTTAAAAAGTTGTTGTTGTAAACTCAGATTAAATTCAAAGCCAGCCTGATGTCTTATAGGTCAAAGACTGTTTTCTATGAAGCAGTTCCTGGTTTTAAACTCATGGGGCTGATCTGCAGGTTTGATCTGTGTTAATGTGCTGCCCCCTCGTGGAATAAACTGATTGGTGGCAATGGTTTAATTGGTTTCATCAAAAGTCTGATTTTAATCATTTTGAATAATTTTGTGAACAGTAGACATCAATGAAAAGTTGTATTTAATGTAAAAATGTGTTTGCAGAATGTTGCACCGAGTCCATAATCACAAAACAGCAAAAACAATTACAAACCCATTTAAATTCTTGCTTCAGCGTTCTTCAAGTGGGAACACAAAGCAACCAGACAGTACACTAACAACAAGCAGACATAATATAGTCAATAAAGTATAAATGTGATTGGATACATATGTTGATATTTGCCTGCAACCACACAATCACGGCCGCCAAAAACCATAAAAAAAGACATCTTATGAACTTTGTCATACCTACTGAATCAATATTGAATCAGAAATGTGCTAAATCTATTAATATGTGAAATTGTAATTACTTAAAGTGAGTTGTAATGAGTATTACCAGAAGATTTATCTCAGGCCTTACAAACATTGAGGCTAAAGTGATGATTTGACTTTCTGAGATGCAATCTGAAGAATTTGTACGTTTTCTATCTTTGCTCTTTGTGCTCGAGCGCTAGAGGCTTCTAAAGTTAATGCCTCATGGTGTTTTGATTTCTTTTCAAAATATTTACTAAGGCTGGGTATCAGTACTCAATACTTTTAAAGTATCAACAGTAATAAATTGATACCAAGTCCTATCAAAACGTCTCCCATCAAACGATACCTGCAATGGATCCTTTTTGCACCCAGAGCTAGAAAATATGACTATTTGTGTTGAGTTGCTCACAGCCAATCAACACAAGTGTTCTTTGATTTAATGAAACCTGTGATTGGCCCACTGCCACAGCAGCTACAATGTGGAGGAGTGGTGGCATTTTATTCAATTTAATGCTTCTATTCACATGATGGGTATTGAATGAAGTACTCAATTGGAATTGGTTTCACTTTAAGGGTACTTGGATTGGTACTGAGATTGTAATTTTTTTTTTTTTTTTTTTAACCTTTATTTATCCAGGGGAAATTCACTGAGAGCAGTGCTCCCTTTTGCAGGAATGCCCTGTTCACATCCACACATTCACACACATTCACACCTGGAAGCTGCCCAGTACTACCACAGTTTGATCTGGCGGCCACTGAGCAGCTCCACTGGAGCAGGTGGGTTAAGAGGGCCTTGCTCAAGGGCATCTCAGTGGTGGTAATGAGGGAGGGGCAAGTGCTGCTTCTTCACTTTCCCCAACCAGATTAATCTTGCCGGTCCAGGGAATTGAACCAGCGACCCTCCGGTCATAAGCTTGCTTCTCTAACCTTTAGGCCACCACTGCCCAAAACTGGGCTCGGTATACAGAAGTCAACCAGAAACTGTGTTGCTGGAGTTCAACAGATACAGCGAGAAGCAAAGAAGAAGAAAAATGTAAGTCCTCTAGGAAAACCTTGAAGGAAAGTGCTTATAGCTTTGATTAAATACTAACAGGAAAATGGTACAGGGAATATAATGTAGTGTGTCTATCTATCTATCTATCTATCTATCTATCTATCTATCTATCTATCTATCTATCTATCTATCTATCTATCTATCTATCTATCTATCTATCTATCTATCTATCTATCTATCTATCTATCTATCTATCTATCTATCTATCTATCTATCTATCTATCTATCTATCTATCTATCTATCTATCTATCTATCTATCTATCTATCTATCTATCTATCTATCTATCTATCTATCTATCTATCTATCTATCTATCTATCTATCTATCTATCTATCTATCTATCTATCTATCTATCTATCTATCTATCAGGGGCGGCTGGTCAATGCGGGGCGCTGGGGCGCCGCCCCATCCAATAATCTAGAGAAAGTCTACTTAAACATATTAAATATAAATTAATTAGATAATGCTAAATCATTATGAAATAAAAAGTATTTGCTTGTAAAATGCGCCTGTTAGTCTCTCAGCACCTGTCAGCATTCATTATAAATCGATTCCAAATTGTATTTTATTAATTTCTATATGTACTTCCTGTATGCGGGGCGCCGGACTAATGGGAGTCAATGCAAGCCCTCAAACTTTTGACAAGCACATGACCTGAGGCTGCTCTCTCATTGGCCTGCGTCACGTTTCCCACGGGGCGCAGCTCAGTGCGCCCCAGACACGCCCACTTTTATTGGCAGCGAATTGTTGTTGTTTCATGTTTTTTAATCTACTGTGATTGGACAGTTCTGGCTGTCATTCACGCCCTCCCGTCAGCTGCTGTCACCCAAACTCCTGCTGACGGTAGGTTCAGGAGATGACGTTAAAGTGGACCCGCGGAAATTAAAGAAGATTATTTTGTAATTTCTCTACAAAAACATAATTTCACAAGACTTTCACTTGAAGAGAGAAAGAGGATAAAGCAGCAGCAGATGATGGAGGAGCTGAGAGTTTCTCCTGCTGCTGTTATGATAAACGGAGCTGGCTAGCTGGATGCAGTGTGAGTTATTCCTTTTATTGCTTTATCTGTTTGCTGTTTCAAAGTGTCAGCACCGAAGCATTGTGGACAACGACAGGGGAACGAGACCTAAAACATCTCTCTGAAAAAAATCAAACAGAAAGCTGCAGCCATCGAGACAATAGCATGGAGCTAAGTTGTTTTTAGCAGACTTAGCATTGCTGAGCTCTTTCTGCAGCTGTTTCACCACATCTGGCCACATGTAGACCTCTGCTATGCCAAGCTCCAGAAGAGGAACATAGATTCAATCAGTGGCTGCATCCAGCAGCTCCAACAGGACATATAAAAGATCAGGTAGTAGCTGCATTGCTGTTATTAATATTGTAAAGTGTTAAAAAAAAAAAAACTTTATAAAAGACATAACTATGAAGTGTAAAAAACTAAAATGCATAAATGTAGGATAAGAAATGATGGAAGTAATTTTGACTATTACAGTTGATTTGGGTACATTTCATTATTAAAATAAGTTAAATAAGTTATGCTTAATCACAGCAGTGTATAGTGCTTAATGCGCCATCTATTGTCATGTTTAGGTATTGCAACAATGCAACAACTAACAGATTACAGTGAAATCAGGACTGAAGACACAATAACTAAAATATAGGTGGTGTCTCTTTTTAAGCATATTACCTTATTGGTAACTCTGCTTTAACTGATGGTATCTTTAGGTGATGTGAGTGAAATGGGCATTTTATCATGTCTGGTTATAATTTTTTTTTATTCCTCTCTCTGTGGGTCTGAGATACCATACTGGGACAAACCAGGGGACATTATAGTGTGTTGTGTTGTTTTTAGATTGGTTTTTCTTTTTTTGCTGCGGTATGAAGTGGTGCTACGGCTTATTTGACACTAACCCTAGGACCACCAACCATCAAACTACGCCCCCCCAAACATTTTTGTCACCAGCCGCCACTGCTATCTATCTATCTATCTATCTATCTATCTATCTATCTATCTATCTATCTATCTATCTATCTATCTATCTATCTATCTATCTATCTATCTATCTATCTATCTATCTATCTATCTATCTATCTATCTATCTATCTATCTATCTATCTATCTATCTATCTATCTATCTATCTATCTATCTATCTATCTATCTATCTATCTATCTATCCATCTATCTATCCATCTATCTATCCATCTATCTATCCATCTATCTATCCATCTATCTATCCATCTATCTATCCATCTATCTATCCATCTATCTATCCATCTATCTATCCATCTATCTATCCATCTATCTATCCATCTATCTATCCATCTATCTATCCATCTATCTATCCATCTATCTATCCATCTATCTATCCATCTATCTATCCATCTATCTATCCATCTATCTATCCATCTATCTATCCATCTATCTATCCATCTATCTATCCATCTATCTATCCATCTATCTATCCATCTATCTATCCATCTATCTATCCATCTATCTATCCATCTATCTATCCATCTATCTATCCATCTATCTATCCATCTATCTATCCATCTATCTATCCATCTATCTATCCATCTATCTATCCATCTATCTATCCATCTATCTATCCATCTATCTATCCATCTATCTATCCATCTATCCATCCATCTATCCATCCATCTATCCATCTATCTATCCATCCATCTATCCATCTATCTATCCATCTATCCATCTATGCAATAACAACTACTATTGTCTTTTATCACTTGTGTACTTACTTATTATCTATTGTTATTTATTCTTTCTATTGATGCTCTGTCTGTTTTTTACTGTCCACTTGCTGCTGCAATAATGTGAATTTCCCCACCGTGGGACTAATAAAGGAATATCTCTTAATCTTATCATGATGTAATGATGTTACCATGCAGATACAGTAGGTGGCGGTATGCACCTTTAACGCTGGTTTGTAGCCGGTCAGAAAAAACAAACAAGAAGAAGAAAAACAAGGAAGCGGAAGAAGAAGGTGTAAACAGAAGCACAGACAGTTCGTTATAACTGATTCGTTTTCTCTCTTTTCCTCCGCTGTGTGTGAGCTGTGTGTAACATGTGCAGCCTTCAGACTCTCAAGCTTTTCGTCCAGCAGCGGCTAACTGCGGCTGTGGAGGAGATATTTGGACATTTAGACAAAACAATAACCGAGTATGAAGAGGAGATCCACCGCAGACACCGCAGGCTGCTGGACGAGGTTTCCAAACCTGCAGGTCAGTTTGTTTTAAAACGACTGAAACATTCATCTGTCTGCTAATGTTGCAGCGACTCACTTATAAGCAGCAACTGGATCCAACTAAGAGTAAATTAGATGTTTCTTTACACTTCCACTGCTCTATTACTCAATGTGGGAAATGCTTTCTTCTTCTTTATCTCAATATATGCAGTGTTGTAAATTACACTATTCAATAAAATGTGTTGTTAATTTTAGTTAGTTGTACATTAACGTCTAAACACCCAATTAATCAATATTATTGAGTAAAAGACACGTTTGTTAAGGTCTGAGATGTTAGTGCTAAAGTGCGACATCTAGTGGCTGAATGTGTGTATTACATACTGTTAATATCCTGACTCATAATTATTCTCTACACCAATTCACATTCATAGATTCCCCGTCAGTCATTAGATTAATCCTTCTGTTTTATTAATCTTATGGAAAAACTCCAGGAGAACATTTCATAGAATATTATAAATACAACTTGTTTAAATGCTGATTTTTGAATTTGTTTAATAAACACAGGTCAAACTTGCACATTTGCACATATAAAAATGTGTTTCAGCTGCACAAAAAATTTAAGAAATGATGCATTTTATTTCCATTTTTATATATTGTGGGTCACATTAGGAAAAGTCTGGCTGAAAGGAATGTGTACACAATGTTTTTACAGCTCCTAAACGTAAAAAATGGTCAAATTTGACCCTGAACAGTATGTGATGGTTAAATGTAAGAGGGTTAAAACTCCTCTTTGGGCCTCAAACCGCTGAGAACAACTTAAACACAACTACACATAAGCCAAAAACTTACATAACTAATGGTTTAATCTTTAACATATTTTTGTATTTCCTATGTTTGTTACATATTATTTCATGTAAAACTTAAGTAACTACAGCTGTCAAATAAATGTATTGAAGTAGAAAGACTTCACCTTCACCTAAAGTGACCCAGAATATATTAAAATATTTCACAATTTTCTCAATTTTTTGCAGTAGATACACTTTCTACAAACAATACACAGTTTTCCAGGTTACATTTTACCCGTATTTATTCAAAATTGTAAAAATCACCATTCAGCAATGTTGTTGCATTCTTCACATTCAGTAACATTCACTAAAAACCATTATGGCTGTCATGTTCTGCTGTTTTAGGTGACATAGGATCATAATATAGTGTGACTGTGAATGTTTAGACTCCATAAACAAGCAGATCTGTCTGCTCTCTGAAAGTTTATACATGGATTTATCACCCATTTATTAATGACTGGTGAGGTATTTATAAATGAAAACATAGATTTGTGGTTCAGAAGTTTTGTCTGGTCATGTTTTCTTACTGTTAAGCGTTCGGTCAACATTAAGCAGCCTCAACAAGAACCAGGTCTAATTCTACGTTATTGAGAAATATTGTAAGAAAGCTTGTCTCCTATTTAGCGTTCTCATAAATGTGAGATCCTGTAACATACTAACAAATCTAAAGATCCATGTAGGTCATAATTACAAAAACATGACTCTGAATTTATTTTCTTTGATGAATGAAATGTCCCTCTGTACATCACTGATATTTACAATGAAATTTGGTATCAGAGTTGAGTTAAAATAAGAAATAAATGTTTGTCTGTATTGTAGTGTTTCCTGCAGACGTACAGCAGCTGTTTGAGAGTAGAGAAGAGGTTTCCCCTGAGCAGCAGGAGTGGAGCTCCAGTCTGGACCAGGAGGACGCAGAGCCCCCACACATTAAAGAGGAACAGGAGGAACTCTGGACCAGTCAGGAGGGAGAGCAGCTTCAAGGACTGAAGGAGGCTGATATCACCAAGTTCATATTCACTCCTGTTCCTGTGAGGAGTAAAGGTGATGAAGGTAAACCTCAGTCCTCACAGATTCATCAAAGACAAACTCAGGAGAACAGAGAGACAGAACATCTGAAAGCAGAAGCTGACGGAGAGGGCTGTGGAGGATCTGAACTGCCCATCAATACATGTCCAGAAAGACACTTACAACCAGATAGACATGTCAAAAACTCTCACTTTTCTGAACCTGAGACTGAAGATAGGACTTACTGTTGGATGGATATCACAGATCTTCAACCAGATTTAAACACTCTCAACAATAATTTAACACCTATAAATGTTATGAGGTGTAATACTGGTACAAAATCATACAGCTGCTCAGACTGTGGTAAAAGATTTGGCCAGAAGGGGACTCTGCGGAGACACGTGAAAAAAATTCACAAGAGAGAGAAGCCGTTCGCCTGCTCGCTTTGTAATGCAAATTTTAGCCAGCAGATAGCATTAGAACAACATGTGAGAATCCATTCTGGGGAAAAACCATTTAGTTGCTCTGTTTGCGATAAAAAATTCACACAAAAGAGAAACCTGAAATGCCACATGACGGTGCACACGGGGGAGAAACCGTTCAGCTGCTCCATCTGCGCCAAAAGATTCACGCAAAAGAGAATTCTGAAAGGCCACATGATGGTCCACACAGGGGAGAAACCGTTCAGCTGCAGTGTGTGTGAGAAACGCTTCACCAGACGGTCGCGAGTCAAAAATCACAAGTGTGTTGTTGAGTGCAGCATCAGTCTGTAGCACAAGTTCTGATCTAAAGAACGCCATGAAAAGACACTGGAGAGTTTTTAGTACATTGAAATTCATTGCATACAATTGATTTATTGTTATTGGGCTGGGTATCATTAAAAAATGACGATACCAGTACCAATCCAAGAGCTCTAGAAGTGAAACCGATACCAATTGAGTTTTTCATTTGATACCCATCATGTGAATAGAAGCATTAAATTGCATAAAATGCCACCACAGACGGGTTGCAGCTGCTGTGGCAGTGGGCCAATCACATGTTGCATTTAATCCAAAAATGCTTGCATTGATTGGCTGTGAGCAAGTCCATACAAATAGTCATATTTTCTAGCTCTGGGTGCGAAAAGGATCGATTGCAGGTATCGTTTGACAGGAGACATTTCGATAAGACTTGTAGTATCGAAGTAGCCTGGCTATCGTCAGACCCTACCACAATTGAGGTAGGGTCTGGTGAGGAGCCGTTCTTTTCCTCGTATTGGAGGCGGGATCAACGAATGTCGATCAAATGCTTCTGTACACTACTGGACAAACTTACAGCCACTCATACTATCGGTTTATTTTGGTTGATAACTTAAAGGTATTGAGTACTGATACCCAGCCCTAATTGTTGTTATTATTATTATTATTATTATTATTATTATTATTATTACATATCACATTGATAATTATCATTGTGTTGTTGAGAGAAGCAGAAAGTGGCGGAGCAGCCTGTTGAAACCCTGATGAGAATTTGGTAAATTTGTGCTAAGAGATTTCCAGAAAAGACAAATCAAACAAAGCAGGTGTTGTTGTTTGGGATGCAGCCACATGTGGATACAGTACAGCCAGGCATGAATCACAAGTAAACTCTTTGATTATTTATGCACACTACCATCAAATTACAAATTACCTTCAGATTACAAAGATTGTCCACAGGAACTGATGACTCATACTGTCAAATTTACAGAGTTTGTATAATTAGTCATTTGTTCCCTAGAATCAATTGATTTCTGTACTTGAAGTGTTGTGTCTCATTATCAACAAATACAGGTATAAGATCAGACTTTGGATACACACACAATACTTGTTAGTAGATGAGTTCATTGTTGGTTTGGTTCACATAGAAAGTGTTTTCAGAACAGATAACTTCATTGTATTAAATGTATCCGTACATGCTGAATACCACAGTCTCAGTCTTAATGCTCTGAGTCTGTTTCTGTCGCGTTTAGTTAAGCAAAATCTGAGATGGCAGCTGATTAAACCACACAAGTATTCTGTTTTATGTGTTTAGAATCAATAAATATGAACTCTGTTGATTTCTTATCAAGCTGTTTTTGGTTCAGTAAATGTCTGCTGTTGTTTAGCCTGGTGATAGCAGTTGAGGAACAGGAGATTCATCGCTCTGGTTCCTGTCATATTTCAGATTTCATGCAAAAAATCTTCTGGTTGCAGCTTCTTCAATGTGAGGATTTGAAGCTTTTCTGTGTCATGCATGATAATAAACGTGAATGTCTTTTAGCTTTTGAACTGTTGATCAAATAAAACAAGATATTAAAAGATGAGATCACGAGTTGAGGCACTTTTGTACAGGCAAAATGATTCATCAAGAACCTGCTAGCAGATGAATCTGTAATAGTCTATTTGCAACCCTCAAAGGTTTATTTTAATTTGACTCGGTGAGCTTAAAGTAACACCACACACCAATGGATCGACTATATTTAAAACCAAAAATCCATTTACACAATGTTCTGCTGTCTGTAGAGAAAAGCAACACAGAAATATTAAATATGAATATTAATAGATGCTCTACAGAAAAAGAAAATCACTTTTCCCCCAGAATCTAATACTTTATTAATGTCTAGTTTATTTGAACAGTTTTACAGTACAGCTGTCATGAGATCACAGGCCAAAAAAAGAAATTCAATGAAGATTAATACAAAAAAAGGCACAAATTTCAACACAGTAACAACATGTAAGACTCTCTCTCTTATGTTTACAGTTTAAACTGTCTCCATGGTGACGGAGACCGCTGGGCTCAAGTCCTGTCTGTGTTTTGGCAGCACCTGGAAGTCCTCCTGATCAGTTTCTTTATGTTATCAATCCATCTATATATTTGTCATCCTGCCCATGATGTATATTTGTAATGTTCTTGTTTAGTCTGCTTTGTACACACAGCATCTATTTCCTGTCTGTCCGGCCTGGAAAAGGGACTCATCCTCCGCTGCTCTTCCTGACGTTTCTTCATATTCTTTCTGAATCTAGAGCTGCAATGATTCATTGATTCGTAAGTTGAAAGAAAAAAAAAAAGTAGCAATCCAAGTACACTTAAAGTGATACTGATACCAACTGAGTACTTCATTCGATACCCATCATGTGAATAAAAGCATTAAATTAAACCACAGATGGGTTGTAGCTGCTGTGGCAATGGGCCAGTCAATCTGGCATCGATTAGCTTTGAGCAAGTCCATACAAATAGTCATATTTTCTAACTGGATCGATTACAGGTATCGTTTGATGGGAGATCTACTTGTTAATTTATCAATTTATTTCGGTCAATACCTTAAAGGTATCGAGTACTGATACCCAGCCCTAAAAATAACGTACACATTCTCTGATTCCAGCTTCTCAGGTGTGATTATTTCCTAGTTTCTTTAGTCCTCTATGATGTGAACTGGATATTTTTGGGTTGTAGTAAAACAAGACATTTGAGGACATCATCTTAGGCTTTGGGAAACATTATTGACATTTTTCACCATTTTATGGACTGAACAACTAATCAATTAATCAAGAAAATAAACAACAGATTAGTTGCAGCCCTATTAGAATAGCGGGACTGCTGATTTGTGACATTAGCTCATATAAATAAAAAATAATTCTTAGCAAATTGTAACTTTAATGAAATGAGTTGTTTGAGTTTTTCTAACTTCAAACATTGAGGTAGTAAGAACCTCAACATGGGACTAAAACATTGAACTCAGCAGCTTCATGTATCGCCGCTCTCAACAACACACTTGTGGTTTTTGACGCGGAACAGGCGAGAGAACTGTCTGTTACAAACGGAGCAGCTGAACGGTTTCTCCCCGGTGTGGGTCCTCGTGTGTTTGGTCAGATCCTCTTTGCGATGGAAACCGTGACCGCAGACCGAGCACACGTGTGGTCTCTCGCCGGTGTGGGTTCTCATGTGTCGCGTCAGAGTCCCGTGTTTGATGAAGCATTTCCCGCAGACGCTGCACATGAAAGGTTTCTCCCCCGTGTGGATTCTCAGGTGAGCCACAAAGTCTGCTCTCCATCTAAACTTCCCGTTACACACCGAACAGCTGTACGGCTTCTCACCTGTGTGACACCTCATGTGTCTGTTCAGAGTTTCCCTGCGGTGGAAGCTTTTATCACAATGAGGACACGCATATGATTTCGTGCCATCCGTACAGTCCTCCTCACTTTCAAGGAGTCTATGAACAATATTATCATTAACAATATTATTATTCAGAGCCTTTAAACCTGACAGAGGGTCCCCGCTTTCCATCCACGTTTCCTCTTCGCTGACTGGTTGTAAATAACTATCCGGATCAAAGTTCCTGGCTGGTTCTGATCCTCCGCTGTCATCTTCATCACCTGCTGTCTTCATCGGTTCAGTTGAGCTTCCGGCTGGAGGCTCCTCTGCCCTCTGAAGCTGCGAGGACTGAGGTTTCTCTTCATCATCTTCACGTGGGACAGGAATGTATGTGAACCTGATGATATCGGCCTCCTCCGGCCCTTGAAGCTGCTCTCCCTCCTGACTGGTCCAGAGTTCCTCCTGTTCCTCTTTAATATGTGGAGGATCTGGTTCCTCCTGGTCCAGACCGGAGCTCCACTCCTGCTGCTGAGGAGGAGCCTCTTCTTTACCCTCCAACAGCTGCTGAACATCTGCAGGAAACAAAAGAACATAGACAGACATTTTTTAAATTTTTTTAAGTGCATTGAAAGCTTATAAACTTGATACTAAAGCTACAACAGTTAGTCAATTACCCGACTAGTTAAAATTAATCTGCAGCTCGTTATAAATATGACTATTTCCTGGTTTCTTTGCTCCTTTATGACAGTAAACTAAATGTCTTTGTGTTGTGGACAAAACAAAACATTTCAGGATGTCATCTTCAGGAAATCTACATTTTCACCATTTTAACCAAAACAACTAATCAAATCAAATTAAATGAAATATTAAACAACAGATTAATCAATAATGAAAATAATTGTTAGTTACAGTCCTAAATGTCTCATCCAGGTGCTTAAAAGTAGAGCCCCACTGATATATATTGATCAGCTGATATTGATATAGGTATAAGTTACATATCATTTATGTAGGCTGCATGTTATGTTTATTTGATCCTGCTTTTTAATTCAAGTTTATTCTAATTAAAAAAAGAGAGAAAAATAACAACAACAACAATAATAGTGATTTTAAAAATGAGTAAAACAAAGAATCATTTAAAGACAAAACTGGAGACCAATGCAGCAAGAGAAAATAAAAATATGCTCAAAAATGTAAATATGTGGAAATAAATAATTAATAAATAAGTAAACTAGGTTAACCCTGTATCGCCATGTGTATCATATTGGATACATGAGTTTTACAGACCTTTAAATCATTAGTGTGATCATATTTCCTTCCTGAAAACCTGATGTATAAACAATCAGATACATGTAGTACAAAGATAAACCAATGTAGTGTTGAATTACTAAATATTTAGCAGCTTATTTTATGGTAAATTCCTGTTGAAAATGTGTTTTATCAGATTAGATACAGCAGGTATAGAAGTCATTTACCTGTAAATCTTTCATTTCATGCATTATATATTATTATCATGCATGAAAAAGTTTAAAAGGTGTTATGAGCTTTATGCAGGACCTTAAAAAAAGTTGTATTCAATATGTTTTCATGTGTTTAAAAAAATCATGCTATGAAAAATAAAATTAAAAATTCTCAGTGTATCAAATATGATACAAAACAATTCATCTTTTTTAATTACTTGTCAGAAAGTCCAATCAACTCTAGTTTCAAAGAATTTTAATTTTCTGGCAATTATTTGATGGTTCAGACTTTACAGGGATAAAATAGATTAAAAAGACAAAAGAAAAGTAAAATAGGAGATGAAGTTTAATAAAAGCTGGACTAAAACTACGTTAAGAAAGAGGCTAAAAGACAAAGAAATAGACAAATAAAACTGATAAGGAGACAAAACTATAGAAAGATAATAATAAGATAGTAAAAAGATAGATAAAATTAAACTATTACATTGTTCATGATCTCTGCGTTCAGACCAAAAGCGTCTGACGCGAATTGAGCAGCAAGTCTACATAGAAAATGAATGTAAATGGCGCGATCACACGCGATTTTATATCAGGCGGCGCGAATGAATGAATGAGTGAAGCGTCTGAAGCGGTGTGAATAAAATTGGAAAATTTGACATCCAATCAGCGGCTAGTTTCTCCCGACGTCACAAGCGCGAATGAAGCGATGATCCAAAAATGTATATTTATGATCAAGCGGCGCGATAGAAGCGATTTTTTTCGTGTCAGACGCTGCGTTCAGACCAAAAGCGTCTGACGCGAAAAAATCGCTTGAATCGCGGAGCTTGATCATAAATATACATTTTTGGATCATCGCTTCATTTGCACTTGTGACGTCGGGAGAAACTCGCCGCTGATTGGATGTCGCCTGAAAAGTTAAATTTTTCCAACTTTATTTGCGCCGCTTCAGACACTTGATTCATTCATTCACTCAGACGCTTCATTCATTCATTCAGACGCTTCATTCATTCATTCATTCATTCATTCGCGCCGCCTGATATAAAATCGCGTGTGATCGCGCCATTTACATTCATTTTCTATGTAGACTTGCTGCTCAATTCGCGTCAGACGCTTTTGGTCTGAACGCAGAAGCTGCAGGTTGACCATCATATCAGACAGTAATAGATCATAAACCTCGCCATCATCTTTATTTCTGTATGAAATATAAAAACAAACCTTCTGCTCTGAGCTCGGCTCCCTGCAGCAGCCTGCGGTGGATCTCCTCTTCATACTCGGTTATTGTTTTGTCTAAATGTCCAAATATCTCCTCCACAGCCGCAGTTAGCCGCTGCTGGACGAACAGCTTCACACTCTGAAGGCTGCACATGTTACACACAGCTCACAAACACACACAACGAGGCGATATTATTAATAATGTTTGTTTTGTTTCTGCAGGTTTAGCGTCTGCAGAATCACTTCCTGGTTTTACTTCTTCTCTTCGTTTAATGGCGGATCGCAAACAGCTTCCACGCGCACACCGCCACCTAGTGTCCAATAGAGTGTAACTGCACGTCATTTGTTCTATTTTTAACCTGATCCAAAGGAATTTAATAATTGTTAGATTCAACTACGGTAAATCAGATTTTAGCCTGTATTCAGTTACATTATAATCACATGGTGAATCTATACAATGTTTAGTTGAATTAAACCAAAGTATTTACCTTTTATTACTCTATTTAAAGGCGTCAAAAAACTGTATCACAGACTCACAATGTTTTATAGTTAAATTAATCAAATCAATCAAATTATATTACTTGAGTGTGAGTTCACTATTTTTAACCTGATCCAAAGTTGAATTGAATAATTGTTAGATTCAACTATGGTAAATCAGATTGTAGCCTGAAGCCAGTTTTTTAACTACATACAGTTTCTCCCAGTTTCTAGTTTGTATCACAGACTCACAATGTTTTATAGTTAAAGATAAAGATAAAGATAAATGTATTGATCCCACAGTGGGGGAAATTAATTGCTAAAGCAGCTCAAAAAATAGTAATATAGAAAAAACAACAACAAACAAACAAAAACAAATATATACAACAATAAAATTAAAAACTAAATAAAAAGACCCTAAAATGCAATTATAAAACACACATATATATACACACACAACAATACAATTATAAACTAAGTAAAAGGACCTTAAAGTGCAATTATAACATAAATATACAACAATAAAAATTTAAAACAATAAAAAGGACCCTAAAGTGCAACTATAGTGCAGCATTGTACAGTCTGACTGCAGTTGGAATGAAGGACCTGCGGAAGCGCTAGTTAATCAATTCAAATTAATCAAATTAAATTACTTGAGTGTGAGTTAATAAACAACTTTTAACCTGATCCAAAGGAATTAATAACTGTTTTTCAACTAAGTGGTGAATCAGATTGTAGCCTGAAGCCATTTTTCTAATGCAAAGCAGTTTGGTTTATGCACTTTTGAATTAGATAAAAATCACATTTCTCAACCAAAGCGGCCAAAGTTAATTGTGGAGTCCTCAAACCCAGTATGCACATGTTTGGCCACGAAGGAGATTTTGTGTTTAATGTAGTTGATAACATATCGACTTGTTTGCAAAACCACAGCTGTTTCCTTTTTAAATAACGTACACGGTCGCCCATAAAATTTGGAATAAAATATTTTGTATCTCTTTCCATGAAATGATTGTGACAATGTGATTTATTCTTGATAGATAAAGTGTATATATTCTCTAAATTGTATTGATCAATCTCATTGCAGCTGGTCAAAGGTGATTACTGATGTGTATAAATAGAAAAAAAAGAGGAATGTGTCTGAAAACTAAATTATTCCAACTTTATGGGCGACCGTGTAATTGGGAATCATAAAGGATTCTATTGAAAAATAGGAAAATCCTATTAGACTTTTTGACATATTCAGCGTTCACTTGCTTCAACAGGAGCAAGAGGAAAACCTTTCACTGATATAGAAGATAGAAGATAGAACGCTTTATTGTCATTATATTAAACATATAATGAGATTACAGGTGCCACTACTTTTTAAAAAGACAAGACAACCAGATAAAAACAAGACACCTGCAGTAAAAAGGAAGGTATTGCACTTAATAAGATCTATAGAATTAAATAGAATAAATTAAAGAATAAATAGAAGCAAGTCTATATGTTGATGATAGAAATAAAACAAACCTCGTACAGAATTCAAATGATGTGTGATTTTTTTTTCACATTTTAGAGAATGAGAAGAACTAGAAGAACACATTTGAAGAGGACCTGATCACTTGTCCTGATCATGGATGTATTGATCCTCCAAACCAGCAGATGGCAGTAAAAACACTTCTGTTCTTCAAAGCCGATGAAGAGCAAGATGGCGTTTGGTTTCTTTTCATGAGCTTTGCATTTTAAACAGGAAGCTGTGTGGATGAAGTCTGTCTCTGAGTGTTTGATCTATGAAGCATCTCTCTATTAACTACACAGGGACGTAACCTAAGCAACAGGCTCCTCAGACTTGTCTTATTTACTGTGAACATGTCTAAAGTCCACATACTGAGAGCTTTTATCAACCAGAGACTGACTGCTGCTGCTGAGGAGATATTAACGCTGTTTGAAAGAACGATATCAGACTATGAAGAGGAGATAAAGCTGCTGCAGGACATCCAGGACAACAAAGCAGGTGAGATAAAACTATCTGACTGAACAGCAGGGACTCAGTTCAGGGGGTTATTGCTCTCATTGCTGTTTCAGAAACCTTTCTTCTTAAATATATGTGCAGGAGGAGCAAGAGAAACCTGTGATGAGCTGCTTCCTTTTAACCTTTGTGTCGTCCTCCCGTCTGTTTTGACTATTCCTTCCTTCCTTCCTTCCTTTCTTCCTTCCGTCTATCCTTCTTCCCTCCCTCCTTCTCTCTTTCTTTCCTTCCTCTCTCTTTCCTCCCTTCCTTCTTCCTCCCAGGAGTAATAATAGTGGAGAATAGATAAGGAGTGAATTATCCCTTCAACATTTGACTGATGGTGATTGATTTGCATTCTTTAACAGTGCAACCAGACTTACATTTGCACACTAATGTATTTACATAATATATTTGTGTATTTCAGTGTTTTCTGCAAATGTCAAGAAAGTTACAGTGATTAAAGACGAGCAGGAGTGGAGCTCCAGTTCCGACCCAGATCCTCCACACATTAAAGAAGAACAGCAGGAAGTCTGGTGCAGTCAGGAGGGAGAGCAGCTTCAAGGACTGGAGGAGGCTGATATCTCCAAGTTCACATCCACTCACATCATTTTGAAGAGTGAAGATGATGAAGAGAATCCTCAGTCCTCACAGCTTCATCAGAGACTAAGTGAGGAGAGCAGAGAGGCAGATCCTCCAGCCAGCAGCTCAACTGAACACATGGAAACAGTCAGGAACCCAGATCCAGACAGACATTTACAACCAGCTAGTGATAAGACTTCAAACTTCTCTGAGACTGATGATAGTAATGTTTGGAGGAAGCAGCTCAGGGAACCTCAATCAGGTTTAAACGCTTTAAAAAACAGTCAAGTTCCTGTAAGTGATGTGGGATGTAATGCTGCCAAAAAGTCTTTCAGCTGCTCAGCGTGTGGGAAAAGATTTAGTAGCAAGGATCATCTCCAGATCCACATGACATGTCACACAGGAGAAAAAACATTTACTTGCCCATTTTGCGGTAAAAAATTCACAAAACGCTCAAATTTGACAACACACTTAAGAGTTCACATGGGAGAGAAGCCGTTCACCTGCTCAGTTTGTAACACCAGCTTTAGTCTGCGGTGTACGTTGGTGAATCACATGAGAGTCCATACAGGAGAGAAACCATTCAGCTGCTCCGTTTGTAGTAAACGATTTTCAAAAAAGGCCAATTTAAACACTCACATGAGAGTCCATACAGGAGAGAAACCATTCAGGTGCTCCGTTTGTAGTAAAAGATTTTCAAAAAAGGCCAATTTAAACACTCACATGGTTCTCTACACTGAGGAGAAACCGTTTAAATGTCGGGTTTGTGACAAAAGATTCACTTGGCACTCACAGGTCAAAAACCATAAGTGTGTTTAGAGCTGTAAGTTATGGCAAAAATCTAGTTATATCTAGATAATGATACCACAATATAGCACATTTTCTGTAAATGAATAAATAGTTTCTAGTCCATGTTCACATCCATGCAACCGAAGTAGCCCCTCTTTAACAAAATCCATCTTTTGTGCCGATTACATTAATAAATTCATCTTATTTTTATTTGCATGGAATTTATTTGACCTACAGTTACGTAACGAGTTCAGCTGACGTCGACTCGAGTAGGTCTGTCACGATAACTACTATTATTGGACGATATATTGGCTGTGTTCAAAACCGCATACTACATACTTCCATCCTACACACTAAACGACCAGGTAATAAGCAGACTGTGAAGCTGATTTCATTTTAGCTCTAACTCTATAAATATACCACTTTATCGGCATTTCTAACCTTTTTAGGCGAGAAAGTAAAGTAGCCCTTTAGATCCACAATGTGACGCTAATCTGTCCAAATAACACCTGTTTAAAGTTTTGTTCCTGCGAATTCGGAGTTAGCCGTAGCGAGTAACGCACTTCCCGTCATTTTCACAGAATAAAACACCGTTAATTTTTATTATTAAGAAAACCATAGCGATAGAATTGGTGCTTTTATTATGAAAACAGGAAGCGAACATACCCTCGCTGTAGCTACCTTGAAACCACTGAGGTGTTGATCTGTGATGTTTGTATTTTGGGTTTTTTTCAGAAGTAACGTTGCATCTTGGGTAATTTGAGTGTGAGTAGTCAGCTCTTGATGCATACTCTGCATTTCTGGAGAATCTAGTAAACCATCCGGGAACTTCTCACGTACTCTAAATCGCATAGATTAGTACGAGTAGTAGGAAAGTATGCGGTTTCGAACAGACCCATTGTCTCAGAAATAATCACGATAAATGTCTCCACTCAGGATGTACACAGTGAGGAATGGACAACATGAAGAGACTCTTAGCTGCTAATGTGAAGTGTGGCAATACTGAGGTCAAAGGTCATGTCCATATATCATATGATAAGTCCATATATAGACATGATGATGCTGATAATTACGTTATTGTACGATAAGTTGATAATTATTGTGACAGGCTTATATGAAAATGTTGTTGCATGAGGAAACAATGGTTGCATGGTGGAGAATGTATTGTAATATTATTGGCATTTTAAGTAGACCTCTCTTATGGCGCTTTTCCACTACACAGTTCCAGCATGACTCGACTCGACTCGACTCGGGTTTTTTTTGCGTCTCCATCAGGGATAGAACCTGGTACCTGGTACCTGGTCCTTTTTTAGTATCTGCTCTGCCGAGGTTCCAAGCGAGTCGAGCCGATACTAAATGTTACGTCACCAGACTGCCGGCCACTGATTGGTCAGAGAGTCACTGGAAGAGTCATGAGCCGTCCCACACAAGAATCAAACCCGGCATTTTTAAATACCAACAACAGCGTTACAGAGATTAGTTTCTCTTCTCTTGCTTTGTGTGAGACAGAAAGCCTCATACAGCAGCAGGAAGGAAGGAAGGAAGGAAGGAAGACAGAAAGCCTCATACAGCAGCAAGTACACCCTCGCCTCCATGTCTTCCATTGGTTATGTGTTTGTGTCGCGTATAAAACAAAGTCACGGCAGTTTCGCGGAGCCGTGCTATGACGACCCCGCTCACGTTGAATAGGTACTTTTTTGTAATGGAAAAGGTTCTTGGTACCGTGTCGAGTCGAGCCGAGTAGTGCTGGAACTCTATAGTGGAAAAGCACCATTATCCAACAGCCATTCAAACACACAATCACAATCACATTTGCAGAGCAGGAATGTTCTGGAGCGATGTGATAAATCAGTGTATGTATCATTGGGTGACCCATTGATTCCTGTGAAAGAGGCTCAGTAAGTCTTCCTCTAGCCGAGCCTGTTGACTCCTCTCACGCATGAATCGGATCCAATAATTCAATCACACGGCTCCTCCAGACCTTACAAATGTTATCGAACCAAACAGATTAAATCTATTCAGTTTTACAGCCGCTTCTTTTCCAAAGGTCAGGTATGAGGGAGCTTTGCTTTCTGGGCCATTGTGTGTGTGTGTGTGTGTGTGTGTGTGTGTGTGTGTGTGTGTGTGTGTGTGTGTGTGTGTGTGTGTGTGTGTGTGTGTGTGTGTGCGTAAGATTTAAAATACCTCATTTGAAACACTGTTTGAAATACAACAAACTGTGATATGTATTTTATCATGTTTAGATACAAAACATGTTGAATTTGACTGCTGGCCAACACTGAAATGCTTCACTATTTTAATGTGCTGTGATTTTAATTTAATATTTTAATATGGCATTAAAAAAAAATCCATATATCAGTGTGTTATTATATTTCACTTTATTTTATGGCTTGATTTGTTTTATATTAAACATTTTAAATATTCAATATTCCAGGAAAGTTTTTTTTAATCTAAATGCAAATAAGCTCTTAATTGGTTTTTGGTCTAATTGACCAAATCTTCACAGTTCAGAAGCAACTGAGCTGCTGCACATGAGGGACAAACAGAGGAAACTAGTCAACACTGTTTTAACATCTCCATTAATGGTGCAGAGTTAGATATTAGCAGTTTTTAAGCCAAATGTATTTATTTATTTTTAACCATTTTATTGTTGTTTTGTTGCAGAACACATAAATAAACCTGAAGGCTGAAATGCAATCAGTCAAAATCATTAAAAAGTCTTTAAAAAGTCATTTTGTTTGGACAATTATATAAGAATATTGATTTTATTACAGAAATCAGCGTGTGGACAGTCTCACCTTCTCTACAACCAAAGCAGTTCCTCAGACGACCACTGGGTGGCAGCAGTGTCTCACTCACAGATTAGACAACGTTAAAGTATTCCCACCTTTATTTCTGAAGATAATTCTGCAGGTTTTTGTGTTTTTTATCATATTTATAAACAAAAAGAACATTTCTACAAATTAACTGTAATACTGCATACTACATCACTCATAATACTGCAGTACTTTTACTGTAATACTGCATACTACATCGCTCATAATACTGCAGTACTTTTACTGTAATACTGCATACTACATCACTCATAATACTGCAGTACTTTTACTGTAATACTGCATACTACATCACTATAATACTGCAGTACTTTTACTGTAATACTGCATACTACATCACTCATAATACTGCAGTACTTTTACTGTAATACTGCATACTACATCACTATAATACTGCAGTACTTTTACTGTAATACTGCATACTACATCGCTCATAATACTGCAGTACTGTTACTTTAATACCGCATACTACATCACTCATAATACTGCAGTACTTTTACTGTAATACTGCATACTACATCACTATAATACTGCAGTACTTTTACTGTAATACTGCATACTACATCGCTCATAATACTGCAGTACTTTTACTGTAATACTGCATACTACATCACTATAATACTGCAGTACTTTTACTGTAATACTGCATACTACATCACTATAATACTGCAGTACTTTTACTGTAATACTGCATACTACATCACTATAATACTGCAGTACTGTTACTGTAATACTGCATACTACATCACTCATAATACTGCAGTACTTTTACTGTAATACTGCATACTACATCACTATAATACTGCAGTACTTTTACTGTAATACTGCATACTACATCACTATAATACTGCAGTACTTTTACTGTAATACTGCATACTACATCGCTCATAATACTGCAGTACTTTTACGGTAATACCGCATACTACATCACTATAATACTGCAGTACTTTTACTGTAATACTGCATACTACATCGCTCATAATACTGCAGTACTTTTACTGTAATACTGTAAGTAAACTTATCTGATGATACTTTTACTTGAGTAGTATTTTAAATGCAGGACTTACTTATAATCTTCTTCATTTACTGTTTACAGTTTAAAGTTTTTATTCTTCAGCTGCTAAAACATCAAACTGAACACATTTAACACATTTATTTGTCTAAAAAACGAGTTGAACTTAAACTGCAGGAATGTGAGTCATTGACTTAGAAAGGAAAAAAACAAAACAGGTCACATCATCGCGTCATAGCCTACCAGTGTGTGTGTGTGTGTGTGTGTGTGTGTGTGTGTGTGTGTGTGTGTGTGTGTGTGTGTGTGTGTGTGTGTGTGTGTGTGTGTGTGTTCACCTTGCCTGGGTGTGTCCCTGTAAAAGCAGCAGGTACAGCCTCAGTCTGGTCTGTGCCTCTGCTGGAAACACTTGAACCGCGCGTGATGGATCTGTTCGCTTACAAATCGCTTCTGTTTCTCTCTTTAATCGGTAAGAACCAATCAAATACTTCATTTATCTGCAGAATAACTCCAGTTTTATATTATATATTATGTTTTAATGATGCGTTTGTGCTTAAGTGTATCTGAATCCATGCTAAAATACTATAAAATGAGTTCTCTTCAAATACTTCATTACTGCAGCCTGTTTTTTAAACTTATTTTCTACATTTCTTAACTTCATGACCTGTTGCGAACCTTTAGACAGTTTTGTGGTGACTGACTTCTTCCCTTGTTGCTCAGGATGCTGTGTGGCAGATGAACTTCTGCCTGCGGGTCCGCTGGAAGCAGTTTTGGGGAGAAATATCACGATAAAGACCCTGATTAAAGATCCTTCGTACCTCTTCATCACCTGGACTTTCAGTGACGGCAAAGAGGCAAATAGCATCGCTAGTGTGAGTGAAACTACAGGGCTGAACGTGGACGATGCTTATAAAGGAAGGGTGAATGTCAGCTCAATCAATGGCAACCTGTTCCTAAAAGACCTGAAGTCAGAGGACAGCGGGGACTACCAAATCCAAATCATTAAAAAGGATGGCTCGACTAAAACTGAAGAGATCAATCTGCGAGTCCTGGGTGAGTCTTCTTTATAACGCATCAGCTCTTAAACCATCCGTGGAGTCATGTAATAGATTTCCACACATTAATAAGCATTTTCTTGCTTTATCCTATCAATGCCAAGTCTGAAAACAGCTCAGAAATCACATTTATTTGTATATTTTCATGTTTGCAACGTCTCTATAAAGCAATTCCACTTTAAACCTTTCTGTTCCGAAGTGTTGTTGGGTTTATAAAGGATTAGGTCCTTTTTAAGTTGACACTCAATTAATGTATAAACCAATTATTGGATTGCATTTAATACAGAATTAATGAGCCGCCCCTGCATATCCAGAAACATGTATTAAATGTTGTGTTTTCGGGTTAAAAACGTCTCGCTGAGTCAGTTAAAAGTTAAATTGTTGTATTTTCCAACGCGGTCTGGTGCAGCTCCAAGCCGCGCGCGCGCCACACCCGTTTGACGGGCGTGGCCCACAGATCACTGCGCTGCCTGAAACTATGTGCTATGTTCAGGTGTAGCTTAGCAACCACTGTGGAGGACTATATTCCTTGGCGGAGGGGAACGAGATTCAGCCTTTTCTCCCCTCCTATTTGTTGCATCTTTAATTGAATCATTTGGGTTTACTTTCTATATGTTTAGCTCTGCGTTATGACACATTTGACTGAGCTGGTCTAGTAAAAATCATGTTTGGGTAACTTCCTGTTAGAGAAGTGATTAAAATGAACTTCATAGTGTGATTTTAGCAGGAAAACAACATTTTAAAGACATGACAGACAGTAAAGTGTTGGCTGCACTGCTGCTTCAGGGCGCGGCTCCTTATACTGTACTTTGATGGTATGTGTGTGTGTGTGTGTGTGTGTGTGTGTTTGTGTGTCTTGTGACCTCACTTTACAACCCTCATTTATTGCTGCCTCCAAGCTTTAAAACACTTAGAACAGTAAATATTAGTGTTGAGTTTTTTGTTTACAGCTGCAAAGACAGAAACTGAGTTCAGAAGAAAAAAAAACAACAACCCTCACTTCAGATTGTTTGTGAAGGTTTTATCTGATCTGACCTGCTGACCTGCTGACAGACTGAGCTCATTAAAAAACCAAAGAGCTGCAACAATTAGTGGATCTAACGATTGACAGGAAGTTAAAAACTGTTTTCATGATTATTCTTTTAAGAGAAATTGTGAATATTTTCTGGTTTCTTGATTCCTTGATGAGTTGTGGCCATTTGAGGTGAACCTTGATGGACGTGTTTCACCGTTTTCTGACATTTAATTGACCAATCGACTCATTGATTAATCGATAATGAAGAATAATAGAATAATATGAACTGCAGCCCTGAATGATGACGACCCACTGAGACTTATCATCGTCTCTGCAGCTTCTAAAGACTCTCAGCTGCTTCTGTTACTGAGACATTAACTTGGTGAAGAAATGTAGAAATTAAGAAGCTAAAAACTCAGATATTCTTCTCAGGAGTTGGTTGATGATGATGATGATGATGATGATGATGATGATGATGATGATGCTATGTGATTGCTGGATGTGAAACATTTCGGCTGTAACGACTTTAACCTTCGTGTCGTCCTCCCGGTTCAAACTGACCCCGTCTGTTTTGACTGTTCCTTCTTTCCTCCCTTCCTTCCTTCCTTTCCTTCCTCCCTTCCATCTTTCCTTTTCCTCCCTCCCTCCTTGCCTTCCTTCCTTCTTTCCTTCCTCCCTCCCTCCTTATTTCCTTCCGTCCTTCCTTCCTCCCTACCTCTTTTCCTTTCTCCCTGCCTCCCTCCTTCTTTCCTTCCTTCCCTCCTTTCCTTCCTTCTTCTTCCCTTCCTTCCTTCCTCCCTCCTTTCCTTCCATCCCTCCTTTCCTTCCTTCTTCTTCCCTTCCTTCCTTTCTCCCTCCTTTCCTTCCTTCTTCTTCCCTTCCTTCCATCCTCCCTCCTTTCCTTCCTTCTTCCTTCCTTCCTTCCTTCCTTGACTCGAGGACAACAGGAGGGTTAAAAAGATGCAAATTCAGCTCTACATGTTTATCTGATGTTATAATTCAATGAATAATCAAATCACATCTGTCATATTTACCAGAACTCAGTCCGTGACCCAGACATGAACTCACTGACTGTGTTTCTAGAGAAGGAAAACGTAACATGTCTGACTTCCTCTTTCTACTGAAGTGAAGACTTTCACACTTTCTGCTTCTCTCTCAACGTCTTAATGAATGAGCGTCTCTCTCTTCCTCTCTTCACATCAGTTTAATCCTAGTTCATCATCATCATCATCATCATCATCATCAGAGAGCAAACGCTGCTTCTTTATTTATTTAAACTCATTCATGCAGAAAACACTGACTGACAGTTAAATGTCTGATCTGATATGAGAAGATATCAATCGCCTCAAGGCTTTAAAAATGGCTCTTTGACAGTTTATTAAACTGAAGTGATGCAAACGAGAAGATGATGATGATGATGATGATGATGATGATGTTTGAGCTCTTTCAGGTCAGATTTCTGATATTTGACATCAAACTGATTCAGGTGTTAAGTTTTAAACAGGTGGAAATAAGACATTTATTGGGGACTACTTTCAGCGGCGGATGGATCTACATTTGGTGGCGTCTGTTAATAACATGCTGATAAAAAATACACTGATAACAACAGAAGAATGAAATCTATCAGACTGTAGAAACAAACACAATCCTGTTGTCCTCGAGTCAAGGAAGGGAGGATGGAAGGAAGGGAGGAAGAAGGAAGGAAGGGAGGGAGGAAGGAAGGAAGGGATGAAGAAGGAAGGAAAAGAGGGAGGAAGGAAGGAAGGGGGGGAGGAAAGAAACAGAGAAGGAGGGAGGGAGGAAATAAGGAAGAGAGGAAGGAAAGGAATGAAGGAAAGAAGGAGGGAGGGAGGGAGGAAGGGAGGAAAGAAGAGAGGGAGGAAGGAAGGGAGGACGAAGGAAGGAAAGGAGAGGGGAAGGAAGGAAGGAAGAAAGGAAGGAAGGAAGAAAGGAGGGAGGAAAGAAAGAGAAGGAGGGAGGGAGGGAGGGAGGGAGGGAGGGATGGAGGGAGGGAAAAAGGAAAAGAGGAAGGGAGGAAGGAAGGAAGGAAGCTAGGGGGGAGGAAAGAAAGAGAGAAGGTGGGACGGAGGAAATAAGGAAGAGAGGAAGGAAAGGAAGGAAGGAAAGAAGGAGGGAGGGAGGAAGGAAGGAAGGAAGGAAGGGAGGGAGGAAAGAGAGAGGAAAGAAAGAGAGAAGAAGGGAGGGAAGAAGGACAGATGGAAGGAAGGAAGCTAGGGGGGAGGAAAGAAAGAGAGAAGGAGGGACGGAGGAAATAAGGAAGGAAAGGAAGGAAGGAAGGAAAGAAGGAGGGAGGGAGGAAGGAAGTAATAAGTGAACAGTGATGACTCTACAACAGTTATCTGAGTTTATTTAGACGTGTTCATTCAGCTGCATCGTGTTCACTTATCTCTCGTTGTGTCAGTTTGAATCTTTATTTATCAAAGGGATGGTTGACGCTCCCTGCTGTGACTCTCACTCTCTGCCACGCTCCGATCAGTTCAAACCTTCATTTGGCAAAAACTCAAAACACAGAAACCACCAGCGTCGATGTTTGTTTGTTTTTTTTTATTTTAATATCCTGAAGGAGACAAAATACAATTATCCCCCAAATCTCTCCACAGGATCCGTTAGTTTAACCCTCCGGTTGTCCTTGAGGGAAGGAAGGAAGGGAGGAAGGAAAGGAGGGAGGGAGGAAGGAATAAGTAAAGAAAGGAGGGAAGGGAGGAAGAAAGGAGGGAGGGAGGATGGAAGAAGGAAGGAAAGTAGGGAAGGAAGGAAGGAAGGAAGGAAGGAAGGAAGGAGGGAAGGAAGGAAGGAAGGAGGGAAGGAAGGAAAGAAAGAAAGTAAAGAAGGAAGGGAGGAATGAAAGAAGGAAGGAAAGAAGGAAGGAAGGAAGGAAGAAAGGAAGGAGGGAAGGAGAGGAAAAGAGGAAGGGAGGAAGGAATGGAAGGGAGGGAGGAAAGAAGGAGGGAGGGAGAAAGGAAAAGAGGAAAGGGAGGAAGGAAAAGAGGAAGGGAGGAAGGAATGGAAGGGAGGAAGGAAAGAAGGAGGGAGGGAAAAAGGAAAAGATGAAGGGAGGAAGGAAGGAACAGTCAAAACAAACGGGGTCAATTTGATCCGGGAGGACGACACAAAGGTTAAATGAACTCAATCAACGGACCGCAGCCGCCACCCTGCAGTCAGAACTGGTTACCGCTCCCACACACACACACACACACACACACACACACACATACACACACACACACACACACACACACACACACAGACACATACACACACACACACACACACACATAGACACATACACACACACACACACACACACACACACACACACACACACACACACACACACACACACACACACACACACAGACACATACACACACACACACACACACACATAGACACATACACACACACACACACACACACACACACACACACACACACACACACACACACACACACACACACACACACACACACAGAACGAGTCCAGCAGGTTCGGCTCTCGTCTCGCTGAATGCAAATGTCTCATTTTAAGAGTTCTCGTTGCGATTTGCGTGAACAGAAACCTGCTCGGCCTCGAGGCGAAAACAGGCTGATAAATTAAAATGTTTACGCCCTCGTGTTCGGTCTCTGGGTTAGAGGGATTCTTCATGTGTGGAAGAATTACATCATCAAACCTGCTGATTGATTCACTGCAAAGGAAAAAAATGAACTGTTAAAAACTCACTTAGATGTGAATTTAAAAAAAAAAGGTGCATCTTAAAGACAATGATTGATGTTATAGTTTTGCATCGATGCTACAGATGTCATTAAAGACGAAACATCTGCAGAAAAGGGTTGAGTGTCACTGAGAGTTAAAAATGGCAAAGTTGAACAAAATTCAACGTTAGAGCAGCAGTGTGTGAGCAGTATGATGTGACTCTGATTTAAGGTTTTCAGTTTAAATCACCAGGAAACAGCTGGAGATGAAAACAGGAGCAGATCACAAACATGGAAGCATCATGTTAGAAGATATACATGGAATAAAATATTGTGTACCTCTACTTGTACTTTAGTAAACTTTTTACTTCTTTCTGCCACAAAGTACTAATACTTAGTAAATCTGGATCCAAGTACAAAATAAGGTCAAGTTATTGACTCGTGCTTACATTTAATTTAGTGGAATAAAAACATTAGCTTTGAGGTATTACTATGTTATAAACTTATATGTTCAACATCATATAGTATATAACTAGTACAATGGCCGTATATAGAAGAGTGGACTTGTGCTATACTTTAACCTTTGTGTCAAATTGACCGTGTCTGTTTTGACTATTCCTTCTTTCCTTCCTTCCTTCCTCCCTCCTTTCCTTCCTTCTTTCCTCCCTTCGTTCATTCCTTCCTCCATCCCCCTTTCTTCCTTCCGTCTGTCCTTCCTCCCTCCCTCCTTCTCTCTTTCTTTCCTTCCTCTCTCTTTCCTCCCTTCCTTCATTCCTTCCTCCACCCCCCTTTCTTCCTTCCTTCTTTCCTTCCCTCCTTCCTTCTTTCCTCTGTCCTTCTTTCCTTCCTTCATCCTTCCTTCCTTCCTCCCTCCCTCCTTCTCTCTTTCTTTCCTTCCTCTCTCTTTCCTCCCTTCCTTCAGTCCTTCCTCCATCCCCCTTTCTTCCTTCCTTCTTTCCTTCCCTCCTTCCTTCTTTCCTCTGTCCTTCTTTCCTTCCTTCATCCTTCCTTCTTTCCTTCCTCCCTCCCTCCTACCTTCGTTCCTTTCTTATTTCCTCCATCCTTCCTTCCTTTCCTGCCTCCCTTCCTTCTTTCCTTTCCTCCCTTCCTTCCTCCCTCCTTTCCTTCCTTCTTCCTCCCTTCCTTCCTTCCTCCCTGCCTCCTTCTCTCTTTCTTTAAGTGTACTTCAATAAACTAACATGTGGACTAGAAGTATAAACCTAGTACACTAGTAGTACACAGTCGCCCATAAAGTTGGAATCAAATATTTTTTATCTCTTTCCATGAATTGATTGTGACAATGTGATTTATTCTTGATAGATAAAGTGTAAATATCTCATTATACCTGATCAAAGGTGATAACTGATGAGTATAAATAGAAAATAAAAAGAGGAATGTGTCTGAAAACTAAATTATTCCAACTTCTTGGGCGACCGTGTAGTTATAAAACTTTGTGAATTAAAGGTAAAGAGCTGCTCCTGTCTGCAGGTGTTTTAATGCTTTTTATTTTCCTCCTCACTTTGACTCTTCTGTCTTTCTATTTGTTCCTCATGTTAATCTCCCTGCGTTGTGTTTCCTCTCAGAACCGGTATCCAAACCCAAAATCACCTCCGACGTGACGGAACCCATCGAGCACAACAGCACAGTGGTTCTGACCTGCACCGCCACCGGATCCTTCCTGACGTTCAGCTGGCTGCGAGGCGCTACGCCCATCGAGGCCGACGGGAAACGCGTCATTGTGGCCAATGTGGGTCTGACTTCATGGTTTAGATTAGATGGAAGCTGGGTTAGATTTAACCTCCTGCGTCCTCCCGGGTCAAAATGACCCCGTCTGTTTTGACTGTTCCTTCTTTCCTCCCTTCCTTCCTTCTGTCTGTCCTTTCTTCCTTCCTTTCTTCCTTCCTTTCTTCCTTCCTTCCTTCCTTCCTTCCTTCCTTCCTTCCTTCCTTCCTTCCTTCTGTCTGTCCTTCCTCCCTCCTTCCTTCCTTCCTTCCTTCCTTCCTTCTGTCTGTCCTTCCTCCCTCCTTCCTTCCTTCCTTACTTCCTTCCTTCCTTCCTTCCATCCTTCCTTCCTTATTTCCCTCCTTCCTTACCTTCCTCCCTCCTTTCCTTCCTTCTTCCCTCCTTGCTTCTGTCTGTCCTTACTCCCTCCTTCCTTCTTTCTTTTCCTCCCTTCCTTCCTCCCTCCCTCCTTTTTTTCCTTCTTCCTTCCTTCCTTCCTTCCATCCTTCCATCCTTCCATCTTTCCTTCCTTCCTTCCACCTTTCCTTCTTTCCTTCCTTCCATCCTTCCTTCCTTCCATCCTTCCATCTTTCCTTCCTTCCTTCCTTCCTTCTTTATTTCCCTCCTTCCTTACCTTCCTTCCTTCCATCTTTCCTTCCTTCCTTGACTCGAGGACAACAGTCTTTGGTTAGTTCACTATTTTAATCATCATTTACTGCTTTCCTTACTTTAATGTGTAACTTCCTCTCTTCCTCCCTTCATTTGAACCTCAGAAGGAAGAGTCGAGCACGTTGACCATCAACAATGTCCTCAGGTCTGATCTGGTCGGTCCGATCTTCTGCACAGCTGTTAACAAGCTGGAGACGGAGAAGAGCAGCGGCTTCAACCTCACCGTCTACTGTGAGTACTGACACACACACACACACACACACACACACATACACACACACACACACACACACACACACAGCAACCCACCGTCTACTGTTGATGTAAGGAAGGAAAAATGGAAGAAAGGGAGGAAGGAAAGAACGAAGGAAGGGAGCAAGGAAGGAAGGACAGATGGAAGAAAGGGAGGACGGAAGGAAAGAAGGAAGGAAGCAAGGAAGTAAGGGAGGGAGGAAGGAAAGAAGGAAGGAAGGAGGGACATAAGGAAGAAGGAAAGATGGAAGGATGGACAAAAAGAGAGAAGGAAGTAAGAAAGGGAGGGAGGAAGGGGGGGACAGATGGAAGAAAGGAAGGAAGCAAAGAAGTAAGGGAGGGAGGAAGGAAGGACAGATGGAAGGACAGAAGGAAGGAGAGACATAAGGAAGGA